>NC_059184.1:7038933-7366123 GCF_020631705.1 Daphnia magna
AACCGAATGGGCTGACTCTGTGACTGACGGCGTGTTGATTAGGTTCAGCTGAGCTTTGGACACCTCACACGCGCGTATTATGTCACACGCCTTAGCGAGTTGTAAATCGTTTTCGCAGAGAAGCTTTTCTCTGATGAGCGGATCCGCCACCCCCAATACAAGTTGTTCACGCAACACTGACTCAACGCCGGCACCAGCAGTATAGCCACACGACTTCACGAGGCTCCTCAGATCAATTAGCCACGTGTCAAGAGTTTCACCAGGAAGTTGATGACGACGCAAGAATTTGAAACGCTAAATGACCTCACTACGTCTGGGCTCGAAATGGTCTTGAAACTTGTCCAACATTGGCTTTATCTTCTTGGCATTTCCACTGGTGCAAAGAAAAAAGTGTCATAGATTTTGAGGCCTTCACTACCGAGGAGAGTAATCAGCATACCCACATGCATTTCTTCATCAACCTCTTCCTCATCGCCATTACGTGTAGCAATGAGGTACCATTCGAATTGTCTACGCCAGACACCCCACTGAGACGCCAAATCACTGGCTGTGAAGGAAAATGGTTCAGGGGCCCTGAGAGATGACGACATCTTAAATTGGCAGGGACAAATAAAAGGATGCACAAGATAAGTTCGGATACGCGAGTGTTCAGAACACAGTCTAGAAAAACCACATGTGAGACTGTGCAGAACACAGCACTTTTGACATCATGTTGTAGTCTCAAGTGCGAGTAGACGACTTACTGTATTGGGACTCTGCATGTAAGGGGTCTGCTGCAATGGTGTGACCTCTAGTGGTCAGATCCACAACACATACTTTTTCCGGTTCTTGCAGTTCAGGAACAGTGATGTGACCTAATTTCCAGCTGGCTCGAGATTTGTCCTTCAGCTTGATATTTCCGATGAATCGTCGAATAATTGCGGTAACTCTGATGAGATAAGAGAACTCGTATCGCGAAACGTCTAGAATTTTCTCGATACCTCCGTCGTCGGAGGAAGATAGACTGGAAGCTGTTGTACTAGTGATGACAGACAGATGAAACACTGCTGCTGGTTCACAATTTCCCTCCCACGACGGCCAGTCGCTTCTCTTTGGAAGCCACTGAGGTCCGGTTAGCCAGATGTCAGAAGAGAGAAACTGACGGAGAGTAGAGCCACGAGATGGGAGATCCGCCGGATTGAAATCGGTGGGACAGTAGTTCCATGAAGCATTAGTCTCCCGGGTGAAACTGCGGATGGTCTCAACTCGGTTGGGAGCAAATAGACACTTGATTTTTCCCATTTTTTGGATCCAGTAGAGCACAATCTGGCTATCTGACCACAGATAGCAGTTTGGCTTGAGGCCTAGGGGAGAGAGAGCACTGAGAATAGATGACGCGACCCGGGTTCCGATGACAGCTGCCATCAACTCGGTTTGCGGAATGGTTAGTAACTTCTTCTCTGTTTTCAGCGGGACGACGCGAGACTTGGAGAACACGAAAGAGGAGGAGTCATCATTGCAAAAATATGCGACGACCCCGTAGGCAAATTGGCTCGCATCAACAAAAACATGAAGATCTTTGATTTCTCCAGTCTTGAAGTAAGAGCGATTGAAGGAAGTTTTTGAATCTTCGATTGAAGCTGCGATCCCTTTTCATCTTTCTATCAGCTCTAATGGGATCGTCCCAATCCAGCTTGAGTTTCCAAATTTCCTGGATGAGCATCCTTGCTGGAATGGTGAGAGGAGTAATGAAGCCAAGAGGGTCGTAGGTAGCTGAGATGCCACGCAACACTTCCCGTTTAGAAGTCTGTGGATGTGAAAAGTGGGAGAGCTTAACACTGGGAAGGTGAAGACGATCCTCTTCACGCTCCCAGTCGAGGCCATACGCTCCCAGTCGAGGCCAAGAACTTTAGTAACTTGAGATTGGTCGTCAACTCCATCACTTTTTGCTTTCGCGGTGAGTTGAGCATCGTTTGACCCCCACGATTTAAGATTAACACCGGCACTTTTTAACACATTGTTGGCTTCAGAAAAATAAGTCACGGCCTCTTCGGATGATCCACAGCCTGAGATGAGGTTGTCGACATAAATATTTTGATTTATGTCGACAGCTAGTAGAGATGGACTATCTTGACGATGCTTTTTAATCACTGAAAGGAGGATGAAGGGCGAGCTGCTGGCACCAAACGGGATCACGCGGAAGCGAAACAACTCGAAATCTGAATTTCGAGTCGTATGGGTCCTTCAGCCAAAGGAACCGCATGAAGTCTCGATCCTGTTCGTGTAGACCAACTTGATGAAACGCCTTTTCAATATCGGCTGTCAAGCCAATTGGGTGAACGCGGAAGCGGAGGAGAATGGCCGACATGTCGTTCTGTAGTGGAGGGCCAATCTCGAGGCAGTCGTTCAATCTTACTCCAGCTGGAGTTTTGCAAGAACAATCGTAGACTATACGAAGGGGT
Source organism: Daphnia magna (assembly GCF_020631705.1). Taxonomy (NCBI): domain Eukaryota; kingdom Metazoa; phylum Arthropoda; class Branchiopoda; order Diplostraca; family Daphniidae; genus Daphnia; species Daphnia magna. The sequence goes on from NC_059184.1 coordinate 7,041,375, forward strand.
GTAGTCGCCGATTCTTTGAACACTCCGAAGTGAGGAATGTAGTGAGATAGCTTGCTGATTTCGCTGGACGGAACCTTCTCGATGAAGCCTCGGTCCAGTTGTTCTTGGATGATTTTGCTGTAGAGCTTGAGTCCATTTGGGTTTTTTTGAGGCTAGTCAGTTGACGGTCTCTCTCGTCCTCTTTTGGCAAGTTTGAAGGTTGGACGAGAGAGATGGATGACTCTCACTCCAAGGGAGCTTCGCGACGTATTTTCCACCATGAAACTCAACCGAATTCTCTTGATAGAACGCGGTTGTTTTAGTCGATTCCAGATCCGGCTGGATTCCAAGGGTTTCAAGGTCACAGAATTTAGTGTCATCGAATGCTTCTTCCACCGAGATATGAAGACCAAGAGTTTTCTGCTCGATTTTTTCACCTGAGTAGTGGAGTTGTCCAGAGATGAGGTAGTCGATTTTAGAATCAACTGCCGTTGGGCCAGATCCGCGAATGACCTGATCACCGATGATATTCCAATAGGTGTCTGCACTTACTAGAATGTCTACCTCAAATGTCTATTTTTTGGACACTGGGTGTGCTAGCTTCAGCCTTTTCAGATGGGGAAGAGACAACAACTCGGCTCGATGTGGATCGGAAAGAGGGTCCACGATGTGAGGAATGACGATCGCTTGTACGACGATGGGAGATCCATGACGATCGATGATAGAGAATTGCACAACGTCGTAGTGTTCGGCAACTCCATGGTTCGAAGTAAAACTGAAAAGAATGAGGCTCTCACGTCTGAGAGTTGGTAGATTCAGCAATTTTGCAAGCTTTGAAGTGATGAATGTGGGTTGAGCCCCTTTGTCAAACAAAATGTTGCCATCAAGTTTAACGAATTGTGACTGTACTTTGGCAACTGCTGTTTCAAAAAATACGAAAGAGTTTTGTTCTCCAACGTCTGTTATCGATAACACCACTGACGTTGGGGGAGACCAAGAGAGTATAGTAGCATCGGTAACTCTTGAGGGGTCGGCTTTGTGCAGACTGGTGTGATGAGCCCGGTTACATTCACGACAGCCAAATTTGGATGGGCAATCGGCTGATGCCTGATGGCTCTTTCTTAAACAATTAAAACAGAGCTTTTTTACTTTTGCGATCTCGTACCGTTCTCCCACAGTTTTTTCTGTATCGCAGTCGGTGGGCCAATGATGTCCGGTGCAGAAGGGACAATAGAGTTTTTGTTGGGGAAACTCCTTCGTCGACGGCTTTGCTCCCATGAGCATGACGTTGAGCTTTTTGGGAGGCTTTAGCGCCGATGAGTGGAAAATTGAGCTCTCACTGTCTTCGAGAATTTCAATTTCTTTGAGCAGACTCTTCCGAAGGGTGTCGAGATCCCACTCAGGGGCGTCACTTTGTCGTGCCAGGTTACGACGCAGATCAGCTGAGAGTTTGTCGAGGAGGATGCAGACGAGCAAATCGCCATATGAGTGGTGGTTGGCATTAGAAAATAGCATTATATTGTCTTTTTGCTTAAGAATGGAAGTCTTTGTATGCAGTTAATTAGCACATAATTGTAAAGAATTGAATTACGATACATTGACAGGTTTCGAGTAGGCATGAACATCAGTGCGCGATTTGTTCAATTTAAGATTTCTTAAACGTTTGGACTTGAAGTGAAAACGAATTTGTAGGTATTCTATAGTAAAAAAAGGCAGCATATCCAGATGCTTTTCACAAAACGGTCCTACTAGCATTGCTCAGATCTCATAAGGACGTTCATTGCACCAACCTACGTCCGTCGTCTTTCGAGACGGTTTGGATGTTCCATGGACGTAAAATTTTGAACGTCCTTGGTATCATCCTAACGAACGCCCAGATGTAGTTCCGCGGGCACAAAAATTGGCCTTGGGTAGTCCGGTTCAATTTAGATGTCCCATGGATGTCTAAAAATGGACTTTCAAAAATGGACTCGTTTTTACATCCATGGGACGTCCGATGCAATAACTTTGTTCGCCATTTATAAAACACGTATTTATTTCTTTTTTCTAATTCAAATAAATATTGTCGCGGAGGGACAATAGCAGAAATGCTTATCTCTTCCTAGAGAAGCTACAGCTGACGCTGTAATTACGAATGTGGAAATTCGGTGTAATGTCATCGGGCATTACTCTTTATTAAGCAGAAATTTTAAAATAGATTAAGAAAGTACGCTAAGTTCATGTAACCTTAGGGAAGGGGCGTATTTTCAAGGCTAGTATAAAACCCACTATTTTTCTCTCCCTCCTTAGTTCTTATTCCGCTAGACCCGTAGCTAGTAAGTAAAAGAGTGTTATTCTTTTTCTCGCATGTATTTCACTTGTTTGAGTTACAATACATCCCTTTAAAGTCAAGTGCGACAAATGGTGGAGACGCAGCTCGTTAACCGTTGCTAACGAATTTAGTGCTGCTTAAGTCGTAGTCGATGCAGAAAAAGTCTAATCCGCGCTTACCTAGTTGCCCTCGCAGTCCAAGTAGACGATTGCATCCAGAGTTGTCATCTGAATTGTTAGGTGGTGAGACTACAGCAACAGGTCAGACACAAGATCCGGAAATTTCAACCTCTACCGAAAATTTAGCTACGTCAGGTGAAGTAATCATTGAACAAAGCGGTTCAAGCAGCTCTGAAGATCGGTCAGAGTCAAGATCTGACAACGAAGCAGATTTAAGACAACTCACACATCCTGTTGTTCCTGTGATAGGACAACGTATTTTTGGACCTCCAAGACATCAACACCAACCTCAACCAGCAGCTATGGCAGCTGTAAGAAAATTCATAAGCCCACCTATTTTTAGGGGTAGCCCAACTGAAGACGCTCGTCAATGGTTAGAGCGCTACGAAACGATTTCTACCCATAATGGTTGGGGCAATGCTGACAAACGAAATAATTTCAGTATGTACTTGGATGATACTGCAAGAAATTGGTTCCTGTGCGCAAGACTCCCGAATGATTGGGGAGATACACCAGCACAACCGGCTGCTGGAGGAAACCCGGCTACACCTTTAGTACCCGGTTTACGTTCGGTATTTTTGAAAGAATTTCAGCCAGATAATTACGGTCTTTTTCAAGAGACCAGACTCAGAAGTAGAACCCAAGGAGTGGACGAGCCAACCATTAGGTACTACTACGAAATTCTTAACCTTTGTCGACTGGTCGACCCGAACATGTCAGAAACGCACCGATTGGAACACCTTTTTAGAGGACTTCGACCAACGCTTTTCAGAAAGATTTATCCGCTGAAGCCTAAAACATGCGAAGAATTTTTGGCGCTAGCAAAATCCTATACGGAAGCATCACTCATGTCAGATACACGAGGATGGAAGGATACCACAGCGGAGCAGCAGAAGTCACACGAGCAGTTACCGAACCTTGCCGTGGTCTATCCGGACCAGCAAGCAGATCTTATGAAGACGATGCGTGAGTTAATTCAAGAAACCTGCGAGAAGTTAATCTCAAAAGAGAGAAAACGAGCAAGTAAAATCAAAGGGACCTTACAAGCCAAAAGGTCGCACTGTAAGCGGGAAACCGCAATGTTTCTATTGCAAGAAGTCAGGACATATTGCTCGTAACTGTTTCAAGAATCCAGAATCTGAACAGTACAAAGGTCCGCCCAAGGATGGAGCCGCAGGAGCGACTTCAAAAGGAAATCTTCCCATCAACTTAGCTGTTCCTGAGATGTTGGAAGAAAAATCAGACCATTCTGAAACGTATGTGTTCAACTTGAATCCTGCAAGATTAATCAAGGAAACAGTAAGATGTGGTAAAGTAGCTGCAACAGCCCTCATCGATACAGGAGCTGCTGTCACAGTAATTTCGCCAGAATTACTAGAAAAAACGGAATTTGTCAAAAAACCTCTTAGTGGACCGAAGATTCGTCTCGTAAATGGCCAAACTCTGTCACCACAGAATTCAGCGGATATAGTAGTAACCCACAGAGGCATAACTATAAAAGGTAACGCAATAGTCATGCCAATGTCAGGTTTTGAACTACTGTTGGGAAATGATTTCCTACAACAATTTCGAGCTATCCATATTGACTACGAGTCAGAAGAATCTTCATTTACGACGGGGAAATCGCCGCTTGCAGAAATTACTTCTCTTCAAGCAGAGCAATTACAAGAAAATCGGCTGGTCTCAAGAGATCGTCAAGAAATACCAGCATACACAGTGAAGCAAATCCCAGCAGCTGTTTCTAATAAAATGGAAGGTTCGTGTATCGTGACGCCATCAGGCCCCCTGTTGGCAACAACAAGCCTGTCTACTGGTCATGCGCTTGTACAAATGGATTTAGAAAAAATTCCAGTAGCCAACCTATCTCCGAAAACAGTGTGGCTAGAAAAAGGAGTGACACTGGGAATCCTAGAAAAGCACCCCGAAGCTGAAGAAATGGAAGAAATTCAAGAAATTTTAACACTAGATGCTTCGGGGAAGAACCAAGATGCAGATGCAGAGAAAGAAGAATTGTTGAAACATCTCGAAGGAAGAATTGGGGAAAATCTAACAAAAGAAGAGAAAGAAGAGACAGTAAAAATCCTCAAGCAATTCGCCCATTGCTTTGCACTAAACGAGGATGATTTGGGATACTGTTCAGTAGTCAAACATGACATCAATACCGCTAATGCGCCCCCAATCCATCAGCTTCCTTACAAGAGTGCCTGGAAAGAACGAGCTGTTATTCAAAATCAAGTGGAAGGAATGCTGCGTCGAGGAGTCATCGAACCTTCTGATAGCCCTTGGTCTTCCCCAGTGGTGCTAGTCAAGAAAAAAGATGGCACATGGCGCTTCTGCGTAGACTATCGCAAGCTAAACGCAGTGACGGTGAAAGATTCCTATCCCTTACCACGTATAGCGGACACATTGAGTCGGCTAGAAGGCGCCACATTTTTCTCAAGTATGGATCTTCAGTCAGGATACCATCAGGTTCCAGTTGTTGACAGTGATAGACCGAAGACAGCCTTCATCACTGCAGACGGATTGTACCAATTTCGTACTCTTCCCTTCGGTTTAACAAACGCCCCTGGAACCTTTCAGCGAGCAATGGACATCATCCTAGCCGGACTTCGTTGGTCAACGTGCCTGATATACCTAGATGACGTCATCATTTACTCAGCAACATTCCAACAGCATTTGGAACGACTTCGTTTAGTGCTGAGTTGCCTTTCTCAAGCTGGATTGAAATTGAAATGGTCAAAATGCTCATTTATGGAGCACACATTAAAAGTGTTGGGACATCTTATCTCAAAGGAAGGCGTGGCACCAGACCCTGAAAAGCTGGAGGCAGTGCAAAGTTTCCCATCACCCAATGAAGGACATTCAACGGCAAACAAAGTAAAACGAGTACAAAGCTTTCTCGGCTTGTGCTCGTATTATCGACGTCACATTCAAGGTTTCGCATCAATTGCACGCCCACTGACTACACTGACGAAAAAAGAAATTCCATTTACGTGGGGAGAAAGTCAAATTAGCAGCTTCAATACCTTGAAACAAGCACTCACTTCGGCACCAGTGTTGGCGCATCCCAACTATGAGTTACCAATGGAAATCTTCCCTGATGCCTGTGGTTATGGCATAGGAGGTGTACTGGCTCAACGCATCGAAGAAGCAGAACGTCCCATCGCATACGCCAGCCGCCTTCTAACAAAATCAGAAGTGAACTATTCAATTACTGAAAAGGAGTGTCTCGCACTAGTGTGGTGTCTCTCCAAGTTTCGATGCTTTGTGTGGGGTTGCAAAGTGAAAGTGGTGACTGATCATCAGGCTCTTTGCTGGTTAATGAGCAAAAGAGACCTAGCAGGTCGTTTGGCACGATGGAGCTTGTCGCTTCAAGAATACGACATAACCATTGTGTATCGCAGTGGAAAAACGCATGACAATGCAGATTGTCTCTCAAGAAATCCGCTACCAGTTGCACAAGAGCTAGAAGATGATCGCTGTTTTATGGTAGGAGCAATCACCCTCCCTGGCCTTTCCGAAACCGAAGACGAGTCGTTGGCTGAAAAGCAGAAGGCTTGCCACAATTGGAATCAGCTAATTGTGAAACTTCAAAACGGAAAATCAAGAGTTAAAAATTTTGTAATTCACAATGGAAAGCTGTACAAGGAAACCCTTAAGAATGGGAAGAACTACAGAAGACTGTGTGTTCCTGTGGAATATCGTAGAAGAATTCTACAAGCCTACCATGATGATGTCGTGTCTGGACATCTTGGCATCAATCGCACTTTACACAAGATTTGTAATCGTTTCTTCTGGCCAAAGATGGCCCTCGACATAACTCGCCACGTACAGAGTTGTGTACATTGTCAAAGCAGGAAAGGAGTCCCAGACAAACCTGCAGGACTCTTACAATGCATCAAAGTAGAGAGACCATTTCAGAAAGTAGGCATTGATCTACTAGGTCCATTCCCACTGTCAACTCAAGGAAACAAGATGATAATCGTGGCAGTTGATTATCTAACAAAATGGGTAGAATTGAAAGCTATGCCCACTGGAAAAGCAGATGATGTCGCAGAATTTTTTGTTAATCAAATTCTTCTACGTCACGGAGCTCCAGAGCAAATCATTACGGATCGGGGAAAATGTTTTACCTCTGATCTAACGCAAGCTGTTGTAAAGAAACTGCACACAAATCACAAGACAACTTCAAGTTACCACCCTCAGGCAAATGGAGCGGTGGAAAGAATGAATCATACATTGGCAGCTATGCTTTCAATGTACGTCAGCAGTGACCAACGTGATTGGGATCGCACTCTACAATACGTATGCTTTGCATACAACACAGCAAGACAAGAGTCTACGGGGTATTCACCATTTTTTCTACTCTACGGCCGTGAACCCAGACTTCCCATTGATTTGGAATTGGACGCTGATCCCAACCCATTGCTGACAGAAGAAGACGCTGCAATGAGTTATGCAGATCGCCTACAAGCTGACCTAACTGAAGCCAGAGAAATTGTGCAGACAAGAATGGAGCAAGTCAAACAAAAACAAAAAGAGGCCTATGATGCTCGTCATCGAGAACTATCCTTCCAAGCAGGTGATCTAGTGCTCGTCTACAAGCCATTTCGCAAAGTTTGAAAATCGAAAAAACTTCTTCACCGGTGGTTAGGTCCATACAAAGTGTTGCGACAAACTACACCAGTGAACTACGAAGTGATATCGGCAACAGGCCGTGGAAAAGCGGATATTGTTCACGTTGCTCGAATGAAGTCTTTTCACGAAGCCACTTTGGACTGGCAGTCACCACAAAAAGCGACCTCAGATAACACTGAGTCAACCGCAGAAAACTTCCGACAACCCGAAGGTGAACAGCAAGAAGAAGCACAAGACTTACCTGATTCGATTGATTCAAATCCTTACACTGAAGAGGAAGTAACAGTACCGGAGGAAATTAACGTGTCACCCGACACAAGTGGTAGTGAAGTGATCAACTCTCCTCCAGACCAGATCCCTTCAAATGCATCACGAAGGCCCATGCGAAATAGAAGACCTCCAGCTAGGTATCTTACCTTTCTAGTGCCGTTCTTCATCTTCTTGCTGGCCCCCTTAACAAGCACTTCACTGATCCTGAGAGAAAACGCTATCTTCAAACAACAAGCCGACGTTGCTTTTAGTGAATCATCGTGGACAATCGTGACTGACCTTGATTTTGGGCCAGTTGACGCGGCCACCGCATATTTGAAAGAAAAAATTCTCCAACAACAAGAAGTAGCAGAAAGGTGGAAAAATCAAGGATCAAGGCCTCAGCAGATAGCAGCAAAAAGAATCACCAGCAGAATGCAGTCTTTCCTAAAAGGAATGGAAAACGCAGCAGATCGATTAACAAACATTAAAAAAGCCCTTAATACAAATCAAAGAAATCGGCGAAGTCTCGTCGATGGGGGAGGAACAATCCTCAAATGGCTTTTTGGAGTGTCGACACAAAAAGATTTAGAAGAGCTGAACAATCAAATTCAAAATCTCTCCCAAAATCAGCGAGAAATAATCCACATTGTCGACAAGCAAGCAACAGTCTTAAATGAATCACTGTGGGAAACAAGAACAAACGCAAAGTTAATAAAAGAGCTACGAGGCCAATACTTAATACTGAGAAACGCCACTATCAACATAATGGAAAAAATAACTGACATGGAAGACTTAGAACTGAGCCACTTCGAATACTTTTTCCAACTGGATGAAACATTTGAAGCAATGAATCAGATCTTGCAGTGGCTACAACAACTGGCTGATAGTCTCGACGTCGGTTTTAGTCTTCTAGCCAACGGGCATTTGGCGCCTCAAATCATCTCTCCAGCTAAATTCAACAAAGTCATCAAAACCATCAATGGTCAATTACCAAGAGGATGGTCTATTTCTAGCAACGAACTTTGGATCGCTTACCGGGAGTCAACTGTCTCAGTGGCAGCCATGGAAAATTCATTCCGCCTCTTCATACATGTTCCTATCTTTGACCATGCGCAGCAGTACAAACTCTTCCAGATTATCAACCTACTGGGAGCAACAGATAATGGAACTCATGGCGTTTTGTTTGGAAATTTACCAGATTACCTTGCCGTGTCAGCAGATCTCGAAACATTTTTGGAACTTTCTAAAGATGATGTTCAAGATTGTAGCAAGATAGGACGCCCTCTTTGTAAATTCCACACCGGCATCAGTAAAAGAACTGCTAGAAAATCCTGCGCAATAGCTGTGTTCCTGAATGATACACCAAGAATTAATACACAATGCAAAAAGAAATTCACGGAATGGCGCGGCCCAGAAGTAATTTACCTTGGAACAAACCAATGGGTTTATTCAGCAACAAAGCCGCATGAAATTGTGTTTTCATGTCCACCTGGTGGCGAGCAGCCACCACTACGAACAGCAACATTGCCTCCAGTAGGAATGTTTGAAATACCTTTGGGATGCACCGCTCGTACAGAAGAATGGGTATTCCCAGCTAGCATGGAAGGAAACGTAATGGCACCAAAATTACAAGCAGTTGTCCTACCTTCAGTAAAAATCTTCTCCCAAGATGTAAACATCACGTCTACCAAGAAACATCCCTTTGTGGAACTGCCGCGAGAAAACACGTCATCAGTTGACGTCATCAGTCAACTGTTACAACGCAATGCTCAAGCCAGCCTTTCAACAGAAATGACCGGAGAGCAGATTCATAATCTCATCGCTGAAACGAAAAAACAGAAAGAAACATCTTCTATACGCTACCCTTACGAATTGGTATCTGCAATCTCACTTATTGCCTTAGGGTTAATTGCCCTAGCATACAAATTGTATACACTCAGTGTACGCTTGGCCGTACATGAGCGATACGACAACTCTTCCCCCGGAGACCGCGGGAGGGAGGAGCTAGAGATGCAAGAGCCTTAACCATTTTGTCATACTGAAGAAAGAAAAAAGACATTTCCAGTAGAAAATTCTGGAATAGTCATCTTACTTTCATTCTATTGTCATTCCTTTTTTCCGATAATTTGTTATCAATGTTTACTTATGACTTTCGTTTCATTTTGCGCTATTACCCCGTTTCAGCTATCTCTTTATTTCTCTAGAAAATTCTTCGAGTTTTTATGCCGTTTCCAATTTCCCACTTTTTATTATGTTGTTCCGCTTTTTATGCAAATTCTAGTACAGTCGGGTCGCCTGTCTTAAAGAAGGGGGACCTGTCGCGGAGGGACAATAGCAGAAATGCTTATCTCTTCCTAGAGAAGCTACAGCTGACGCTGTAATTACGAATGTGGAAATTCGTTGTAATGTCATCGGGCATTACTCTTTATTAAGCAGAAATTTTAAAATAGATTAAGAAAGTACGCTAAGTTCATGTAACCTTAGGGAAGGGGCGTATTTTCAAGGCTAGTATAAAACCCACTATTTTTCTCTCCCTCCTTAGTTCTTATTCCGCTAGACCCGTAGCTAGTAAGTAAAAGAGTGTTATTCTTTTTCTCGCATGTATTTCACTTGTTTGAGTTACAATACATCCCTTTAAAGTCAAGTGCGACAATATATTGCATGCAATTATGTTAATAATAAAAGTTTTAATAAAAGTTTTTTATTTATTATAAAATACTGTATGTAAGCTATATTCTTATACATCACATAAACTAATATAATATAAGTTTTAAATCATAGCAAATATACTCATAGATAAAAGTATACTTAGAAATTATTGTATGTAATAAGTTAATTATTCTTAAGAATAAACAACAACAGTAAGCTAAATGTATACTTAAAACTGTATCATAATAGTTTAGTTGCTAAAGCAGCTGATTCCCATTAGAAAGTAAGAGAAAACTAGTGCTCAATTCCAGGGGTAGGCTTTTTTTTTTTTGTTTTTTCTTTACATGTGTAATGAAGGATATCCAATGGACGTCCAATGGATGATCCTAAAGGACGTCTAAAAAACCGGATATTAGGATTCAAAAATACGTAGCTTGGATATCCCTAGGACGGCAGAATGCTAGTAGGGGTGTTTTCATGTGGAAGTGCGTGGTTGTTCCGATTCCCAATTTCCTTTCTCCTAGGATAGATGGTTCGTTGTTTTGGCGCACTTGGTAGGGACGGGAGCATTGGGTGATGTCTTTCCGTGGTCAGGGGTGTCGGTGAGTCATTCTTGAGAATGGCTGTTCTATAGCTTCTTCGGGACTATAAACTGTATCCGTGATCATGGATGTTAAATCATGAGTGTTCTACGTTTAGTAGAAGAGTTGTTTGACGTAGAGTTGTTTGAGTTTTGGAATGACCTGGCAATGCCACCTGAGCAGAAGACAAAACTTCCCCCTCTCAGGCGAGCCAGTGCTGCCCACACCTAGCTAGGCGATGGGTCCCATGTAGTTTTTGTGCCCGAAACGAATACAAAGATCGCTGCCTCTCGACTTCATTTCATGGCGCAGTTGGTTTGATTGTTTTTTCTCACCATCGAACCCACATAAACAGTAAGTCGCAGTATTCGTGTGCGTAGTTTATCCAGGTTTCCCCGGCGCTTCTTGTCATCCCTTGTGAACCACCCTGACCAGTCGCCACGTGGCTGCACACAGCACTACCTCTAGACCGTCTACCATTGGTGCTCGCTGCGTACAGCACTCCCACTACGCGTGTCCTCAATGCGCGCGCTTTTGGCACTCAATTTTTCCATAGCATAGGCCGCTAGGTCACCGAGACTACAGTGCATGATACTTCGAACTGGCTTTAGTTCGCCGTATCCTTCATTGTAACCACACTCGGACATTCGTTTCTATATCCATATTCCCTTTCAACGTTCACCGTGCCCGGCTGTCATCGCAATGCCCCGAAGGAATTAAAACACTACGGCACCTCGCCACAATTCGATTTCAACGAGTTTAAGGATTCCTTTAAGTTTTGGCAACGTCAATGGTCGATTATTCTCGCATTGTCCACTATTGACACCGTGCTCCCACAAGCCGACCACACCGCTTACAAGGCCATCATTCTCCTCTAATGTGCCACGCTCCAGGCCATTTTCACGATAGGTTTATCAGACATTGAGCTCGCCGACCTCGACATTATTATAGCCAAACTCAAAGAACGATGTAACGCCGGCAGAAACTGCCATGTGTGGCGCCAGCAGTTTTTGCTTCGTCTTCAGCGGGAGAAGGAATCCGCAGACAGTTAGGTGAGTGAGTTGCGTGACCTTGCTCGGAAATACGAATTCAATGCAGATTGCTGCAGTATTGCTGCTGTATTTTTTGTGTGTACGTTCTCATAAATAGTGAGAACGTCAAAAAATTTTCCAGAATTTTATTTGAATGGGAAGGGTGGGTAAAAATTCGATGAAAAAGTCTTTAGAAACCCGAGAGGACCTTATGCAAATGAGGTTACTTTGGCTTTTTTAAAAACAAATAACAACGAAGACGCAAAAGGGCTTAAAAAAATAACTAGGTTAGTTCTACCTGTACCCTCATTTCCGATTTTTCTGTTTTTATTCAACGATTTAAGAGTATGTTTAAAAACTAAATTATGGATATCTCTTTTTTACGGCAACAACCAGAAATGCCGAATTCTTAAAAACCATTTTTTTTCATACGGTTTTACCGGAGTAATAGAATACTATATAGGGATCGGCCCCGATTAGCCATAATCGGGTTAACCTCCCCGCCCCGCCCCGGGAAAGGGCAAGCGGGGCCGAATCAGGGTTCAATTTCGTCATTTAGGGCGGGGCGGGGCAAAAATCGAGGTTAAACCGCTTGCCCCGACGCCATTTGAAAAAATGGCACCTGAATTTAAACTACAAATTTGGGTCGGGTTTTATTGGGGCAACCGGGGCGAGCTCCCCGATTTTCATCATAATAATCGATTTCGACCCGATCGATTATGTTTTTACGTCGATCGATTAATTGCAATTGGGGTTGCTGCCCCGATTAGGCACTCCGATACAACCCCGATTGAGATCGAGGTCAAAAAAATTTCACCCCGAGCCCCGAACGCCCCGCCATGGGCCCCGAATTTTGAAACTCGATTGGAAAAATGCACCTCGATTAGGGTCGGGGCCGATCCCTAATACTATACATAAATATATAGAATTTATATCAATCATATATATAAATATACTAGTAACTTTGGGCCCGTCCAGGGCCGGGAGATAGGTGGCGCTAGCGTATTTTTAACGCTTTTTTCGCCATTTAATTCTGCCAAACTATTAACGGTTAATTTTTGCCCGTCTACTCTTTAAGCTTTCTGTGTTCCCATTTTTTGCCCGCCGACCCATTCACTGTCTCTACCCGCAAAGGTGTCCGCCTAGTTGCCCGTCCTCCTCCTCATAGTCTGCACGTCAACCTATTTTGCTTGCCAAAACTACCGCTGTAGGTGCCCGTCGACCCACTCTTTGCTTCTGCCCGTCGATCCACTTGCTGCCTTTGCCCGTCACATCACTCACCGCCTCTGTCCGTCAACACCCTCTCTGCCCGTCGACGCACTTTTTGTCCGCCAAAACGCCCGCTGTAGTTGCCCGTCGACCCTATCGTTGCCTTGCCCGTCCGCCCCCTCATAGTCTGTGCCGGCAACCCAATCCCTGTACCTGCCCGTCGACTCACTCATAGTCTCTGCCCGTCGACCCAATCACTGCCGGCCAAAATTTCCGCTGTATTTGCCCGTCGAATCACTCAGTCTCTGCCCATCGTCCCACTCGCTGCCCACAAAAATGCCCAATGAAGTGGCCCGTCAACTTATATATTGCCTCTGGCTATCTAATCCCTAACAGTCTTTGCCCGTCGACCTCCTCTCTGCCCGTCAACCCCCTCTTTGCCCATCGATCAACAATCGATCAGCAAAAATAACCACTGTAGGGGGCCCGTTGACCATATCGTTGCCTCTGTTTATCATCCTCCTCACAGTCTCTGCCCGTCAACCCACTTGCTGCCCAACAAAATGTCCGTTTTAGTTGGCCGTCAACCTATTTATTGCCCCTGTCCGTCGGCTCACATGCTGTCTCGTCCACCCGTCCTACTAAATGCCCATGGACTGAAAAATTTTCAATTTCCACGATTTCGTCCACCTTTTACGCATCTAGTCTTCCAAAGTCCTATCCCACCAATTCCTCCCAACGCCAGCGGCAACTTACAGCCAATCACAGGATGCGCTCATCCAAGAGACCCAAAACTCCTCCCACATTTTTCCTTAGATTTTTATAGAGTATAGATAGTATTCTATTACTCTGGTATATATATATATAATTCTATCATCAAACTCCATCATGGAGTAAGTGAGATCAAAGTTTTCTGTAAGAAAATATTTGAGAGAATCGATGAATTGGAGAACATGTTGCAGACCTCAAAAACCCCAATAATAAACGATACCGATAATGAGGAGGATGGTTTTCCAATTTCGAATATGGAGGATTCCTATTCTTTGAACACGAAGCTTCAAAACAAAAAAAGTCGTAAACGACTGGTAGGTGCATTAAGACAAAAGCAATATATCCTTTTATTGTTGGGAACTAATTTTAATTATTTTTTTTCATTTTTAAAGAATCTGCCTTGCATCCATTGGAGGTAGAGATATTGGTGATGTAGCCCGTAAAGTTTGTGTTTTCTGCTTAAATAAGAAATTCGCTCGTAACTTCAGTTGAGAAGGAAAAAAGGAAATCTTTTTCTTAAAGATTCAATGCTTGGCAGCGTCATGCTAGGTATAACTGTTTGTTGAAAATGCATAATAGATTACTGATAATATTGCTCTTAATTTGTAAAATTTTATTACAGCCTCAGTCTGCAGTAGTGAAAAACCAAAAATTACAATGCACCAGGCGAAATCGACATTTTCCAGATTGGCTGAAACATGCTAAAGATGGTATGAAAGCTCTAGCGGTGGCAGCCGTGGCAGCGGATGCAGCGGTGAAGGCAGCGGTAGCGGCGGCTAAAGCAACCAAAGATGCACTGGACGAAGAAAAAAGAATTTATTCCAGCTCCGCTAACACTTCTGATAATGAGATTTATTAATAAAAATATTGCATTTGTTTTTCTTAGACCACTCGGGGTCATTTTAGTTTGTTTGTACACGTTGTGGAGTATCCATTTTTTGTTATTGTGCAAAAAGAGCGGTGGAGAATAAAAGCAATAAAGTTTCTTAATTCACAAAAATTGTATTATCATTTTATTTATATTACATTAACTAAGATTAAATGAGCCCAATTCCTGTTCGAAATTGGTCCGATTGCAGACCATCTGTAGTCGGAAATAGGTCTTTTTCCAGGCCTATTGTAGTTGGGGAAAGGTCTTATTATAGGCCAATTTCAACGCCTGTAAGCCGTACGTGGGCAGTCGCGTTGAGCGGCTTAAGGTACGTTCACACGACAGTCTTACGTACAATCTTACGTACTACGTATTGCGTTTTTGCGTTACGAATTGCGTTTGTCGAAACGGCAAAGTGTTCACACACAACGCTATACGTAGTACGTAATTCGTAAACTCAAAACGGAGTGAAAACGAAGTCAAAACGTAACTACGTAAAAATGAGATTGATCCCATTTTTACATAAGATTTTTGAACGTTTTCGCACTACATAGTCAAAATATAACACGCTTGTCTTCATTCTTTTGTTTTTTTGTATCATTGTTGTTTATAGTCTGTTCTTATACCTTTAATCTCGCCACTGTTTACTTCTGTTATCTCAATTTTTAAATTCTGCTATTCTATTCTATTCTTTGATGTTGATATTATTAACAAGTACTCAAATTGACAAACACTACATCTATGAGTAGAAAGTGAAAGTTTGAATTAACGTTAAAAACCGACTTACGTAAGTGCAGGGTGCTGTAGTGTGAACAGACTACGAAGATTTTAACGTAAATTTTGGTTCGTAAAAAACAAAATGAAATTTACGTAGGAAAAACGTAAACGAAGATCGTAATACGTTGTACGCAATACGCAGAAAAGAGCTGTCGTGTGAACGATACTTTAGGGGACCTATCCTGGGTAGGACATTTAACCTAAATGGGACGTGAATCAGCACAAAAAGTAACGTCCTTTGGATGTCCTTACGTCCCGACAGGAACCTCCCAAGAACCTCCCAAGGACGTCTTGGTGCTATATGGGTATCCTAATATCCAAAACTTTTATGTATAAACAAATTTTTTTTTGAATTTTCCCCTATGCCTCAGGGGAAAAGGGGAAATTGGCGTGGGGTACGCGGGTATTTCCCCACCAAACGCGTGTGGAAGCTACGGTAAATGAATATTTTCAAAGTGGATTTACTATCCCAAGACATCATTTACACCCCGATAAACAGGTATGGTTGAATTCATCTAATTAAGACGAATCTTTCTATGCTAATTTAAAGTTTCTATCTAAAAGTTAGGGATATTAGGATACTGCCGAAGTGCCTGAGGAGTTCTAGGGAAACCAGAGTCTTCTGCCACCAGAGTCATAGAACCCTGGTTGGTTCACGCTGAGAGGAATCCCTTTACTGCGTTTCGTTGGTCTGAATGTCTAAAATTTTAACGGTTTTGGGGCGGGGCACAGTGGTGGAAACTAGAATCAGAGTCATCTATCGAGAGAAACTGAGTTATTCAACGGCCATTGTCAGTGTTTCTATTCGAGCTTAAATTTTTCTGGTATCGTCTGCTCTGTTCGTTTCCTTTATCACTGTTGTGATTGGGTGTTGAAGTTTTCAAACGTCTTTCCTGATTGGTGCACTTATCACACACCCGCTGGAGTTTCTGACTGAATTTAGACACAACAACAGACGATTCCCCCCATGTCGTGAACCAAACAGGGTTCGATGACTCTGCTGCCACCTACTGACCTACCAGCTTTTTATTAAATGCTGGACGCATGAAGCATCGCCACGAATGCGCTACGTGGAATCACATAAAGTATTCTTAATCATTTTTCTAATGAGCGTCGTGAATAGATACCAATTTATTTATAAAAATAATTGAAAAGTACAACTAAATAAAAATGAAATATGTGCGAAGAATAATTTCAAATTCAATTACGCGTTGAAAATGCATATAGGATTGATTGTATGATAAATAAGCAGGTACCAGAGTCCAAACTGGTATCAACCATTACTCTTTTTCCGTCTGGTTACTTAGGTCGAGCCGATGGCTTTAGAATCTCACTCGTTCATCTTCAATCATCAAAAATGGATTACGAAAGGCCAATCAATGTTCAAAACTTTTCTGTCCAGTTTTATATCCAGATTTGTTGAAACAGTCCAGTGGGGCTAATCAAGTATATTATCAACTCACCAAAAAAATGCTTCAGTCGGGAATTTTTGTCGAAACAATGGCAATACAAATTGTTCTCGAAACGTTTGGTTAACTAAATTCTAAATGTAATGAAGGCACTTAGAGATTTTGGCATACTTTTATATCTAGTTTACCAAAAATAAAATAAAAGTTCTCTTTCCTTACAGTTGCAAAATATTCTTTTTGTAATCAGTCCCATGAACTCTAAAACAACTTGCAAGAGCAACCTCTGTTTGATTAGGTATTGTTAGCTATCGAGCTGAGTCAAAATCAGTAATTGGATATTCGTCAACATTAACTTCAAATACAGAGGATATTTCTATAGTATGGTTGAAATAATCAGACGATGAATTTAGCTGTGAAGCAGCGCATTGGTGCTCTATCATCGAACTAATGTCAACATTAGATTACGAAAATTATTCATAATATGAGTTGGCCGTTTAAATTTACCATTAAGCCTTAAAAATTTCATCGTCCAGTGTGTTTTCATAGAACCATTTTTACGAATTGTTGCTAAATGTACTAAAAAGTGCCTTTTGGAATAACTGTATGTTAACAACAGAAGTGTTTAGGGTTAGGTAGAATAAATTTGTTTTGATTCTGTGTGTTTGTGTGTACGCTTGTGCAATCGTTTGGGGGGACATATCTTAACTTGTCTGACCTTTTATGAATTCACACCCCCTCGTTTTGCTATTATGTAACCCACTCTTACACTTATACCACCTCACTCGCCCATTTCACACCTCTTTGAATTATTTTCGCCCTTCTTTTGTTTTACCCCCTCAAAACATTCCCCCCTAAGTCAAAGATGGAAGGAAAAGAAGCTGCGAGATCAGTCTGGAGCGTTGGTTGCTCCGTTTTTCGTTGCATTTTTTCGTGTTTCGTCTCGTGGGCTCAATTATCGTTTTTGTTTCTCGTGTATTGTTTTACAAACAACGTGGCTTATGCCACTGAATTAAGCCACAATAAGTAACTTCCTTTTCGGTGGATAACACTGTCGCTAGTGGCTAGTAAAAAGATTGAAAAACCATTGAATATTGGAATAGAGACGTTTAAAGTAACGATAATTTCTTGCGTGAATTACTGGTCCCATTATAATATCAACAATTTATTGTAAACATATCACGAACGCCTAGTGTCGATAATTCTACGGAACTTTTTCACCGAAGGCCACAGCAAAAAACTGCATTATGTAGTGGGCAGTAAAACCACATTTCAGCGGACTACATTTGCATGAAACTTCCGTCCTTCAACGGTGTATATCAGTATCCCCGGACTTGTTTTTCTATTCTACCACTAGTAAATTGAATAGTTTATCCATCTTTTCGTCAACTTCATTCACAGTGAAATTTGTTCAAGAATTATGCGGAAATTTTGAAGAACTTTAGTTATGATAACCTGGAATACTGTGTGCATGAAATCATTAAACAAGTTCTCCATGGTATAAAAATAGGACAATCAATTGATTGGGAAATCGTATTTAACGTCACAAACATGAGAATCCATCTGTCTGTCACGTAGCTCAGCAAGATTCCCTTCGTGCAATTCAGGGCGCCTTAAAAAAAGCTTTCAACACTCCTTTCCTGCGTTTTTCCTTTTTACAATAACAGAAAGTACAATAATAATATTTAAAATACTTTCAATTATACCAAATGTCTGATAAAGTGCAAGACTGTCCCCAGTTTACTGTCCGAGATTAACATAAGTTTGAAAACCTATATTTTCGAGGTCGCTAATCTCGTATAGAAGGACTTCTATTAAAGCTTCCTAACCTATTTTATCTGCAGTGTGTTTGGTATAGCAACAAGCAAAAAGGTACATATTGGTTAAAAAGCATAATAAATGTGGTTAAGATTCAATATTACGAAATAAAACACTGTAGAGCTATTGTGGCTTCAGCTTTAGAAAGTGGGGTTGTCAAAGCCAACCCATCGGTATACCATTGAAGGGCAAATAAGAATAAAATTGTCACCTGTATGTTTCCCGGCTGTCACATGATTTTTTCCATGGTCTTTACTTAACCCAACCTGGTAGCGGGTATAAATTCCATCCGTTCCCCTTGCATAACGGCTTTCCATAATCAGTTAAAAAACGCTTATTTTTGAATCGGGATTTCAAAGTCGCTTTGATAGAAATATGTCGAGCAGTTTTACACTCGTTGGCGGACGCCCCAATATTTGCAATGTTTTCTAAACTTTTCCCAATAAGTAGTTTCTTATGGACAACGAGCTGAGGTGTTACAACCGAGTAGGGGATACACAGCATGCCAGCAAGAGTCTATTGCAGTAGTTTCATTAAACTAACGTACAGAGTAACAAGAGAATATAAACTGCCATTTGGATAAATTGAGGTAGGGAAGAAGAGTTGGACAAAGCGAGGAATGGGAATAAATCCCGGCAAAAAGTAAAAGAGTTGCCATGTTGTAACAACTATTACATGAGCGTGACTAGTACATGCTTTTGAATAAGATATTTTAATGTGAACGTTTAGGAAATAGTCTTGGCTTTATTAATGTTTTCAATTAGGAGATACACTTCCAATGCAAGCATTTCACACGTTATTGAACCTAAATGGTCTCGCAAAGCTTGTTACACTTCACCAAATATGTTACCCACAGACGATAGGAGAAACTTGGCTACATCAATTGTCGTTGTATGTGGCACATTTTTTTCCCCTCAAGGTCAAAATTAAAGAAAACATTGTGTTGATAATAAATCTGTCATTTTACTAAAGGACTATGGCACTTACTGTACCCTTCACCATAATTATAGCCGTTTTCTATGTCATTATATCTGCATTGATATCAGCATCCTCCATATAAATGTCCTCAACCCTTGCAGCAGTAACCTGGTTTTTTACTTTTTCCGAATAATCAAGTTTATGAATACTCTTCAAATGTCACATAAAATTTAAAATTCTGCTAGTACATTAGCGGCAATGACTTTCTTGCTGGCAATTTAAAGGGAAACTTCATAGTTCACCGTAACGGTTATCCGATAAAAGCATTGATAAGAGACGACGGTAACAGAGCAAGAAAAAACGCGACAGAAAAAGTTCATGGTGAAAAGACACGTAATCGACTTTGTTTACTGCCTGACAACCAATAAGAAATTAATAGACAAAATTTCCAATAAATAAATACAGGCCACTATATTTATAATTTTTATTAAATTCAAAATTTACCTGAAATCTGTAAGTAAGCCGCTTTGCCCAGTCTGCAAATTTTTTGTCAAGCAAAAAGATGTATGTAAACCAAAAACAGAGCTGTATACGTAATGTCAATAACCGTAACGCTAGATAACAAAGGAATGCATGCGTTTTTGGCAGAAACCCGTTCTGTTGAAAACAGGTAAATAAAAAATATTTAAAATTTTATTTCATTGCAACGAATTTAGCACTAAAACGTATTTGCAATGAAACACCAAATGCGTGATCGTGATTTGACAGTGGCACTACTCTTGAAAATGACTAGGTATTTGTGCTTTTAAGTGTGACATTCCGTATGACAAGAGAGAAAAAGAGGAAATTGCTGAAGGAACACCATTACCATCACTACAGCCAACAGAAGTTGCCTAGTCCATTGCTGATGCCACAAAAAGTTTATGGAAGCCTTAATGGCACCGCTGTAAATCAGTAATAATTTTTAACATATCTATAAGGAGATAATTTACTTATCCAGAAGGATATAAAAGAAGAAAGGAAAGGTATTTGAACAGAGGATTTAATATGAGAAGTGAAAAGTGTATCTGTTTGTTATGAGAGTCACGCA
This sequence comes from Daphnia magna, assembly GCF_020631705.1. Taxonomy (NCBI): domain Eukaryota; kingdom Metazoa; phylum Arthropoda; class Branchiopoda; order Diplostraca; family Daphniidae; genus Daphnia; species Daphnia magna. The sequence continues at coordinate 7,061,855 of NC_059184.1, forward strand.
CGGCTCATTGTTCATGCAAATGGAATTTAGCTCATGAAAACTGCTCTGAATATTAACTAGTTTTCGAGTTCTACTAATAGCCTTCGTTTAATCATAACTATGGTTTTAATAAAGTGTAAAGTAACTCTTCTGTCCGAGTCCTACCGAATTCCTAAAACTGGCGAAATCAGTTATAAATATTTCCCCGTGAATGGAAAAGAATGTCGGACGATTCGGCAAAAACCATTTCGGCAAATTGCCGAAAACCATTTCGGCAAAGTTGCCGAATTGTCACCTATGAAATTACCGATTCGGCAAAAGTCGATTCGGCAACTGTGCCTACTACTTAGTCTACCTTATTCTAACGTCAAGTGAAGTTGATTGTGTTCTTATTAAGCCCTTATCTCTGAAATGGGTGATGACAAAATTTGCGTTATTTGCAATGATGGATTTACTGGTAGAATCATTCAGTATGTTTCGTGTGTGGAATGCAAGGGTCCTATTCATGTTTCCTGCATTCCTGGTAACAAACGGGGAAAAGGTAGAATTGATTATTTATCTATTATTTTGAAAAGTATGTGATACATGTCCTTTTCAGTTCTTTCAAAAGCAACTTATGTACTTATGAACAAGAACAACGAGACTTTTGACTTTCAGTGTGCAAAATGCCCTACTGTTGTGCCTCAAGTCGAACTCATGGCTCAGGCCGCACAAGTGGTGAAAAATGCGCGAACATTCAAACTTACTTTAGGGCCGTTACACTCAAGCCCAAATAAAAACCTCCATGCACGACCAACTACGCATTCTACTGACGTCATACCATTTACTCCAATCCTTGGAATGGATGGAATGGATGGAATTTGCCTTCCTATGATAACGCCTCAGATTGAATTAGCCAATGCATTGGCAGGGCTTCCGGTACGAATTAAAGTTCAAATTAAATTACTTTTGTTATTTAATAATATTAATTTTGCGCAGATTATATCAACAAGTTCTGCTGCTGATGGCTATTCAGAAAAAAATGCGTCAAGTGCTCCTCATGATATCCAGATGATATCAATAAGTTCTGCTGCTGATGGCAACTCAGAAATAAATGCGTTAAGTGCTCATATGGAAAAGACTAGCTTCTTTGCCAGGCCTGTTGCTACTCAGGAATCGAGTCTGCCGTCCTTGCCTGTTCAGGAACGATCAAGATCAGGTGATCGATCTCACAGAGGAAATGGTTTACGAAAATGGCACATTGAGCCAGCAGAAGGCAAAAGGTATTGATAATTTTGGCTGTTGTTTCGATTCATTACTAATTAAAATTAAAATTATCCGCCTAGACTACGCCCTATGCTGATCGACGACACTGATCGTGGTCTCGGAATTCGCAACACGAGAAAAAATGGAACTGTCATGTGGCGCTGCAACTACCGGCCAAATAAAAATCCTTGTCGTGGACTAGTTTCCCAGATTGGAGATAAATTTGCGGAGCATCACCCGCATTCGTGCAAGGCAAAGTCCCACCATAAAGTCAACATGGTTCTTGCTGCCGAAGCCAAAAAGCATGCCTTATCTCATATTAACGAACCTGCCCTAAAAGTCGTTGAGCCCATGGTTGTTAAGGCCCTTGATGATAACCCAAATTGGAACCCAATTAACCCCACAACGTTAGCTAGGGCTGTAAATCGGGTAAAAGCAAAGCTCACTGCTAAAAACCCAACTGATCTTTTTTTTCAAATCAAAATGGACTTAATGCCCACTTCGTTTTTTAAAGGAGAAGTTGTAGTTGGTTCTAAACGTCATTTAATTTTCATGACTGACGAACAACTAGCGCTTTTGAAAACTGCCGTTCGATGGTATGCCGACGGAACCTTTAAAATCATAAACTTCCCTTTCACTCAACTATTTTCCCTCCATGGGTTTCTAAAAAAGAATGGGCAGTTAAAGCAGGTTCCACTTTGTTTTGTGTTTATGTCGGGAAGGACTCAAAGAGATTACCGCAAGGTTTTCGAAAAGATTCTGGAATTGTTGGGTGGTGAATGTGCTGTGAAGGAGTTTGTTACAGACTTTGAACGAGCAATTTGGAGGGGGGTGAAGGAAACGCTTCCTGAGGTTAATATTATTGGGTGTGGCTTCCACTGGTGTCAGGCTGTATTTAGAAATCTAAAAAAGATTGGCCTTGTTGGATTGTATAGAAGTAACGCAAATGTACATAAATATCTAAAAAGATTCCTAAGCTTACACCTGATACCAATGGAAAAAATTCCCAGAATGTTTGAATACCTCGAAAAGAAGATTATTTCTCTTTGGGAGACGGATGAGGAATTAAAAAAGAAGAAAACACAACTAGCACTAGTCAAAAAATTTGTTTCCTATATGCGTGCCAATTGGATCGTAAGTAAAGTCTGGCCCCCTGCAAAATGGTGTGTTTTCAACCAGCCAATCCGCACTAACAACGACGCAGAGGGTTGGCATAATCGCATCAATTGCCACAATAAGGATAAAATGAATTTTTACTCACTGGTACCCATACTTTATCAGGAGTCCAAATTAATTCCCCTCTATAAGAAATTACTATGCGGAAACAAACTAATTAAGCGCACACTGAAACTAACCGATTCTGTAAACAAAAAATTGTTTGTGTTGTGGAATTCCTACCCTGAACAGATTAATGGAAAACAACTTCTAAAAGCTGTTTCTGAAGTGTATGCCGAATCAAATGTGTTAAATGAAGCTATGTGTTTGGACGATGAAAAAGATGATGTGAGTGAATGATTGTGTTGAAGGGAAAATAATTATGTGTGTTATAAAACAACAACAAAATAAATTGACGGGATGTTCACAAAAAAAAAATTTCATGATTCCAGATTGAACACTACCCCGAACCGTGCCACCGGTTCAGGTGTTCACCACAAAACTTAAAGATTCCAACAAAAAAAATTCAACATTTACATATAAAAAATAAAATAATCAAAATAATCAAAAACTCACAGGACAAATAATCGACAAGTAACGTAAAAAAAAATCATGAGCTCTGCTCAGTTACAATGCGAACACGCGACTAAAAATGAGAGTGTGACGACAGACAGTATAATTCGCGTGTTGGTGGTGGCGCTGATTACCCGAAACCCACACAGCTAGCGCCACAGGCCTTACAACGGCATTTTAAACAATTTTGCCGAATTGGCTTTTTACCGAATTGGTATGTACGATTCGGAAAAAAAACAAAGTCAACCAATTCGGCAAAAACCAATTCGGCAAACGTCAAATTTGCCGAATCGTCCGTATACCATGGAAAATAAGGGTTTGAAAACTTCTTGCGTAGGCTTAAACTATCCCATCGGGTCACTTCGCTCTAGCAAAGTGCCGACAGTCCCTCAATAGCTTCGTAGTTCGTATCTTTCTATACTTAATAGGGTGATATTAGGAAGAAATATTTCTAAGTGCTGCGCATCAACGGTGACAGTGGATACTACGTGCTTTGCAATGGTAGTGTAGATTGCTTGAGGGAAATTTTTATAGCTGTCATGGAGTTCTATTAAAGGAATGAGTCTCTGTAAGTGCAGTATCCTGCACAAAAATCCTAACACCAATTTAAATTTTGAAAGCCACCTATTGGCAGGGTAACAGATTTTTTTTAAGTTTTTCTTTAAGACATAGGGTTAGACGGGGTGATAAATGGCAGGGCAGGGTGGGGTAAGTTTAGACTTTGGTTCTTATGTGCCTTAAGGTATTACAGGGGCAGGGTGGGGTAAGTTTAGACTTTGGTTCTTATGTGCCTTAAGGTATTACGCTTTAAGGCAAGTAACAGGTCGCGTCATTTTGCACCCCTCAGGGGGTAATATGCAAATATGCTGTTTTTCTGACCTATACAAGCCCCAAGGGGAATCCCTAACATTACCTATATATGGAAGGGAAAGATCAGCGCTTGTGCAAGATCAGATAACATTTGCAAAACCGTTTCTTGAACCAGAACCTAAGTGCACCAATCCTACAACCTTTGTGTCCATTGAAAAGATTGGCAAGAGAAAGAGGCTTTGCAGCCATGGCCATGCAGAAAGTGAAAATTTTGAGATTGCAGAATCCTCAAAAGCTAGAGTAAATAGAAATGTCAAATGAAAAGGATTTTCTGAAAGGTTTAAAGCAAGAGTTGTATGTAGAAAAGCATAAGAAATATGCGCAAAGGACTTAGAAGCTGAAAAAAACGGCTTTTACGTAGGGTTGAACGAAAGCAATCTGAAGATCAATCTGATATTAACCAAGAAACAAGCTCAAAGAAACAATAAGACAGAAAAACCAAGGTAACTTTACATCAACTAACGATGTTGATGAACGGCTTAATTTCAATAATCATTATGTAAAATGTTATTCTCTTTTTTTTTAGAAGACCTAAATACAGAAGAAACTTCAGTTCATGGTAATTCAGCCAAAGAAACTCCGGCTTCAATATTGTCTCATTCAACCGTCAACGGACGACACTAACTAATCTATAGTTTTAATCCGTCATCAATATTTTCAGAAAATGTTGTCGTTCGTCTCTTTCTTGTGCTTCCTATTCCTAGCGCCACCTAGCAATTCCTCCAATTTCGGTATATCTACTTGTATGGCATTATTGTTGAAATCGATTATACGTCAGTTGATAATTACACGGTTTTTTATTCCTTTTTCTCTATTTGAAAAACGACTAAAATGGATTTGATTTATCGAGAACTGGCATCCGTCAATCCGGAGTAAAATCGCGTGAGGAATTTCCTTTTGGATTCGAATCAGTTCAACACCAATAAACATCTAGGCCGAAGTAATGACGACGATGACAATCAGTAGTGCTGTTTGACGGATCATTCCAGGTGGTGGTGTCGACGACGAAGACGTCGTTACGTGCCGGTTAAACATTCGACAATCTATGCCACAGAAGCGATAGAAAATGAGAGTCATTTCCATCCGTTTAACAATGTCATTGGTGACAATCTTCCATCCGATCAACTGGGCCATCGATCGGCAAGGCCCACTGAACTCTACTAGGCCACCGATTGGAACTGTCTGATGAACAGGTCGGCGGAAGTCGGATATTTCATTCCCGACGAGGTGATTCCACTATCATTAGCACGTCATGACGTCGATCAGCCCACCATTTTCTCCGTCCTTATCAATTTGGGACGCAATGAATGTTACTATCAATTCCTGTTGAGCATGCTCGGTTATCTAGAAGAAGATCACGGATGTCAAGAAGGATTCGTTTTTATCTTTTGCATCCGCTTGTCGCCGTGTCTATTGCGGATCTAGCGCAATGGATGGATTCTTGAAAGATGCTTGCGCTAATAGCACCAATGGGATCGGACACTGATTGGCGAATGACTTATGTCATGGAACTGGATGTTATCCAGTTAACGTTTTACATAGACGCCGTCTATGATAGTGATAACATTAGTGACGGCACTATAACGGCCATCATTCAACAATCTTTCACGTCCGTCTTTTCCGCTTTTGTTGGCATTAGCTCTGAACGTGTTACCAACTTGCACGTCCGATTTCTGAACGAATCGAGCAGAGACATTCCCGGATTGCGGTCGTTGTCGCTCGATTTCTGGTTGAGTCAAGCAACTGAAGAATCGGCTGAGCCGACCATTGATAGCGTCGTAGCCATGATGGGCAGTTTGATTGTGCAGGATCGTTGGATTGTCATTATTGATGGAGTAGTGATCCAGCTGATCGGTCTTCACGAACAGCCCGTATCATCGGAGGCGGAGATAGTTTCGCTAATTGGTCCAGGTTTGATTCCCAATTCATTATGTCATTAAGATAACAGCATAGTTGATAATTCACTGTTTTTAAAGGAGGCGTTACCGCCATTTACCACAACGATGAATTTTAGTCGATGTCAACACAACTAAAACTAACCAGACTGAGTTGATTGTACGCATAACATTTTCATATCTGCCAATTTATAATTTATCATTATAATAATCATCATCATTATAATTCATTATTTATCATCCAACCTAGCTACCGGTTGGAGTGGAATCCAAATGTTATATTCATTCATTTGTTGAAGATCAAATTGGGGCTTCCATACAGCCACCTAAAGGTGGTTTTGGGAATTATTTGGATTAAACAACACAAAAATTGTAACCCATGCTGGGCTAATGGCACTTCAACGGGTCCACTTGACCAACAGGTAATAACCAATATACTTATATAGCTGAATGCAACAATCCTTTTGAATCGTAGCCCAAGTAACACAGCCCACTCGGGCCGATAGTGGGCCGATACGAAATGTCGATATCGGCGATATCGGGTAACAAGCCAATGCCACCTGTCGGCCCTATGTCGGAGCCACGCCCTTAAAACCGTCGGGCAAATTTCATTGAAAACCGGTGAGCCGACATCGGACGAACGATGGTTCTCGATATCGGGCAAACAGTATAAAATGCTTTTAAAATAAAATATGATATAATATAACTATAAACCTATAACATATAAACCAATAAAATGACGAATCACAAAAAAGACGAGAAATTGTGTCAAAACGATTCTTTATTAATCGGTAGAACAGTAAACTGCACAAAATTCAATGAAGATAAATGAGAAAAAAAGTTTTCGACTTCTTCAGCCATGACTAATAAAAAAAAACACAAAACAATCCTTATTAACGACGAGGAGAGAAAAAGATTTCTATGATAGGAAATATTTCACTCTCCTCGTTAACACTGAACATATAAACGACTGAACATATAAACGATTTAGTCATCATCTTCGCTTGAAAACGATGACGAAGACGACGAGGAATTTTCAGCCACGTTTTTCTTGTTTCGATTACGCATTTGTCGACCTCCTTTACGGTCTTTTGCGTCTTTAAGGAAATTGGTGATCGCTTCTTGCATGGGCTTGAACTGGAACTCGTTTTTATCTGGATGTCTTTTCCCCAATGCACCTAATAATGTTAAAAGCAGATGAAGTTCACTCAACAAAATAAAGCCAGTATATAAAGAAGAAGACTTACGTTTCAAACATTTATAAAATTGCGTCTTTTCAAAAGGCAGCTTTTTTAGTCTTCCCATTCCTCGACGCGAGTAACGTAGGGAAACGTATTTGTCTATGGTGTGGAATAAAATGAACTTACAGCTCTCTTTCAACGAGCCTCCCCCCATGCAGGCTAAGTAATTAACCTGTTGCGTCAAATAAACGTTAACTCTTAATAGAATTTGAATTTTATGTACTTAAACTTACAAATTTCTTACGAAACCCAGAACTGTTTTTAAGTTTCTCGTCAAAAGATAGAAATTCCTCAAAATCGTTGAATGGAAGCTCCAAGGAATCTATCATATCATCGGCCTCAACCTGTGGTACTGCCTGTGTTGTTTTCTGTGTGGCAAGCGTCGTAACAATGCTCATCAAACGCTCTTGTTTAGCGTTAGACTCAGCCATGAAGTTAATAATTTCCTGCAGTAATTGACCTTAATGATAAATAAAAGAAGTTAAAACTGATACGGTGATTACACGCCAATTCATGGCTGCCTACCGAGATTTCCGGTAATTGGTGCTGCTGTGCGAGGTGGTGTGCTAAGTCTGTCTCTTAACGGAGTAGAACTAAGAAATGCAGCCGATTAAAAGGTTAAGGAAGCATCACCTAAGAAACAAAATTGATAATTATCTAAGAAAGGTAGTTACTTTGATTATGTAACCTAATTCAGAATGAAGTGGGTTGTGTGAGTTGTCGACACCACCGTTGGGCATTAAATCAGCGCCTACCGAATAATCCAATTTATTCTCAACGAACTTAGCTACTTGGGGGGTCTGATTGAATTAAAATACCATTAAAACGTTCAGTCGTATGTTTGGTTCTTGCCCCTATACGATTTAGTCCGGCTTCTGAAAGGATAGTCCTTCTTTGATCAGAAACTGGTAATGATGTTGATGAGGTTCTCCTTGTGTTGTTGGTGGATGGCCCCAATCCATTTTCTTTTTCATTCCCCGGTCTGACTGTTAAAGCAGCACTTGAAAATATTATCAATACTGACAATAATGTTCATGAGGATATTTACAGAAATATCACCTTGGATTAATTGAGACAATGATGCTGCATGAGCTGGTCCTTGAATTTGTGGAACGGAAACTGGTACTCTTGTTGATGAGGTTTTCTCTCTGTTGTTGGTGGTTGGCCCCAATCCATTCTCCGCTCTCACTGTTAATGCCCTACCTGGAAATATTATGAATATTGACAACGATAAACATGAAGCTATACACAAGAGCGGTTTCACCTTGGATTAATTGAGACAATGCATGAACTGGTTTTGGAATTTGTGGAATGAAACCTGGCACCGATGTTGTTGAGTTGTTCTTACCAGCTGCTTTGATGACCTTTTTAGTCGCAGCAGCAACTGAACCTCTCCTTTTACCTATGCAACATTAAATAACATTAAACAACATCGACTTTACAACAATTTTTATGATAACCGTATAATGCCGAATTCGAAAACATGAAGTTCAATTTTTTCTTAATAGTCCTTTTTGGCCTCATGATCTAACGGTTGCAAACATTAGTTACACATTTTGAAGACTTGAAAGATAAATTGCAAAAGGTGAAAGTTACATTACCGGCATAGGCGGATCCATTATTTTCGAAAAGATGAGCCAATTAATACTAGTTACGTCACAGCACATCATGGCAAGCCTTTTATAACTTACGATTAGGGAACGGGCAGACGCCCACAACAATGGCAATGGCGGGCTGCGTCTGAGGCCCACGCTGTTGGTTTCCAGGTTTCTGAAACACATGATAAATTACAAAATCAAATTCCTTTCATAATATAAATTACTAGCTATTATGAAATAATTGAAAAATGTGTTATCCTAATTATATGGACCAGAAAATGCCATTTATTGTATATATTTAGTGAAAATAGGAGATTGTCAAATTCAGCAACACTGTACCATGCTTGTGACGCAGGGGGAAGCCATTGCTGAGCAAGTGTCTGGAGTGTCAAGGCATTCAAACCTATTTCTCTACGATCGACTCGATTTCTGCAAGCTTTGACAAGTGTATTGTGTGTGACTAGTGATATTGTGTGACAAGGGGTTGTGTGATATGTGGGTTGTTGTGTGAGTGGCTGAGTTATTCGACTGGAGTCATATTTTTCAAGAATTGTCCAACCTGTTGTAAAATTTTAAAATATTTTGCCATTATGTTTATGTTCATGGTGTTTTTAGTGTGTTGTGAAAGACATAGTCAATTTGTCGATTTCTTTCTTTCTGCTTCTTTTTAATTATTTTAGTTTTTTAAATTAATAATTAAGCCATTTTTTTTTCTATTTCAGTATGGCAACTGCTGCCTCTCGGCCGGTAAATGGACGTAGTCGTCATTTATTTTACCGCAGTATTAATAAGTTTAAGAAACAATTAATTCAACAGGAAGTAGAAGCGGCTGACGTTTCGGAGCCTGACATTCAATTAGCTTTAGCTACAGGTGATAGTGACGACGGCGAATTGCTGGCCCACCATATCGATGATGGCGGCGATTTGTCAAACCGTATTGACGACGGTGAAGTTGCGGGCAGTAGTATTGACGAGGGTGTAAATTCTGAGGCTGGTAGTGTTGATGATGGTGAAGTGGGCGAAGTGGATGGCGCCGAAGACGGATCATTTGATGTTTCTAACAATTTCACTCGTACTGTTGATGATCCATTTTTAAATCAGGGTAATCAAGGAAATTTCGATCAAGATAATCAGGGGTTAGATGGGGATGGTAATAGTAACTATAATGATTCAGAAGGGGAGGATACTTGTACTTTGAAAGATGAGCTAGCCCAAATCTATGCGCAGTGTAAGGTGCCACACTCTACGATAAATAAAATTAACCGAGTCCTCAGAAAACATGGCATGCGAGTCCCAAAAACTGCTAGAGCGCACTTGAAAACTATTAGAAAAGCTCCACTGATTAACAAAAACCTTTGCCATTTTGATTTAGAAAAGGAATCATTAATCGAATTCAAAAAGGTTACTCGAAAATTGGGGGGAGGTCTGTTCTTGAATTGCATTTCAACATAGATGGGATACCATTGCACAATAGTACAAAAAAATCATTTTGGGTCATAGCTTGCCGCGTCGTCAATGCCGTTGATGATACACCTTTCGCCGTTACTGTTTTTTTTGGTCTCTCAAAACCAAGTAGCGCCAGAACTTTTCTTAACTCATATGTTTCAGACTTTAAAAAAATTCTTAGAGGCGGAATTGTTAACACAAACGGGGAAAACTTAAATGTAGAATTAAAAGCAATAATTTGCGACGCCCCTGCTAGAAGTTTTGTGAAAGGTTGTGTTGGGCATGGCCATCTCCAAGGGTGTGAACGATGCTCTCAGCCTGGATTTCGGAATGTTGATCGAACGACGTTTCAAAGAGCCTTAGTACCACCGGGAATGCTTCGAACTGACGAATCATTCCGAAATATGGAGGACGAAACTCATCACAAGTATCTCTCACCGATAGCAGAGATAGAAGATTTTGACATGATTTTTGGTTTTCCTCTAGATCCCATGCATTTGGTGTATCTCGGTGTGGTAAAGCGTTATTTAAAAATTTTGTTTTTTGCATATAAACGCACCAAAAGCATTCACCGATTAAAGAAGCGTGTTCGACAACTTGTAAATAGGTTGCTTGACGCGCTTGTTCCGCGATATCCAAAAGAGTTTCACAGGAAACGGAGAAACATGACCGACTATGCCGCTGGAAAGCAGTAGAGTATCGATCATTTCTTTTATATATTGGCCCTATTGTTTTACGACAGGTTCTAAATCAGGAAAAATATCAACACTTTCTGTACTTACATGTAGCTATTCGCCAAGTGCGAATAGCTAGTAGTCAAGTGAGCTGATAATTTTTTAAAATACTTTGTCGATCAATTTGGGAGATTGTATGGGTCTCATCACTGGGTTTATAACGTTCATTCTCTTTCTCATTTAGCCAACGAATGCTTAGTCCATGGTAATTTGGATTCATTTAGTGCTTATTCTTTTGAATCTTTTTTGGGCAGCACAAAAAACCTGATTCGGAGTGGACACAATCCTCTAGCACAACTATCTAGAAGATTATCTAAATATACGGCACTAGGAGTAGAACCTTTTAATAATAGAACAAAAATGGGATTTTCGCGGAAAAGCATAAGACCAAATTCAAAGGCCAATTCTTATTGTCGTTTAGATAACGGGCTATTTATTCAAGTATTTTCCTTAACAGATTCATTGGTTTATGGGAAGCAGTTCATTGACACTGGAAGTTATTACACGGAGCCCATTGAATCGTCTCTGGTTGGTGTTTATAAGGCCAGCTCTAAGAGCTCTGTCATTTCGAGCTGGGAAAAGTCGAAATTTCAAAAGTTCAAAAATGTATGGTGATAAATGTTAACTCTGAGTTCGTAATTATGCCTTTAATACACCAAATGTGGTAGATTTGACCTAGTTTAACCCAAAAAATATTTTGGAAGATTTGTACTCAACAATACATTTATATTTTGCATTCAAATTTTAAGTTGTTCTTTTTTATTAATATTTCACTTCCAAACGATAGCCGATTGAATATCGATATGACGGCGATAAGTTCCCGATATCGGCAAATAGGGTGGCCCGATTATGAAATTTTTAACAATCGAACACCACGAGGTCGACGGACACGAGCAGCTCTTCGATTGACGTCAGGTCCAACATCAGCGCCTTGTTGGTCTTCTTCCTGATAAAGAAACAGTATTATTATTATATCGAAAATAAATGATTGTCTGTTAATACTAACCAAAGACTCATCGGAAACAGAGTGTACATAGTCCGAGTCAAAGGGATCAGCTAATAGGCCACCTAATGGTGCAGGATTATTCAGAGGTTCGAAAACTCCGGAACACATTTCAAGAAACTGGCAAACTGTTATTTCTCGGTTGTCCAAAGATTGGCAAAAAGTCCTAATACGTGCATCCTTTTCTGTTTGTTTCCTGGAATGTTCTCTTCGAATTAGCCGTCCTGATCGGGCGAGGTTGTAGTCCTTTACGGCACCTGCTTCTACTTTTTGCAAGTACTCTTGGAAAGAAATATAACAGTTTTACCACAGTAGGAAAAAAGATGTTATGCATAAAAAGTAGAAGGTTGATTAAAATTGTTGAATAAAATATTAAGAAATCAGGGAAAAAACAAAAAAAAAGTATTAACGTGCAATTACAAAGCCATAATAAATTATCTTATAATAAAAAATTACCGATAAAGGTCCAGAAACTCAGAAAGAAACTCTAAAAGAAATGAGGTAATATTTTCCACATCGCCTGTTGAACCATCGGTGGAAAGATTCTACCTCATTCGTCGTACGCCTGGGCTGCCCATTGACGCTAAAACGATGTGGACTTTCTGGAGTGACTATCTGAAACCAATAACTTCCAATGTATTCATAAATGATTTGCATATTAGCCCTGACATCAGGGGTTTCATCTTGCAGTAAGACCGCTGATGATTGGAAGATATCATCAATATTTATATCAAAATAATATATATATCAAAATTTTCATATAATTAAAAGAATCGAAAGCTATAAGGAAGAAATTGCAGAACCATAGCTTGTGCGGAAGGTAAGAAAGCGAATGCAACAAGCATTTTTACAATTTTCTTGACATTTGGCCGGTGCATATAAGACTGCCGTAATCCTTCTGTGCAAACTTTTCGGAAAATTGCCTGAAACAAATATTTATTACGAAAATATAAAACTCTATAAATTTTTCGAAATACAACAATGACAACTTACTTGTCTAAAATAAACCAGCACCCACGAGAATGGCCACCTGGAAATGCATGTTCCATTGCATTAAGAATAGCAAATTCGTAGTCGGATACCATTCGGATAATTCCGACACCTTCTCCGGGCCCAGTTCTTAGAAGAATACGATCCAGAACAAACTGGTATAGTGATTTGGTCTTTTCAGACATGACAGCATAAGCCAGTGGAAACATCTGTAAAAAAAAAGGTAAATAATCCTGGTATTTTAATAATTTCAAAGATATACATACATACATCTATAGGGCTGTTCGATATCTTTTTTAAGATTTGTTGAAATCGTGAAACGCAGCAACTCATGTATTTTTTCGTCTGCTACGAGTGACTTGTGTAGTTCTGCGAAATATTAATTTAAAAAAGAACTGTGATAGAAAAGGGGGTTGTTTTGAAGTTCTGATGTGTTTTCTTTATATATTAGTTCGTTATAGTGTTAGTGTTTAACTATGTCACTGTCTAATTATGCCAGTGGACTTAGTATTGAGGCCAAAACACGTTATATGGAAAAATTACAAATGTTTAACAGTGATTGTCCATATTGTATTCCTAATTCTCTGTGGAAACACGGTTTAGACTGTTGTCCAATTGTTCCAAAAATTGGTTCCTCAGATATCTTCATATATCTTGTTGAAACAAAAAGCTATCAAAATCATCTGGAAGCCCTTGGCGCATACAAGGGGCTGTCTTCTGAATCCAAAAAGGCTGTAAAAGATGGTTGGGTTCAAGAGTTCATGGCCATTGCTCTCCCATCACGGGTAGTGTTGATGAAGGCAAAGGTATATTATTTGGTTTATATATATTCATCATCATCATTATCATTATCATGGTATCTTCTTTTGGCACAAATTGTGATAGCCAGTTAAACATCATCCACAGTTTCTCATAAGAATCTATTCCTGTACAAAATGATGTAGCATTATCTTCCTTTTTAATTATCTCTGATACTGTTGGTCGCTGTTCAACAGCTTTTTCTAGAATTGCTATTCTGTCACGGGACGTAATTAAATTTCCCTGAAGCTCAGAGATCCTTTCATTAGCGTACAGGAGTTTTTTCTTCAGTAAGAAATAGTTTTTCTTTTAAAACATTAAGTTGCAACATTAATTCTGTTACTTGATCAACTGAAGTTGTTAGTGATGAATCACCAGAAGTAAATTCGACGTCCCTGATGGGTTGACTGGAATTATTTAATGCATCTGAAAATTATAAGTAATGAACAAAAAAATTACTTTCAATAATTAGAAAAAAACATTTTAAAACATTACTTACGCAATGCATCAAAGGTGGTTTCAACCGAGATGATATTTTGTCATCGGCAGTTGAAGTTATTTTAAAAGTTTCCGTACTTGTTTTTACATCATTCAAGGATTGGATTGGATGAGAATCACTTACAAATGTATCTTCAATTAATGCCACTTCTTCATCTAAATTGTTTGAGGTATCTTCAGTTGCAGTTTCTACATCCATCAATGGAGGTGTATCAGCCTTGTCAAAAGCAACAACTTGTCAAGTGTTACGTACTTGCTGATCACCAACTGTAATTACAAAATAGTTTATTCATTAAAACAACATATATGAATGTTTTTATACACATGAAATGAATAATGCAATACCTAGAAATTGTTTCATCTTATTTGATCCCAAATTTATAGAGGGTGCCCAATTAACATGTTTTTTTGTGGAATTCTCCACTCGGCTTTCCTGTAAGCATGTCACAAATTGTCTGATAATAATCAATAATTGTTAGTATTAACCTATAAATACCTGTAAGAAAGTGATCCGAACACACATGATGTAATTTAAATTCATTCTCTCCAACCACAAGTCTCGCCTTACACCCTCCTTTGGTAAACTATACAGTTTTACACTTGCACTTTTCAGGTTACGACAATTTAACACTTTGCACATTCTACTCACAGAACCTTTTTTAGTATTCATTACGCAGAATACCTTTCAATCAGATAATTTAAAATTTGGTGAATGTTTAAATCTGAATACTAACTTTTTTATATTTCACAGAACTCACTCGTAGCAGACGAAAAAATACATGAGTTGCTGCGTCTCACGATTTCAACAAATCTTAAAAAAGATGTCGAACAGCCCTATATGCCGAAACGTGCAACATGAATAACTGCGAAAACAGTAACGGCAAAGTGGCAAACGTTCCGTCGCATGCTATTTCTTCTGACGTTCGAAGCAGCGGTAGCATGACGAAACTGATAAACACGAGAGCAGTGCCGGATGGAGTTGAAACTCGTCCATGATAGAAGTTTGAAGTTCCATCTGCTGTTTTACTAAAATACAAGCAAGTTTAATAATAGACCCTACATTACATTTTAGCTGATGGAAGCAACGAACGTTTTGATTAAAAATTATAAAAATTCATGAATATGGTGATTGGAACTCCCAAATGAGTAAGATGCGGCAAACGTTAGCTGAGGTAAATGTAAGTTTGGCTTAATATCATGTAAAAAATCTAGAGAACTACGTACTTGTATAGCTCGCTAGCTATTAAGGAAGCCTGTGCTTCATCTATCGTTCGTGGCACTGGAAGTTGCGCTGATCGTCTTGAACGCTCCACTGCACGTTCGAGGTTGGCATCATACGCTTTTGGAACTCCAGGATTCCTTGAGTATTAATAAGAAACCATAAGTTTGAATTTAAATTGCTATACATAATGCGGTATGCCTCACATGTCGCGAATTTCTTCAAAAATCATCCGACTTCTTTGTCGTGTGTCACGTGCCCTCTCCAACATTCGTTGTTCCACGGTACAATACTTCAAATGATCTTCTTTGTTATCGTGCCCATCATGGCCAGTGGTCATAAAATATGTCCCATCTTCTAATGCCAAAAGCCTTACCGCGCAACCGTTCTTTGATTCGCTACAGCAAAAACCACTTTTAAAAAGCAATATTATTTTAGTAAATGAAAATTCTATAATTGAATTATAATTTGATACCCAGCATCAAGGTTATTTTTGTGGTGTGTATGTAGATTTTCAACCACTAAAACATTTGAATTAAAACGGCTACCAGGTGCTAGATGGCATATCACTACAACACCGTTTTGCAAATCCGCCATCCTCGTTGTGGCAGTTTCAATTACACTACTACACTGCACCAAGATTTGGTTAAAACTAACCTCGTTAAATCGCTTGCCATGTGGTGGATCACAGTTGGAAACAAAAGCCGTAGTCCCATCGATTGGTATCTCCCAAGAGATTTCACCCCAATTGAACCTCCCTCTTTCAGCGATAAATTCATTAAATGTGAACTCAGAGCCAAAATTTTTTCGAATTTGGCTGATGTGGGTACCCTAGAATCGTGTTTTAGTGTTGATAATGTACTAATCTATCTTTAACATCAACTATTGCATGTGTTAGGCGTTCCTTACCTACGGTCTTATAATAATAGCAGCTAGCAAATTTTTTTTAGTAAGGAATGTTTCAAAGCCTTAGCTCAACATTTCCAAACCCATAAAAAAACACACCCCCTCAGGGTTTCAAAAATGACCTGACCTGTTACTTGCCTTGAAGAAAAAAAAAGCAAGGTGTAGACTTTCCCAACCTTGCCCTGTCGTGTCTTCACCTTGTCAACAGTACCAAAAAAAAAAAAAAAAAACACGTAACCCCGCCAATAGATGGATTTCAACATTTAAATCGGTGTTCGGATTTTTGTGCAGGATACTGTACGTGATACAGAAAAGATCACGTGAACAAACAACTAGGAAAAGATTTGCTTCTGCAAGTGATGTCGGTTATATTCTATCGAAAAAGCACGATGCAATAGGAAAGGTACACAATCGTCCTATCTCAAGATCGGCGGGTGTTTAGTAAGGGCTTCAAAGATTCCCCACCAGGTTCGCTAGTGAGTTAGGCTGATCGCCCTTTAGGGAGATAGCAAAAAACCTGGTTTTCTATTTTTAGTATTTTTAATTTTAGTAAATGTGCTAGAAAAGTGAATGAATTGAAGTGTATTCCCGATTTTTAGGGCCCGAAAGATTTAAGACAAGGTCAACTGGAAATTTTTAATTAATTTTAGAAAAATCAGACTTTTTTTAGATGGCACCTTTTTCCCCTTTTTTTTTGCTGTTGCATTCTTTTATAATGTCCTGGTGCCGAATTAAAAAAAACTCAGATCTAAAACCGGAAACTTAATATTCCCAATCCTTTCAAAATGAAGCAGTTTTGAAATGATGGTTTCGTGAGTATTTGAAAAGCAAAAAACAAAAAAGTTCTCTAAAAAGGAACTCCAATTAAGTTAGATAACAAATACATTGACGTTATAGAAAAGCTTTATGGTTATTTCATAAAATGAAGAAAATTACTGTTGGTAGGTAAAGTGTGACATGTAAAGTTCACATGAACAAAGTTTCACACTGGCAGTTCCTGGTATCGTCACCTCCAAACGCTCTATATGCAGCTATCTACAATAAAAACAATATTCGGTTTTTAAATATTAAAACATAGAAAACAATTACATTTATCTTACAAATTATTACTTATTTCAGGATTGTCAAGTTCTTTTTCAAACTGTTTATAGTTTTCAATCTTACGCAATGGCATGTTTAAATCTTCATTCAACACAGGATGCCGATTTTCACCACAAGGTTTGGCTTAATTCAAACCTGTGGATGAAATGCATAACCTTACCGATCCCTAAGACTCAAAAGATTTTCTCTTTGCTTTCCCTGTTCAATCTTAACATCAACAGCATAGCCAGCTGTAGTTAAGTTTAGTAAGAGGAAAACCGAAGGACTACAGCGACAATGGAACCTTGTTACCGCCGAGCAAGAACTTCGCCAGGCTCTGGAAGAACTGATCGAACGACATCAAGAAATCCATACTGTGATGGCCTGTCAGCAGATTGAATGGCATTTGTATCCCTTACACGGACCCCATTTCGGCAAGGTATGGGAAATAATCGTGCAATCATGAAAACGAGCCATGAAAGTCAGTATTGGAAATCACCTTGTCACTGATCGAGTCCTGCAAACAGGTGAGGTAGCGCCGAGGTAGCAGCCCTACTGAATTAACGGCCATTGATGCATCTTGCATCATGCATGGACCCGGAAGATCCCGTTAACCCATTAACGCCGATCATTTTCTCGATGGTGAAGCTCGTCTTTACACTCTCATCAAGTTGTCGGATAAGGAAAACATGGACGTTACGGCAAAACAGATTTTGCAAAGTAAAGTCATCATTCAACCTTTTTGAAATAGATGGCTACGCGAATTATCATGGGACACTTGGCTCTGGTTATAGAACCTAACACTTTGCGTGGCCAGTGGCTTAGTAAGGATTAGGAAAATTAATTGAGTTTGAAAAATACAGGCTTAAAGCCAAAGTCGTGTTTGACTTTAAGTGTCGTTTGCTGTTCATTACCATGTAAATTTGTTTAGTGGGAGGAAGTTGTTAAACCTTCGCAGTTATCAGACAGCAGTCATTCTACTGAACATGAGAACTGAACACGTGAACTCTCGCCAGTGACTTTCATTTACGTGCACTTTTGTGAAATGGCAGAGTATCACCTACATCAGTTCCATTAGTGAAAGCTAAGCTGAAGGAATGTCGCGACAAAGAAGATGAATGTTTGAAAAACCTGCGAGATAACCAAGACCAGCTTTTAAGTGCCAGAAAAGAGGCCCTTCAGGTTGTGTAATATGCCCATCAGTCAGTTGTGTTGCGTCTCAATCAAGAAATTGAAAAAGTGGCTCAAGATCTCGTCAACGTTCAAGCACACTATCAAACGCAGAGACAGGGTTTACTGAGTGGCTTCGTGGGGGTTGCCTTCTTCGACAATCCAGAGAGAAAAATGTGAAAAATCCCCCCCCCCCCCTTGGTAGCACACTCTCATCCAGCGTCAATCCTTTTGCCGTCTAGTGTCCTAAATAGTTCCATCGCGTCCGTGACTTAAAGAAGACCTCCTGTGGATGAGCTCGGTATGACGTCATAAGGCCGTCTTCGTTGGTTTGTTCTCTAGATAGACGTATTTTATCCGCTAGGACATCACTTTCTAATTCCGACTAAAACAAATTGCAAATTCCGATTTTTGTTATGAAATCCTCTTTTGGCATCAATGATACCTGTTAAAAACCCTTCTTGAAAATGTTTAAGTTAAGTATTTCAAAGATATTAATGTATTTTAAAAAATTATGTAATCCATCTTTGCAGATAACTTGACTTTTATTTAAAACTTGCGCTTACAGTATTGGTACTGTAAGCGCATTATTTAAATTTATGATTGAAAATCCCCACCGGTTTATAATTTATTTATTAAACACAACGGAACTAATGTACAACTATGACATGAGAAGTGTTACAAAATATTTCCCGTTTTTCGGTTGGTGAGTGTTGGTGAGTGGGCTGAGACTTGAACGTCCAATTCGGACAAGTCGGAAGAAAATCGTCTATCCTATGGATAGGGGTGTGCTACCAGGGCCTACCTCAGTTCCACTCATGGATGCACCGAAGTACTAGAACTTCATGCGATTGAAAAAAAAAATTATGCGCGAAATAAAAAATGGTTTTTTGGTTAACCACTACTAAAGTAACGGCGGTGCCAAATTGGGAAATCGTATACACCTGAACGCACAACTACCGTTCAGGATATAAGACTTACATGGATGCGCCACACGAAAGCAAACTCATCGATGAGTATGCCGATTTTTTTTGCATAACTCTTACGGAAATTCCATTAAAAAAATAGAAACCGAGGAGACGTTTCGCCATAAAAGATCATGTTAAAAAGGCCTAAAAACGGCCAAGTTTCTATTATTTTGGGAAAGTACTGTAAAAAATATTAACTTAGAAAAACTATTCTAATTAAGTGGGTTATTATAGTTGTTGTTTATTCTTAAGAATAATTAACTTATTATACACAATAATTTCTAAGTATACTTTTATGCATGAGTATACTTGCAATGATTTATAACTTATATTCATTTTAGATTATGTGAATTACAAGAATATAGCTTACTTAGAGCATTTTATGAGAAATCAAAAACTCTTATTGAACTTTTATTATTGTCATAATTACACGCAATATGTCTTTTCGAATTAGAAAAAAGCAAACAAATGTTTTTATTTCATATCCGGTGAAAAAATAAACAAATGTTTGTTTCATATCTGGTGAACAAAGTTATTGTATTCGAAGTCCCATCTCCCATAGATGTAAAAACGAGTCCGTTTTCGAAGGTCCATTTTGGTACATCCATGGGACATCTAAATCGTAACTGGCTACCGAATGTCAATTTTCGTCCACGCGGAACAACACCAACGTAATACAAAATCAACGACGAATTGTATAAGTTAGACAATTATACATGTACCTACTGTATTTGCTAAAATTTTGGAAACAGTGGTTTTTCTGCTTGATAAAACGCATTTGTTTCCTGTTATAAAACTCCTATACATTTCTGGTGATAGAATAAATAGTAAATGTGATTTGAACATGTTTAGATAAAACTCTGTCTGTGCTTCTGTGATTTTTCTGGGGTTTCGTGCAACTACTTATACTAGTGGTATTTCGAACAACTATTTGCTGTTCTTTTGTGATCACTATTACCTCCTACAGGTAACAGTAGTTGGTATTTACAATACATTATTTCTTTACAGTGATGCTTGTCTTTAGTAACAGGTATGGAACATTGAAGGTTTCAACAATAGTGTAATAAGAGCAGTCATCGAAGAACTTAAGTTTCCAAGCATGTTAGTTACCATTTGACTTATTCCGCTCAAAATAACATTCTGAATATTAGAAATTTAGTTTTATATTGATTGAAATATTTAGTTCTTTTCAAATGGGATATTAGTAGCCATATTTATTTTACGACAAATAGGATTACGTTCAACGTTTTTGTAATCTCTGATTTCTTTCCTTCTAGTGTAAGGACTCTGGAATTTAAAAAATAAACATTTTAACTTAAGTTGTTATGATGAATTGTGTAAACCATTGTCCCTTCTCTTGATCCTTTAATTTCCTCCCCTCGCTATCGATCTTATCGTTTCTTTTATCTTCTTTCGCTTGACCGAAGTGTCAATGCCTTGCATTACCTTTTGACCTCCACACGAGTTAAAATTTCTGCGTGAACTGGTGTCCTATGCTTTCTCTTTTTCGGCCCATGCCAACATTAGCGTCCCCAAACCTAGGGGTAGTATAAAACCGACATTTTCTTCGCCCCCCAAGAGAGTCTTTTTAGCAATCGGCGGAACTGCTGCGTGTTGTTCTTTGTGTTTCCCGTTGTAGTGCTTGCTTACTGAAGGAAATAAACGTTTGGGCAAACTCTCGGTTTATGTGTACGTGCTACCCGGTATACAACCGCTCCCATTGCAGCCCCGTTCCATGCTTCCGGCCCTGACAACTTCATTTCTACTGCTAGCAACGAGACATTGACATGGATTCCCGCTCCCGGTAAGTAACCTTCCAACAATCCTTGTTTACTTCCCTATCCTTTGATCACTTCATATCCGGGCAGCCGACGTGACTGGCTGTCGGATCATCAACAAAAATAATCATTCACCACCCACACAAATGCTGACCAGAATACTTTTCTATTGTGACTAACAACATTTGTATGCTCCCGTCATCTCTTTTTTTTGTGTGCAATTAAATCAGTCACGACTGACAGTCGTGTCAGTCGTGTCAGTCGTGACTGATCAATTATTGCACTAGGAATAGTACGCTCTGGTAACCCTACTAGCGTTGCTCGTCCTGAGGACATCCTATGGACGTTCGGGGCTCCCAGCTACGTCCACCGTCTTTCAAGACAGTTTTGATGTTCCATGGAAAAATCATTTTGAACATCTTTGTAATCAGCCTAAACGAACGTCCATGTGTTGTTCCGCAGGAACGCAAATTGCTTTAGATGCAAGTTTCAATTTAGATGTTCCACGGATGTAAAAAAATATACGTTCAAAAACGATGCTAACAGATTGCTAGCAAACCGATGAAAATAACTTATTATATCTATATGTTACCCGACCATACCCGAACTATACCTGACGCAAAATGACCATAAAGGGTAATTGAAGGTGACTGTTTTCTATTGCAGAAATTTTCCTTGTTAGCCTGGGGGTAGGGGAGTTTACCAAAAATATAGTCTTCACTTTTTGTCCAGATATTTTGCCAATTACCAGGGCAAAAGAAAAAAGGTTCCGTGTTTCGTTCTTGTGCCAACCTTGTGTGAAAAATGCGTCAGGGGAAAACAACATCATCTCCCTTTCCCCACCAAGTAAGACGGAACGCAACAAACATTGGTGAAATTATGCACAGTGGTTTATGCGGCCCCATGAAAGTAGCATCCCTTAATCGTTCCTACTACTTCGTGACATTTCGTGTTGACTTAACTGTGTATGGTATAATCAACTTCATAAGGAACAAACAGAGGTCTAATCACATGGGCTAGCCGTTGACAATCTCGCGTCTCTTTATTAACCACTGAGGCGGAGTATGTGGCCATGAGTGAAGCTACCAAGGAAGTAACATGGATGAGAAGACTTCCTTAAAGCGTCGAAAGTGACCAGTAAGGATCCACGATTCTATTGTGTGACAATCAACCTGCCATAAAGTTGGTGTCAAACGTGGAATTTTATCGTCGGACCAAACGTATCAATGTTAACTTTCACTAAATACGAGAGCAATACCAGGAGATCATTTGGTAGACTACGTTGGCACAAAGAACCAATTGGCTGACATCCTAACAAAGGCGCTTAGAGAACCGATATTTCAAGAGCTGCGCACCAAGGTCGGAATCATAGACATTTCGGGTTAAGTGAGGATGTTGAATTTATCCACCCTTTATGCTGCTGTCTTTTTCTCCCTATATGGAAGCGTTGTCTCCTCCCCTCTTTTTTCTGTTCTTTGTTGCACTCTGTCCTTTTTGTTTGGTTTTAACCGAGTAATCGCGGTGACATGAAAACGTTGCACTAAAATACAGAAAAGTCACAAGTGAAACAGTATCGTTCTTCAGGAAGCCCATGACCCAGTCGACGGTTCAATCACTTCATTCTTTGCCATGTCCTGAACTTGAGATTACATTAGTTCGAGCTCCTTCCACGCACTTTTATAGGGAAGCTGATGAATTAGATTGATTCGGTTCTGGACAATATTCGATCAGCCAAGATCACGATTCGTGTCCATCTTTTGCAATTCTACTCATTAAACTCGACTGTAAGCTTTAGATCCTCCCTAATGAAGAAATTGTAGAAAATGGACAATCTTCACTGCTGTTCACTGTTTTACTTGATTTCTTTTTATTCTTTGTTTCTTGAGAGAGAGATAAGAGTGTCAATCTCTTAGACAGAGATTGAAAAAATTCTTAGAGAGATAGTAGAAGGTAGAAAAAAGAGAAGAGGGAAGAGCAGAGTTGCCATAAAAACCAACAGAAATTGCTCAATTAGAATGCTTGTTCTTGTTTTGGGAAAACCGTGTGTGAGGCGTAATGTCTTCTCGAAAATGGTACACAGGTTTAGAAGGAACTGATGGTAACTCTCTCCTTAAAGTCATATCTTCCCATTCTAAAAACAACTGCCCTTCTCTACAAAATTCGTCGGTGGTACTTCGTCGGAGAAATAGATTCCCATTACAGTAATTGGAGGAGGCCCCGGTTTAAATGTTAACATAATTTTTACTCGTTCAGGTGTATTTGCATCGATTTGGGAGCACATACAGTAGTCATCATTCACTTTAAACGCTTGCGCGTTTTACCATAAGCGCCCGTGTAAAACACGCATGATTCAGACCCACGTATTGTGGTCCAACATTTAAGCTATATCTTTTAAACTAATATGAAATTATAGCTGAGAAAGTAGCGTGATTGAAAATTTTTATTGAAAGCTGGATTTTACGTCAAAGTAATACCCAGCTATCTTTGAACATGGTGTCATTTGCATGCTAGCTTAGGGGGAAATGGGTGCTTTTATTTCTTTAATAGTATAAAAATGGCTTGAACAATTTACATTCCGTTTGTTAGCATTGATGCGGATCTCATTCCTCTGTAGATGCTAGAAATTCCCTGTTACTAACTTATGATATAAATTCCCTGAATTAATTTTCTGTCGACGCAGGTCAAATTTTAAGCGAATCCATCCAAGCCAACATCTGTACCATCAACCTTTAGATTTGGAACCTCCACGGGAACTACTCTAGCATTTGGATAGGGACAACCTGCACGTGTTCCAGTGGCTCCAGCATTTGTTGCTGCTTCAACTGCAGCCCGCGGTTTTGGTCAGAGTGCTATAGTTCCTGCACTTGGAGCTGCTCAGCAGCCAGCTACCACCGGTCACTCTCCTTTGGCCAACAGCCACTACAGCAGCATCACGGTTTCGATTAGATGTATGAAAATCACCTTCATTTGGACAAATATAAACTCAACCAGCCTTTGGGCAACATCAGCCCAGCCAGCCTTCGGACAGGCAGCAACTCGGCCGGCTTTTGGTCAGGCAACAGCTCAGTTAGCTCTAGAATGATCAGTTCAAGTTGCTATTGTTTATTTCCTTTTGTCATTAGACAAACAGCAGGCCAGCCAGCGTTTGGTTAATAAATTCCAGCCTCTCTAGGGGGCCTTAGTTTTTGCCGAACAACCGCACCAGCGTCGAATGGGTCGCAGTTTCGATCAACCAGCTACAACCCCATCAACTGGAAATTTGCTTTGGCCAGCCAACTACAACATCTAGTGCCGGAGGTTTTGTATGTGCACTTGGTCGTGGTTCTCATTTGTTCAATTCAGCATCTACCGGTACCACCAAAATGTTTTGGTTTCGGTCAGCCAGCTCTCACTGCTGCGGCAACAACGGTAGTGGCGCCCGCAGTTTTGGTCAGCCTGCCGCGGCTGCAGCTAAACGAACAACCACTTCAGCACCTTATAATTTTAGTCAGACAGGAACGACGGCCACAACGGCTGCAGCACCATTGGCCTACAGTTTCACTACTCCATCACCTACAGGAGGATTCAGTCTCGGATAATCGACCATCTCTGCTACCGTTGACTAGGGTTGACAGGATCCTCGTCGGTTCTACCAACATTTCGACAACACCAGAGTCGACTCCTTTTACGAACATTGACGACCCACTCGTTCCGGGCAGCGACAACAACACCTTCTGCTTTACCTTCGTTTGGTGCTGCTACGGCTACCAGTGCTGCACGACCTAAACTGTCTTTGGGTGCGACCACAACGTCAGCACATTCTTTCGAGCTCAGCAACCAGCAGTACGGTCCAATCTGCTTCAACACTCAGTTTCGAATCAACCACTGCATTGTCAACAGGGTATACTGAGCACAACATTCTATTTTTCGTTGACAAAATATTTGCATAATGTTTGCTAGGTTTTTTATTTGGAGCTCTAACATCGACCGCAAATGTCGCCAAAGGGGCTCCAACTGTTGTTCTAGCCACCACTACTACTCCCGCTACATCTACCACGGCTATTTTTCCTGCTCTGTCATTCAGTTTTGAAACTACTGCTGCAACAACTGCTTCAACGGCATCAGTTACAACAACATCGATTGTAACCTCGTAAGAGTTGATTATTATTGCATTTATGGAATGATGTATCATGAAAATTACTCGTAGAACGTCAGCCCTCCAACATGCACTACCACTATTCCTGCTGCCGGTGCTGTTGCCCTGATTTCTCGGCTCTTAGAAGAGTCAATAAACAAGTGGTCAGTTTTCTTGATGAGCAAAAGAACAATACCTGTATTTAGAATGGTGTGGGTTGCTGTGGTCTTCAGGTATTAGCATGATAAAGTTGTTAACAGTATATATTACTGTTAAACCTTATCCTTCTATAACAGTTATACAGATTTGGAGAAACTGCATGAGTTCCATTGTGGACAGACACATGGAAACCAGACAGATTTTTTTAGAAAATTGAAGCAAGGTTAGAAAGAGGATTGCACACCCTTTGTTTGCTTGGTGAGTGTTCTTTAATGATTAATTAAGTTTTCATAGATTAAAAATTACTTACCTGCTTTCTAGATATTAAGGTGATAGTTCAAACAGTGAAGAATATGATGATGAACAGACCAATATTCGAACCACCGTGGTTCATGAGCAATTAGCAAGCAGCCAAACAGCTAATGGATATAGTCCAATATGTCCAAAGACAGTTCAAGTATTTGAAACAGATAACTTCTTACATTTTAAACTTTTTTAATTGAACCATTAAATTTTACGTAAAATTGATTGGCAAAACTTTGTGTGTTGGCTGGCTTGATCAGAAGATAAACGCATGTACGCTACGTGAAATAATGGCCTTCGAGAAAGGTCTACCACTTCACTCATTAGTGGTTGTGGGCAAAATTCATCCACTTGAGTTGGACTTCTTACGTACAGTAGGTGCCAAAAGTATCCGAACACTTCGCGTTTTCGGGCCATTTTAGCATGGGTTCAAATGACGGAGCGCGCTTAGCGCGATTGAGAAAAAAAGATTAAAAAATCCACTTAAGTCAATGAAAATAATTTTGTGTCCTAATAATAGATAAAGGTATCTAAAAAAAAAATTTTAAATTTTAATGACTTGTAGCCGCTGGCCGGCATATCAGTGCACAAGTATCCGAACGCGAGTTTTTCCACCGTGCTTCCTTATGGCACTACGTGTCTTCTTTATTATTTTTTAAAATATACCAAATATAATACTATCAAAGGCTAACTAGACTTTTTATGTGTAAAAATACGTAATCTACTCATTCCGGCCACTTGTTATGCTTAATCTTAAATCTCTTTTTGTTAATTAATTTTTCCGTGGCAGGCTATGTATCATTTTATGATTTTTTTTCCGTCAGAAAAATAGTTATACATGCGGCAATTAGGGGCGTGTTGTTTTTCTACTTGAAAATCATTCCAATTTAGGTAGCCTTTGTCTCTAAATGCGCAAAATCTCACAAAGAATGGCGCATACCCGCGCCCCTAGTTGCCGCATGTATAACTATTTTTCTGACAGGAAAAAAATCAGAAAATGACACATAGCCTGCCACGGAAAAATTAATTACCAAAAAGAGATTTAGGTTTAAGCATAACAAGAGGCCGGAATGAGTAGATTACGTATTTTTACACATAAAAAGCCTAGTTAGTCTTTGATAGTATTAAATTTGGTATATTTTCAAAAATAATAAAGAAGACACGTAGTGCCATAAGGAAGCACGGTGGAAAAACTGGCGTTCGGATACTTGTGCACTGATATGCCGGCTAGCGGCTACAAGTCATAAAAATAAAAAAAAAAAATTTTTTAGATACCTTTATCTATTGTTAGGTCCAAAATTATTTTCATTGTGTAAGATTTGCCAGGCGTGTATTTATTAGACTTCTACAATAGCAATACAATCAAACCAAGAAGCATGGCACTACTCTGAATATTGTTGCGAATAACACTGCTTTTATACGGATTTGCAAGTGGCACATTGGGTGTGGCTTAGATGGCGGTGGCGTGTGGTCACTTGGTCATGTGGGCGTTGCCTTGGTGTACACCTTCGTACACTCAATGTCCGTGCAGATTTGCCATCTTCTGTAAAGCGTAAATAATGCAGTTGGCTCGTTACAATTGACTTAAATGAATTTTTTAATGCACATTCTCATTTCACCATCTTTTTTGTTAACCATTACGATTGCTGCTGAGAATGGACTATGACTTTCTCTTATTATTTTATTTTGTAGCATATTATCAATCTTCGATTTTACCGTATTTTTTAGCGTTTCAGGCGTTCTACGCAGACGCTGATTAATTGGTGCGCTAGCTCCCGTATTAATGAAATGTTTGACATTAATAGCCAACCCAAGGTCTGATTCTTTATCTGCAAACAATCTTTCGTTTTTTACAAGCAACCATTCAATTTTTGTTTTTACTTCATTAGGAAAATTGGGTATTTTAAAGTCCTTCTTTTCTAATTTTCTATTTTCCTGGCTTGATAAATCTAATTGACTAAAAGCTTCTAAATTAATGTAGTCTTTTGTAGTTAATGGAAGTTCTTCTTCTTCTACATTTGATAAAGGTCTTAGTGGGATATTTATTCCCGCTTCGGAAAAAGTTATGCTATACAATGGCAATATACTTTCGCAAAAACTATGTTCTACTCCATAGTGATCATAACTGATCTGCTTATTTTTAGTGTTAATTTTTACGTTATTGCTAGCCAAAAAATCTAATCCTAAGATACAATTTTCATTAAGATTTTCCATTACATAAAAGTTGTGGTTAATGAAATGATTCTTATTTATTGTTATTTTAAATTCATATTGGCCTAATGATTTGAGCTCTTGTCCTGATACTGTCCTAAATATCGGATCATCGCTATTTCTTATTTGTTTTAAATTTTTATTACTTATGTTAAAATACAAGCTAGATGAAATTAAACTTGCTGCTGCACCAGTGTCTACTAAAGCTTTTGTTTCTTTTTCACAAATTCTAATTGGGATACGTATAAGTTTAGGTATTTCCGCCGTAAAGTTAGGTTTTACATGATAGTGATTAATGCTATTAGAATTATAGAGTGAGGGGTTTCCTACATTTGACGTCGTGGTTGACGGTTGATACGTGCCATATCTGTCCAACATTCTCTTGCAATGTGTCCTTTTTTGTTACACTTGTAGCACGTAATGTCACTGTTTTTCGCTGGTTGTGTGTTGTGAAAAGGTTGTACTCTTTGTTGATACTGATCACTAGTCGATTCACGCCATGGCTGATTTTGAGGGTTCCCAAAATTTGAGGGTTGGTAAATATTTCTTCGCGGTGGATACAAATTATTCTGTGGCCGTTGAAATTGTCTTTGGTTTAGTTGCCGTTGGCCATTTTGATGTGGCCCGTATGAATAAGGTGTTTGGCGTTGCGTTGTTGATTCTTGAAAACTTTCCCTTCCCCTCTGGGCGTTATAGTTTTCTCTATATGGGCTGGCTTCTCTGCTTCTGGAAAAACTTGGTTCTCGGCTGCGTGAGTAGCTTGATTCGCGGCTGTTTTGCTGATTATTGTTAAATCGTACTCTCGGATACTGTGGTCTTGAATTGTGTTCCCGTGATTGTGATCTGCGGGGCTCGTATTGGTCAGTTGCTGCTATGACTGCAGTTTTTTCCTGTGATATTTCATTTTTATTAGCACATTCCATCTCTAAAATTTTCTGTCTTAATTTCTCTATTTCGAAATCCTGTTGTTTTCCATGGTGTGCAATGCCGGCAATGACTGCTGTTAATTCTTTGTCGTCATTGTTTTCTTTGTTTTGCAAGATCTGTTCCGAAATAAACAGTTGTTTGCATAGTGCATCGAAGTCGTTGCCATCTTCTGGCATTCGTAGGTAAAGTTCCGTTTTTATTTTTGGTAAGATCCCTTGGATTAAAATTTTAATTTTGGTGGTATCCCGCATCTTTTTTACTTTACTCAAGAGCTGGTCTTCCACAACTGTCTTGTTATGGTCAAGTTTTTCTTCTTTTCCTTCGATTCCGTCGTATAGGTTGTTAAGTCTTGACACGAAAGCTCTGCAGTTTTCTTCCGGTTTCTGTTTTAGCTGCAACAATTTTTTCTTTAAGGCGGCTAGATCATAGGCGTCTTGGAATCTTGCTATGATTGCTGATCGCCAGTCATCGTATTCAAGTTCATCTCCTTGCTCTGATACGTATTCTTCGTGCCAATCCAGAGCTTCACCTTTAAGTCTGTCTGAAAAGAAACGTAATTTTTGGATGTCGTCCCAATTGTTGTTTCTTGCTACGTGCTCAGCTGTTTTAAGCCACTCCGTTATCATTTTGTCTGTGCTTTTTCCTTTGTATGGAGGGATGGATTTTTTATCTTCT
Organism: Daphnia magna; assembly: GCF_020631705.1. NCBI lineage: Eukaryota > Metazoa > Arthropoda > Branchiopoda > Diplostraca > Daphniidae > Daphnia > Daphnia magna. Next base: position 7,091,390 of record NC_059184.1, read on the forward strand.
CGAGAGAACAGTTCCCCCAATACTTTTACTATTGGCTGAGTAAAGGTTTTGATCATGTCTATTTCTTCTGCGGTAGGGGTTTTTTCTGTTGATTTTCCTATTGGGTTGTGTCTCGAAGTCTCAGCTTCCTCGGGAGTTTCGTGGTCAAATCCCATGATTTTAAAATTTGGTTTCTCTTTGTTAAAAAGTTCGTTCTGTTTCTGCAATAGTTCTATTGTTTTATTCTGGACCTCTATTTGTTTTTTTAGAGTTTCAATAGTTTGCTGTTGCTTTAAAACGTGTTCTGTATCTAATTCGAAATGTAATGATTTGTCGTTTATTTCACTTAGTGATGTTAGATCATTGATTTGTTCTATTAGTTTTGAAACTTCTCCTGTATGTTCTTCTGTTCTAGAATTGTCTGCGCTCTCTGCTTCGATGAAAAAAGCTTCTTTTTGCTTATACTCCACTAGACGTTCCTCAAGGCGTTGTATCTTGCTCTCCTGAGTTGAAATGAGTGTTTCTTTATCTCTTATTTGTCTTTCGAGGTTTCTATTCCTTGCGGCTAATTCTAGTTGCCCTTTGTGTAGACAGCTTCTCTCTCCCTTTGTTGTTTCGAGAGAGTTTTTCAATTCTCTTACCTCCTTTTCTAATTCGTCGCTTCTTTCTTTCTGTGCCTTCTCGTGTTTCTTAACGGTATTATAACTTTCTAGGAGTAACTTGTTTTCGTTTTGGAGTTTGTTTATATTTTCTTGACCTTCGCTTTCCACGTGTACTGTGGTTTCTTCCTTCTTTTTCAATAGTTTTTTAAGATATTCTTCGTTTTCTGTGTTTTTTCGAATTATTTGTTCTAATTCACTGATTCGCTGATAAGTTTTTTCTAGTGAATTCTTTAAGAATTCGTTACTTTCTATTATTTTTTCGGTCGATTGATTTGGGTTCCTTTCTTTTTTTGCAATTTGTTTTTGTAAGTTAAAGTTTTCTAAACTGATTTCTTCTGTTCGTTTTTTCTCTGCGACTTGTTGCGCAAGTGCTTCTTCTTGTAGAACGGTGTTTACTTTGATCAAAAATTCTTTCTCTTTACCGTTAAAAGTTTTTAACTGTTGTAAAAGAGTGTCTACGTTACTAAATTCTCCTCCGAGTGACTGAATCTGATCTCTTATAGTTTTTGTTGTTTTACTTATTGTCTCGTGAGTGATTTCGTCTGGCGTATTTAAAGTTTCTTTTAGTATTGAGTACGCAAATTGGTATAAGGCGTTATGCGCCGCTGTATTTGCCTCTTTTTTTCTAGCTTCCAATTCTTTTATCGTGGTTGTTGTTGAAGTTGTTTGATAACTTTTTGATTTTTCCTTAGTATACTTGTATTCTAATTCAACTAATTCTTTCCAGCTGAGAATAAATGCGGCTCTTGGGGTTTTGATTTCAGAGTCAGGATTTGTTATATCATGGGTTTTCAAATTTGGGTTTAGTAATGGTCAAGTTTCGTTAGTTAAGTCTGGGTAAATGGAGTCGGTCCTGAGAGTAGTGTGTGGTAAAAAAGATTTCTGCATTCGCTTACCGTGATGGATTTTGTTGACCGACGCAAGTAGAAAGAGAGAAGAAAAAAAAAATTATTAGTACTTTATCCTCCTGATTCAATTATATTGTCTACTGTGTCGAAGTCTCTTATACCGGTGACAGAATCTTTTATTTCAATTTCAAGTCTCGTTGGGACCTCCAACTGTAAGATTTGCCAGGCGTGTATTTATTAGACTTCTACAATAGCAATACAATCAAACCAAGAAGCATGGCACTACTCTGAATATTGTTGCGAATAACACTGCTTTTATACAGATTTGCAAGTGGCACATTGGGTGTGGCTTAGATGGCGGTGGCGTGTGGTCACTTGGTCATGTGGGCGTTGCCTTGGTGTACACCTTCGTACACTCAATGTCCGTGCAGATTTGCCATCTTCTGTAAAGCGTAAATAATGCAGTTGGCTCGTTACAATTGACTTAAATGAATTTTTTAACCCTTTTTTTCTCAATCGTGCTAAGCTACGCTCCGTCATTTGAACCCATGCTAAAATGGCCGAAAACGCGAAGTGTTCGGATACTTTTGGCACCTACTGTATGTTCATCCCTGATATTGCCCCATCCAATGGCTAATACGGGTAATAGAATTTGCGAGAATTATTTTTTAGGTCTTCTAAGTTATTTTAAGCATTAATTGTATTTTCCTCCAAATTTCCTGTTGATTGTCGGTGAAAAGGGCACAATTGGACAGAGTTGAGATTTGTTCTGTAGACAACATTAAAAGTAAGGAAAAAAACACAATATTCTTTTTTCTATGTTTTGTTTTTTTGTTTGTTTTCTGATTGGTAGATGGGAAGGATAAGGAGACGAAGAAGGAAGATAAACAAAAACAACAATGCCTCTATCACCGTCGTTCAAAAACACACATAGACACGCGTGCCCGGTCAAACATGGGGTTCCGACTGACACGCAAAAAACGGGTTACGAATAGCAGGGGAGGTGATATTAAAGGGGTAAATTGGGTAATTAGTATTCACTGGGTAAGAGTCAGTGGCGAATTGCTGGTGTTGTTCTTGTTGTTCCCATGGTTGTGGCTGCTGCCATGGCTGTTGCTGTTGTTGTTGTTCCCATGATTGATGTTGCCATGGTTGTGGCTGCTGTCGTGGCTGTTGTTGCTCTTGCCATGGCTGTTGGTCTTGCCATGGCTGTTGGTCTTGCCATGGCTGTTGGTCTTGCCATGGCTGTTGGTCTTGCCATGGCTGTTGGTCTTGCCATGGCTGTTGGTCTTGCCATGGCTGTTGGTGTTGCCATCGTTGTGGATTTGGTCGTGGGCCCCAAGGGCAGCTTTTTGCCAAATGGCAATATCTTTTGCACTATAAAATAAATTGATTAGAGAATATTATATTTAAGAAAAAATTAATAATACTCACTAAATTACATCTCCGAGACTGTAACTTTTGGGCTTCAGTCTTTATCCGTTTTGGTTTTGGAGCCGGGCCGAAAGCCATAGCAGATGTGGGTGGGCCGGCAGCCATAGCTGGAGAGGCAGGGCCAGCAGCCATAGGTGGTGAGGCTGTGCCAGCAGCAATAGCTGGAGCAAGTGGGCCAGCATACGAAGGTAGAGAGGCTAGGCCAGCAGCCATAGCTGGAGTTGCTGGGCCGACAGCCATAGCAGAAGAGGATAGGACAGCGGCCACAGGTTGAGAGGCTGTCCCAGCAGCCAAAGGTGGAGCGGCTGGGCCGGTAGCCATAGGTGAAGATGCTGGGCCGGCAGCCATAGCTTCAGCAGATGGACTGGCAACTATAGGTGGAGATGCTGGGCCGGCAGTCAAAGCTTCAGCAGATGGACCGGCAGCAATAGCAGGAGAGGCTGTTTCGGCCACCATTGGTGGAAATGCTGGGCCGGCAGCCATAGCTTCAGCAGATGAACCGGCAGCTATAGGTGGGGATGCTGGGTCGGCAGCCAAAGTTTCAGCAGATGGGCCGGCAGCCAAAACTTCAGCAGATGGGCCGGCAGTCAAAGCTTCAGCAGATGGGCCGGCAGCAATAGCAGGAGAGGCTATGCCGGCAGCCATAGGTGGAGATGCTGGGCCGGCAGCCATAGCAGGAGAGGCTGGGCCAGCAGCCCTAGGTGGAGATGCTGGGCCGGCAACCATAGATGGAAAGGCTGGGCTGGCAAGCATAGGTGGAGAGGCTGGTCTGGCAAGCATAGGTGGAGAGGCTGAGCCGGCAGCCATAGCTTTAGCAGAAAGGCCGGCAGCTATAGATGGAGATGCTGGGCCGGCAGCCATAGCTTCAGAAGATGAGGTGGCAGCTATAGGTGAAGATGCTGGGCCGGCAGCCATAGCAAGAGAGAGTAGGCCGGCAGCCATAGGTGGAGATGCTGGGCCAGCCGCTATAGCAGGAGAGGCTGGAACAGCAGCAATAGGTGGAGAGGCTCGGCTGGCAGCCATAGTTGGAGAGGCTGTACCAGCAGCCAAAGCTTCAGCAGATGGCAGGCAGCCATAGCGGGAGAGTCTGCTATGTCGACCATGACTGGAGAAGCTGGGCCGGCTATAGATAATAATGTCAATTTAAAAAAAAAAGGTAGAAATAAAAAATAACCTGCAGTTTCGGCTTCCCTGGATATCGATGGACGAGACGACATGTCTCCGACAAACGCTGTGCTTGGCGCTTACGTTTTGCCCTGCAGGAAAAAAATTAAATATATTATCATGCAAGAAGGTAAAACGAGATATAATTTTGGTTATTTCTAAAAATTTACTTACTTCAAATCTTTTTCTTTTTTCTTTTTTCGAAATCTCAATAGGGACGGCTACCATACAGATCCTCTGCATAGAACCAACAATTTGAATCCGAAGGGTACCCAACAAACTTCACGAAATATTCGTGTGTACGTTCGTTGGCGTGATTATAGTAAAATCTATTGGAAAATAAAACAAAAAATGTAATAAGTGTAAAAATAAATGTAATAATTTGTCCATCAAGCCCACGGAGCTACCCCCATCATGTTCGAGGTATGTTGCGTTAAAATTGTAATCGAAAATAGTTTTAGCGATGCACGAAACTATCGTCAAATGCCCGACGACTGACTGTACCGGCCGCAGTCACGTTATCAGTGGCAGAACATCGCACAGAAGTCTGTCCGGCTGTCTGCTAGCGGCTGCTGTCCGACAAAGTAACTGGAACAGGCAACGTTTATTGCAACCGTCATCCAGAAGCGGTGCTGGATGGCCTCTTGCAACTCTGACAGTCAGTCAAAAATTCTGGTCAGTATTTTGAAAAATAATGTCTCCTTAAACACAGGAAACTGAACTAAATGTTGATGTTTTTCCTAGAAAAGGCGGAAGCAAAATGGAAGCAGAGATTTAACTTCAACGATTATCAGCAAATCGCTTATGTCTGTATGCTAACAACATATGAGCCGTCAACTTACAGCCACACCCAGTCCAGTAAGCCAACCATTTTCTTATCACTAACATTTAAGCCATTGAACTCCAGTGGCATCCCATCAACAAAATCAGGCCCTTCATCAAGTATTGTCAGGTCGCATAGGATTAAGTGTATCGAACAAAGGTGGCCGGACCAGTATCGATTGTTATGACAATTTAACAGGCGGTGTGTTAGTCGACTCGTCTTACAGCGGAATATCGCATCCGCTCATCACTTCAGTTAGCAACGCCAAAAAGGGCCGCAGAGCTGACGATTTAATGATGGATCACGTGAGTAGCGGTAGTTATCATCACCTGAAATCTTCCGTCGACGGCAATAGCTCCTGCCCCTCAACTCCGTTAACCTCCTTCTCATCCAAATCCGACGGAAGTCAAGACAGCAGGTCCAGTCCTGGAAACGGAGCATCTCCTCTATTCTATCAACAATCCTCTTCTTTCAGAACACCCTCAACCTTGATGAGCGGAATGATGATGGCCGGAAGTAGCGTCAACGATCTGACATCCGTTTCGGCCTACCATCAAACTGCCCCTACGGGTTATTACCCACAACCTTATTACCACCATTTGTACCCTAATCCGCACCACCAACCATATCACCACCGTCATCCTGGATATTATCAAACGAGTCATCATCATTACCAAGGATGGACGACAGATTTCACGGCTGGACTTCACCATCATCACCATTCGGGCACATTCGTCGTACTCTCAATATCCATGGCCCTACCACCCTCTGCTGTTAGTAGCACAACCACAATTACTCCTGTAGTAGCAACGACCCCCTATCAACATTCGTTTCCCTTTAACACCGGACGGTAGTTGCGGCAATCAGGCCTGAACGGCAATCGGAGAAAACGTTCCGGGGGATAATTAAGATGCCATGGGACCTGAGGATCACAATCAGCAATTACAACAAGATTCTTACACGGCTATCCAAACAGACGGCGTAGCGGGAGTGGATAATGGGCAAGGATTGATTCAGCAACAATCGGAAAGCGGGAACCACAGCACTCCATCTTATTACATGAAGTGTGTCAACGAATAAATTTTTTACCGCGAAGGGAGTTTAAAAATAAAATTTTCAAATTTCAGAGTGTCGAAAATACATTTGCACCGTGCAGTACAGCCATAAACTTGTCGGTCAAATGCAGCTTAGAAGCGTCTCCATCAGCAATCACCAGAGTCAGTTCAATCAAATTTCAATTGACCATTTAAAACAAAACGTTCAAATTTCCTTTTTTACAGTCGTAAAATGGCGATTACTGTGGGGCGAAAGGCGATCCCTACACGATCACTGTTGAACAACACAAAGAGCCCAAATTGAACAGCAGTTTACAGCCAAAATAGCAAACTGATCAGCTGGGTTTCTCCTGCACAGGCTGATCGATTAACGATGAACTGGTCCAGCAACAACATAGTGAAGACCCTAGCGGCTCTAAAGACGTCACAGCATCGGCTGCAGCAGCCAAGGCCACCGTCCATTCCTTCGCTTTCGGACGGCCCTTACACGGCAACTATTCCGCAGCCGAACGTTCTTTCTATTACCGCGACACTTAAGGTATTAAAGCAATCTAGTTTGTGGGTTGCCTCTTATCTCAACATAAAAAAAAAGACGCGCGGTCTCACTATGTCAATCTGTCACATAACATCTCTTTCGCTTTTGTCGAAGAAACCTGTTTTTTTTTGTGTGCATTTCTTCACCCATAAACGGCCGTGCAACAAAGATCAGACAAATTTACACAGTAATAGACTCCAAAAGTGGTCTGAAGCTATTTTCATAAACTAAAGATTCATTTGTAGTTAAACAGTTTTTTTCGTTTTAGAAAGGTGATTTGTTTTCTCTTCTTGGCTCCATGGTCACGGCAGTTACATTATCATCAAATGGAATGAATCACATAGAGCAGGCCTATACACCGATGAAACCCACTTTGCAACTTCTATAAAACAAAACCGTAGGGGAAGAAAACTGAGGGATACCTTTGTCCAAGATCCATCTATCCTTCCTCTGCTTCATCCTCCCTGACATGAATTTCTATATGAAATGATGGACGAATCCGTATCAGTCTAGTAAAAGATGTCAAGTCCCAAACTGCTTGCAAAGAGGTAGGCGAAGTCGTTTTTTGCACCACTCCATGGATACCGGCTTGCCCCACTAAAAATGCGAACAGTTTAACCATGGTTGGAAACTTAGAACTGGATGTTTCTTTCGAATGGTGTCTCCAGAAAAGGCTTGAAACATTGTGTGATTGATCGTAAGGAACAGCCCAAACCCTATTGGGAACTTTCCGAACGCGGTGAGGACCCCTAGTTATGAAGATGCACATGGTGTGGCGGAGGTCGCGAAGAAACAGATGAAGGAGGCTAAGCACCCATTCCGCATCCTGCGAACGGTCATGCCGATACCATCCAGCGTTTGGCACAGAAGCTACAAATTCAAGACAGGCTTGCATTGAATGACGGTTGCCGAGGCGGCGTAGAGTGCCACACAATGAATAAGTTTGGCGTATGGTTTTGTGCATTGTGTCCCTCATCTGCTTCACACATGTACCTTCTTCAAGGCGCTATCGGTTAGCGAACGAATGACGTTCGTGATACGAAGTGGTTTGTGTTTTTGCTGTTGTGCAATACCGAAAGTTTCAAGATGCCGACCATCCCTAACTGCATAATGACTCTGCCCACTAAGATGGGAAACCCCATCCTGCTGTAGATCCAGACGTGGAATTAATCGCCTTTGGAGTCATGCAGCTGGAAGCCGTGGCTTCAGATGGGGAATTTATGCCAGTGACTGTACTTATCGACCCCGGGAGTAACTCAACCCTCTTCCGTGTAGAAACCATCTGGTCTCTCAAACAATATCATAGTTAGCAGATGTTCCGGATTAACGGGGTAGCTGACGCTATGTCCTCCCTGCAGTTGGAATCGGGAGCTGCAGTTAAAGACGGCTTTTGGTGAAGTGGTTACCCTCAAACGATCCACGCTACCTTCCGTCACCCGACCAGTTCCATTTTTTAAATAGGAGACGTTACGGAGTAGAAGATAGAATCTGGGAGACCTTTTTGAGCTTCGGCCTGCCGGGGCAGGATTGACATTTTGATTGGCCTAAATCACTCCACCCTCACCACTGCAACCGAAAATAGGATTGGGGGTAATGATGTGCTGACCACCGAGAAGGTACGACTTGGATGGGTGGTGAAAGGAGTAGTGGATGAAGGAAAAATCAGTCTACCAAGCCCTGTCTTCCACTGATGTAGGCCCCCAGCTGTTGGAGCAGATGCGGCGATTTTGCAACATCGAGAATTTTGGCACGGAACATCAAGGAGATTGAATATGTCCCTCAAACAAATCCACAGCGGAATTGTTGAATCGAGCCACCAGGAGACTGGAAATCAGGTTCAAAGCATCCGTTTTATGGAGGGATGGGTGAGTACTGGTAGCAAAAGACGATGCTGAAAAACTTTGAATCTCAGGGATATGGCCCTTGCCGCCTCTCTCCTGAAGATGTTGCTGGTCAGCCGGTCTACTATCTTGCCCATTTCAGAGTGCCAAAGGGTATTGGTGGCCAATAACTTCATGATGCTGCGGGAACTTTTTGAGGACGCGGTTTGAAAGATTAAGTAACTAGCGGCACAGCTCCACAGGCTCTACTCACAGCAGTGATAATCAAGTTTCGTGAAGAAGCGGTCACCTGGTTAGCAGATGAAGCAGCACATGTTCAGCCAGATCCGTCGGAGTGCAGCTGATCGCTGATATCACCGCTACTTGTGGCCAGAAGAGGACGGCTAGATCCAAAACGTTTTTTGAACAATTGAGAGCCTACCATGACCAAAACTTTGTTAAACAAGGTTGGGGACATACGAGTAATGTTTCTGAAGGTGATGTCGTCTGCCAAACTCATCTCTGCAAGTGGAATAGTAGTATACAAAGAATGTTTCTCTCGTTCAGGTTCTGAATTATGGAACCTAGTCCACAATCTAATAAGTTAACAATATGAGACTCTCAGAATATTTGTGGTCATATTTAAACTGATAATTATAAACGTACCAACAGGTCGATGATTATTGGATAACACCCTTCGAAGACGACATTTTAACAACACGGACAGTAAACAAGCAGTCTTGGCCTTCCACATTTCCAAAGCGTTTTGACGAACAATTTGTTGCTTTTCTTGATCGTCATCAGAAAAAAAAATTGTTTTCGTCAAAATAATTGGAATCTTTGGCATCGGATGAATAACTCATGTCATTTTTTCACTGATATCTCTTTCAGTAACCAATGTTGATATTGCCAAGTACTCCAATTGACAAACACTACATCTATGCGTAGAAAGTTGTAGTTTGGATTGACGTGACGTAAAAAACCTACTTTTACATAAGTCAACAGTGTAGGGTGAACAGACTACGAACATGTTGTTGCAAAATTTGGTTCGTAAAGAACGATGAAAAATCTACGAAGAACAAACGTAAAGGTGAAACGTAATCCATAAAAAAACAGAAAATTCTCTATTGGACTAAAACTGGGAAGGGAACTCCACATCTCTGCAGCGCTTCCACCTCTTCCACCTCCACGAGTTTAGGAAACTATTTTTAAATCAATGATTGGTTTTTATTTAATTTAGAGATTCAAGTGTTTCTAATGTATTTTCAAATGGCTTTTTGGATTTTTTGGTTAGGGGTAGCAGAAATAGTGAAAGGTTTTAAATTTGTGGCTCCCTTTGGCAGGATAATGTGCAATTCAAAAAGGTGTAATGAGAAACCTCACATGTTGGACTTTTCCTTTGATGATCCCATGGTTTTTATGAGTCTTAATCTACCAATAGTCGCAATGTAAGTTGCAAATTTTCCATTACGTAAAGTTAAGAATAAGAATTCTTATTTTCAAAATTTGTTGACGTTAATTCAATCAGTAAGTTATACTGTATTACTTATACTAGTACAGTGCGTTTCTATTTTCTATATCAGCGATTGCGGATGCTCATTCCAACGTATTTTACTTGACGATAGATGAGATACTGAAAATACTCGCGTTCCTTTGATATTGCAAACTGTGAGTATTTTACTGTCAATTATTCTTAAACTATACAAATTCATACATGTTCATGGATTTTGGCAGGCACATCCGACCCAGAAAAGAAGTGTTAAGAATAAAATTGAGAATCAGTATAAAATATGCATAATAATTTTATTGCTTCATAGAGTTAATGCATACACACATAATCACATATGGCAATGATGAATACAATATAGAACTTACCAATTGTAAAGAAGTTCGTTTTAATTATATTCTTAATATCCGCTTCTACCTTTAACGGTGTAGACTCCTTTTTATTCAGCTCCTTCAAAGAAAAAACAAAAAATACAAAATCTGGCAACACCGCCCAACTCAAGGACGCCGATGCCTACCCACTTAATCCTCAGAACCTTTTCAGCTCCGTTCAAGTACAGTCACTATGTCTTGTGTTTCTTCAAGCGACTCGCGTAAGCGACAACGTGCTCTTGACTCACGTGGTCTTTTTGGTGACCAATTAGATCAAACTCTTTCAGTTCCGAGTATTTTGCCGAGTGTTGTCTCTGATCGCCGGCATGACGGATCAAGGCATCATCGTGAAGATTCAAGTCGTCATCATGACGATGCCAGTCGTGCTTCTGGTAGTAAGAAAAGATCTCGCTCTCGCTCTTCCAAATCTACTTCTCTGTCCAAATCGAGATCTCCATCTCGCAAACGTGGTAAAGTGGAAACAGACGGACCATCGGCCAGTGTGTGTATGGTAAAGAAATCAGAAGTAAATATGATTCGTAGTTGGATGAAGCATGGCATTGAGTCCAAGCAAGAAGGTGTTACTCTTCGCTCTTCTTACAAGCCTTCTTTCGAAGGCAGTTTTGAGTTAATGGCTCCAGAGTTGGACCCATCGATGGTTCGTAAGTGGCTTCGCAATATCGGTGACACGTCCGAGAGGCCCAAGTTGAAAGATTTTTGGGAGAAAAACCTTTTGACCCTGCAGCGAGAAATTAAAGATGTTTTTGAGCCTCTCGTTTATTTGTTGAATTCGGTACCGGATTCCAATGATGCTCACTTGCCTCCCCAAACGGCCATTCGTTTGTTGGGCCATGTTTTTGCCCACATGACTCCGATGCGACGCTTCAATGCTATGCGCCATGTGGCTCCGAAATTCTCCAGCATGGTGGTGGACCCTTTGCTTTTCTCTTCCCGAGAACATCGTTATCTCTTTGGAGACATATTTATTACCGCGCTTGACAAAGAAGCGGAAATGGATGGATTCCAAAATGGATAAAATTGGACGCTATGGCGGTCATTCCTCTAGCCGTAAGGGCAATTACTCACATCGCAAAGGCGATAATCAAGGTGGCGGCTCCCGCACTAACAACAATTTCAACAACAGCAGCAAGGGTGGCGTCAACTGGAATTGGGGAAAGCAGCAGCCTCAGCAGCAGAAAGGAAAGCAGCAGCAAGGCTCTTACCACAATAACAAGTACGTGGATTTTTCTTCACCTTTGTCTGGTGTTTCTTTTGTCGGCGGACGACTTTCGTTATTTTTAGACGCTTGGCGTTCAGTTACAGACGATCAATGGATTTTACAGATAATTGAATCAGGCTATCATATTGAATTTACCCACCCTCCTGTTCAAGACAAGTGGCCCTCTGAAATTTTAATGGATGAAGAAAAGTCGACTATTTGTAATACTGAGATCAAAACTCTAGCTCGTAAAGGTGCGATTGTGATTGCTCCCAACAACAGTGGTTTTATTAGCAATTTTTTTATCATTCCCAAGAAAACTAAGGGCAAATTTAGACCTATTTTCAATTTAAAGAATCTAAATCTTTTTGTCTCGTATGAGCATTTTAAAATGGAGGGTATTGATAACCTAAAATATCTAATCCGTAATAATGATTACCTAGTAAAACTTGATTTGCAAGACGCCTATTTTTTGGTACCTGTGGTTAAGGAACACCAAAAATTTTTAAAATTTTTCTGGAAAGGAATTATATATCAGTACGTTTTTCTACCGTTTGGTTTATCATCGGCTCCCCGCGTGTTTACCAAAGTGATGAATCCTTTAATTGCTCGATTACGTGCTTTGGGAACTCGTCTAATAATATATTTAGATGATATTCTCATCTTGGGTTCATCACACGATGAAGCAAGTCGTCATTTGAAAGTTACTATTGATTTATTGCAGTCAGTTGGGTTCCTAATTAGTTGGGAAAAGTCTGTCCTTTTCCCGGCCCAGACTATTGAATTTCTCGGCCTCAATATTGATTCAAGAGTTTTGACTCTTTCTCTTCCCCCCGCTAAAGTCGATTCGATTATTGCTCTTTGTGATTCGCTGCTTAAAGCAGATCAAGAAAAATTACGGGACATTGCCAAAATATTGGGAAATTTTTCCTGGTCGATTCCCACGGTCCCCTTTGCCCAAGGCCATTCAAGGCTTTTGCAACAGTTTTACATTCGGTCGATGCACTATTCTCGAGATTTAAACCAACTTGTCACCCTATTCCCTGAGGCATGTCTGGACTTGCAATGGTGGGTGGACCACCTTAGACAATCTAACGGCAAGGCGATTCTCCCTTCCTGCCCAGACCTATCTATTTTTGCAGATGCCTCGTTACAAGGCTGGGGTGCTGTTTGCGACAGCGTCACAACAAGAGGCCCTTGGCCTCAAGTAGACAGGTCACGACATATTAATGAACTTGAATTATTAGGTGCCCTTTATGCGTTGCAAACTTTTACTAGAGAATCGCGTAGTATTTCGGTTCATTTATTTTTAGACAATTCTACTGCGGTGGCGTACGTTAATAAATGCGGTGGTACGCGCTCTGGCACACTTTCGGCTATCACATCTAAAATTGTTGAGTGGTGTGAGTCTCGCAACATTTCTGTATTGGCGTCGCATTTACCTGGAGTTCTAAATTCAATTGCAGACAGAGAATCGCGTTCGACGCTCGACGCGAGCGATTGGATGTTGCTATCGGCCAGATTCAAGGCTCTGCATTTTATTTGGCCAACGGAAGTGGATTTGTTTGCGGCAGCCTGGAATCGCCAGCTGCCAAAATTCGTAAGTTGGATTCCACAACCAAATGCGGCGGCAGTGAATGCCTTCTCCCTGAGTTGGTACAATCTTCGAGCGTACGCTTTTCCGCCCTTTGCCTTGATTCTGCGGTGCCTGGCCAAGATCAAGAGAGAGAGAGCAGATCTGGTGTTAATATGCCCGTTATGGCCTTCGCAGCCTTGGTGGCCGCTGCTGCTGGAAATGGCAATAGACATTCCGCGTGTCTTCCAGTATCATCCTCTGCTACTGCACTCGAGCGATTTACACCCACATTCGCTTCTGCAGTCGGGCAAGTTCCTCTTGTCCGCTTGGATGTTATCCGGCGTCGTTTCCAAGAACGAGGATTTTCGCCACAGGTTATTGAATTGTTGTTGGCCAGCTCCCGTTCCTCTACAGCAAATGCATACCAGTCTGCCTGGAGCGCTTGGATACGTTGGAATGTGGCAATGGGTTTCGATCCCATGTCTAACTCTATAGCCAACATTTTGCAATATTTAAATGATCAGTTTCGTTCTGGCCTGGCGTCTCAAACAATCAACTCTCATCGGTCCATGTTATCCATGACCTTAGACCCTATTGAAGGGCATAGAATCGGGGAACACCCCTTTGCGGTGCAGTTTTTGAAAGGGTGTTTTAATTCGAAACCACCTCGCGCACGTTATAATAAAATGTGAAACCCTGATGTGGTTCTTAATCATTTTATTTCGCTACCAGAAAATAATGATTTGTCTTTAACTGTCATCTCTCACAAGCTCGCAATCTTAATCGCTTTGGCTTGTTTGCTAAGAGTTTCTGAATTAGCTGCTATTTCGGTATCATCCATAAATTTTTCAGAGTCGGACGCCACCTTTTCTATCTCTCTTCCCCGTAAAACCCAACGCCTGGGCCCATTGCGCTCTTTCTCCCTCCCCCGCCTCTCTGGTCCTTCTTGTCCATTAGATTGTCTTGCCAACTATGTAGATCGTACTGCCGCTTTACGTCAGAAAGATTCCGATGCGTTGTTCATCGGGTTAAAACGACCACATAAAGAAGTGGGCTCTTCAACTGTCGCCAGATGGATAAGGCAAGGTCTCAATTCGGCAGGCATTAATAACGACTTTGGTGCCCATTCGACTCGGGGTTCTGCCTCCTCTAAGGCCGCGCATGCAGGAATCCCAGTAGATCAAATTCTAAAAGCAGCTAGTTGGAAGAGTGATTCTGTTTTCAACAGATTTTATTTGCGCTCTTCTGGTTCCAATGAAGTTGCGCAATGCGTACTCACACAATCAACGTCTAGTCTTTAAAATCACCGTTAAAGGTAGAAGCGGATATTAAGAATATAATTAAAGAATATTCGAGGGTCGCGTAGCGACCCGACGAATAATATGGATTATATGAATTAATAGAAGCGAGACCTTTAACGGTCTCGTATTTCCCACCCTCTCCTCCCTCATATATATTAACCTGATTTATCTTTTTGTCTTCTATTTCTTCTCAGGAAACGCAACTGAAGGCACTTATCGAAATCATCCATCGGCCCTTCATTGGTTCTAATCAGGATATTCCTTGTCTTTCGAATCTGATTGTGTTCGTATTCATGTTCTGTGTTAAAAGGTTCTGAGGATTAAGTGGGTAGGCATCGGCGTCCTTGAGTTGGGCGGTGTTGCCAGATATTGTATTTTTTGTTTTTTCTTTGAAGGAGCTGAATAAAAAGGAGTCTACACCGTTAAAGGTCTCGCTTCTATTAATTCATATAATCCATATTATTCGTCGGGTCGCTACGCGACCCTCGAATAATCTTTAATTAAAGATGAGAGAAAGACAGGTTGTAGACAACTGTCAGCAGATTAAGCAGAGTGAGTGAGATATCGTGAGGCTAAACAGCATCCTTGCGTTCATGCGCAAATATTCACAAGAAAATAATAAAGGGGAGAGAAGGGTTAGCCATATTTATTTATTTCAACAGGTTTGCCATATTTATTTATTTCAACAAGAAGACCTAAACAAGTTACTAGGGCTAGGCCCCGATTACCCGAGAACCAGCTTACTACTGGAATGTACTGGCACGTCACACATCAAATTTGCTTTTATAAATTTTTTCTGTTGCTTAGCGCCAGTACCTTGCGGTAGTAAACTGGTCCTAGTGTAATCGGGGCCGAGCTCTACAAGTTACGGTTAGTTCATATTTTACAAAGAGATCACAGGATGACCAGCTGTCGAACCCGAAATAAATGGCTCCAGAACTCACGACTACCAATACTGATGATATTGTAGAATCTAACTAAATTGCTCTGCAGCTAGAAATCCCTGTGAATGAAATTTTTTCTGGGTTGTGAGGCCAGTTGTGATTCAGAAAATAAGTGCCATTCCACACTCACGAAGGTAGTTAAACAAAGCCCATCAATCCATTTCCATGCCTAATATAATTGATACTAGATTTCATTCATCGTAGCAACCAGCCAGATCCTCACCCAGTTCACAAGCAAATATTCTCTAACATCATCCGATTTGGTATGTTTTTAAGTTTGCCTATATTGCTAATTTAATTTATCCGAATCTGTAGAGTGGGGAAGCATTTAAAATGTCGGCTATCAATTAAACTCCGGTAATTTTTTTTCTCTGTAATAATATTATTTTTTCTTTATGTTTATTTGCTAATCGATAGATTTGTTTGAGGGAGTACACTTTGTCCACTTCCTCTGTACTTAAAAAATTTTCTTCAATTCTAATTTCAGGTTAGTCTATGACTATGTCATGAAGGCAGAAGGTTCGGATAAAGTCACTATTGATCGGCAGATGCTTGGAGAGACACGTCTAGCTTTTAATAGCCCTTACCAAGAGCTATCCATTTATGTAAAATTTATTAATTTTGGACTTTTAGTTTTCCCGTAAATAATTATTTTAATTTTAAACACACATTGGTTAGTTCGGTGCGGATTAGCGGGTCTAAGGTAATCCCCATACCAAAGCAATAAATGAAATTAAAATAACAGGAATTAATAGCCTTTGCAAAGAGCTATTTATTTATGGAAAAATTTTTTCTTTTATTCTTATAGCTTTCCCGTGAAAAAATACTTAAGCATTGCGTATTGCTGGGGAGATGGGGGATTACATGAGACCCAATAAACTGCACCGACCTACCCGATATAAGTTCAAAATTTAAATAATTCGGTACTGGAAAACTATTGGTCCAAAATTAAAAAATTTTACATACATGGATAGCTCTTGGTAAGGGCTTCAATTTTTGCATAATTTTTGAGAAAATATTAATAGGAAAAAAAGTTGAAAAAGAAATACAATTTTTACCTATGTCTAGTGAGTCGAGTAAATTCATAGAGCGCAAAAACTACAACGACCTTTCTGTCAAAAAATTTTTTCTTAATGTAAATTCTTTTAATTACTTTAGAAAAATGGATACCACTCATTAAGAGCTATCCAATTATGTAAAAATTTATAGATTTTGGAGTTACAGATTTCCCGCAAAAAAATTATTTACATTACATGATGTAGTGGGAGATGGGGAAACATGCCAAACCACACCGAAAAATGGCGAATCGGCTTAGTACTCCAATAAGTACTTTTGTAAGCCATTTTTACGGAAATGGACAGATTTGGTCAAAATATAACCATTTCCATAATAGTTTTAAATCGTTGACTTAAAGTTTTCCCGTTAAAAATTAATATCCCGGTGAAACGAGATGACCCATAGGCACTTGGGTAACAATACAGTAAATTGAATAAAAAACACACCGATGTACAATAAATTCTATTCATAAAATGAAAAAAAAAAGATTTAAAATAGATAAAAACATTGTATTTATATGAATAAATAAATATGTTCGGTGGTAAGTAAAGCTATAGGAATTAAAGCTCACAAGTAAATTTGGTATTCTGGTAACATTAAGAATTCAAATTTTTTACCGTAAGTGTAATGGAAGTAATTTTCATTGCATCCAAATTGCTCGACCTTAACCATAGGTGTTGACACTTGTATTCAGCTGCTCTTAACGCAGACAAAGAGAACAAAAGAACGACCAAGATCACTTAGGCGCTACCGCCCTCTCGGTGTTCAGACCCTTTTCGGTTCTTACGTAACACAGTCATGTATAGCTACAGCTCTAGTTCTAGTATTTCAAGTGCCAGCAGTGCGGTTTTCAGTTACCCTTACGGTCAAACCGAGACGATCAAAGTGCCAGGCAAGAAGAAGAATGGGACCCTCGTCACGAAGATGAGCCACGTGGCAGTCCACCGCGTGTCGAGGAAACACGACAACGTGATAGAGATCGACGCCCAAAGAACCGTCAAGACAGATATCGCCATAGCAGTCCTGCACGAGAGGAAGAAGCTCGGCGATAAAACAGAAATCACCGTTCTACAGAACGCCACAGCCAGACTCACGATCGTAGCCGGTCTCCTCACCGACGTAGCCCATCCCCCATGTCTCCAACGAACTTCACGGTGTGCCACAAGAACATGCGAGAGTTTAGAGAATGAATGACTTCGTCGTTGAAGCCTACTGAGGCCAGGCAGCTTAGAAAAAGTTTTCTTCCTAATTTTGGTTAATCGTTATTCCAATGTCCCTCCTCTCTATGTCCCCAGCTCAACAGATCAATGGTTCGTCGCTTTAAGGATCCGAACCTTAGAGAACCAGATCTGACCAAGACGGAGACAAGCGAGAAATCTCTCGAGGCTAAACAGTACAGGGTGCTGGATGTAGCACGCCCACTTCTTTTTTTACGAGAAAAGATGTCGGAGGAGGAAGAACTCAGAGGCTCACCCATGGCCAGGGCTGTGGACCCGGCACTGCGCCTATGGGGCCATACCTTCCATGGCATAACGGCAAGCAGACGGGATAATTTACTTAAGATTTCTGTGAAAGACCAGAATAGACGTAAATGCTAAGTATGGCGCGGCCAACCTTTATTGGGTTTACACGAGGTAGCAAATCAAAGGAAAACACCGCAACTTTCTTGTCTCGTATCTTCGAGCCTCTTTTTTACTCTGACTTCCCCCTCTCTCGTCTGCTAGCCACGTGGCCAGGTCTCCTGATTCCCAGATGCTGGTGCATCACAATTTCCGACCCAAAATTTCTGCCTCTCCTGGCCGAACCCGAGCGTTTCAAGCCTCGTCAATGCGGGTCCCTGTTCGGAAGAACATTTATCAAAGGAATGGTGAAGGAGGCCAGAGATGATCAACAACTCAGAATCATCAGCGGGAACAACGGACCTTCACAGAGCTTGAAACCTCGTGGTTCCGGTAGCAGCGCTCGGAACACGTCGAATGGTTTTCACCGCGATAACATCAGCCGTGGCGGACATCATGGGGGCCGTTTTAACTATGGTGGCTACAACAAGAGTGGTACAACAAGAAGCAACAGCTTCAGCAGCAATATGTATTCTACCAAATTTGGTTGCTCTTCTAGTCCATATGGAGACGACCAAATTAGGCGCTAGGCTCTGTCAATTCGTGGATTTGTGGAAAACGCTGGATCATCTCAAGCGTTGAGAAGGGGGCCAGAATTGAATTTAGTAGTACACCTATTCAGAAAGTTGCAGGCCGTAATATGGTAATGTGACAGTGTCAGACGGACACTTAGAGAAGAATGCTATCGAACCGGTAGTCGATTCCACAGAGGGATTCGTAAGCGGTGTATTCGTTATCCCAAAGCGTTCAGGTGGCTTTCAGCCGATTATAAACTTAAAATCGTTAAACAGTTTCGTCAAGCCCGAACATTTTAAGATGGAAGGCATCAGCTCTCTTCTAGAGATTATACGCCCCGACGATTTTTTTTTTAAATTGACCTGAAGGACGCTTATCTTACCGTTCCCATCCAACAGGGGGGATAAGAAGTTCATTCGTTTTCGCTGGGGGGCGTTTTGTATCAGTTTCGTTGCCTCGCCTTCGGTCTTTCCTCGGCCCCTTGGCTGTTCACCAAAATTCTAAAACCAATCGTGACCTTCCTAAGGAAATTAGGTCTTAGGTTGGTAATAAATCTAGACGACATTCTTTTACTGAACGCCAACGTGGAAGGGGCAGGGAAAGATTACGTATTGGCGGTTTCTCTTCTGGAGAAATGTGGATTTCTAATTAACCTAGGAAAATCAGTCGGGTCACCAAGCCAAGTCATAGAGTATTTAGGAATAATAATCAACTCTCGGTCTCTTCCGCTATTCCTACGTCCTGAAAAGATAGCGGAAATAACCGACCTCTGTAACAACGCCCTTAAACGAGTGTCAGTTTCTCTAAGGGAAGTGGCTAAGATTTTGGGTAATCTGGCATGGGCGATTAAAGCTATTCCCTTTGCACAAGCACGCCACAGGGGCCTTCAGTTACAGTACATCAGGAGTCGCAAATGATCGGGGGACTCGCTAAGTTCATTTGTCGTCCTAAACAAGGAGTCAAGGCAAGGCCTAGCCTGGTAGATAGCCAACGCTAGCAAGTGCAACAGCAGACCAATGTCGGCGGCAAATCCCGATCTAATTATATTTTCAGATGCGTCTCTGTCCGGCTGGGGAGCCGTCCTGAACGGGTTTCAACGAGGGGCCCGTGGACTATTAAGGATAAAGATAGACACATCCACGAGTTAGTACTCCTGGCAGCCCTTTTCGGTTTGAAAGCCTTTACCAGTCGAGTATCAAACCTTTCGGTTCGCCTTATGTTAGAGAATTTCACCGCTATACACTATATTAATAAGTCAAGTGGTACTAAAGCTCCGGCCCTCAGTGCCATCTCGGTGGATATTGTCGCCTGGTGCGAGGAGCACAACCTTACAATCGAAGCTATACACCTACCGGGAGCATTAAATGTACAGTATCCTGCACAAAAAGGTGAACACCGATTTATTTTGAAAAAGCCATCTGTGGGTAGAAAATATTAATAGTTTACCTTTTTAAGGAGAGGTAGGGCGGTTTTGGCGCAAAATCATCATAAGGGGGGTTGGGTGATCTCAGTCCAGACACTTTTTTTTGCCCTAGGTATTAAATGTCTGGAAAAAATTGTAGACTGTATCATCGGTAGACTCCCCTACCCCCCGGCTAAGTAGAACAATTTTTGCAATACAAAATAGAGTCTTTCCATTACTCGTTATTGTCATTATCGGGTCGGGTAATCGGGTAGCATATGGAAACACAAAATTATTTTTATCAGTATGCTAGCTATCTGTTACTAAATTGTTAGTGGCTTATTGGATACGTTTCCGTCGGCTACACGGGAGTTCCGCATTCAAAGCTTGTATGCGTTAATAGTATTCAGAGCAAATCTAACTAATGAATATAATAAAATAAAATTTTGATGAGATATATAATATTTAAAATTTAGAAAAAAGTATTTATATGCGATTAATGATTATTTAATTCGCAAAAAATTACACTGTTTTCATGAACGCAATAATTTTGTAAACAGTTGTCTCATCCAAGTCTAGAACGCGGATCTCCCGCGTCGCCAACGGAAACGTATCCAACAATACACTAACAATTTTCTAACTGACTGCTAGCATACTGATAAAAATAATTTTGTGTTTCCATATGCTATACCCGATTAACCGACCCGATAATGACAATAACGAGCAATGGAAAGACTATTTTGTATTGCAAAAATTTTTCTACTTAGCCGGGGGGTAGGGGAGTCTACCGAGTCTACACTTTTCCAGACATTTAATACCTAGGGCAAAAAAAAGGTGTCTGGACTGACATCACCCAACCCCCCTTATAACGATTTTGCGCCAAAACCACCCTACATCTCCTTAAAAAGGTAAACTATTAATATTTTCTACCCACACATGGCTTTTTCAAAATAAATCGGTGTTCACCTTTTTGTGCAGGATACTGTACTTGTAGATCGGCAATCGAGATTGCAGAACGAGTCCAGCAACTGGAAACTTCAAGATACAACATTCCATCGAATTCTAACTCTTTGGGAACCGAAGATAGACCTATTTGCCTCAGCTTGGAATCGACAGCTAGGCCTCTTCTTCAGCTGGATGCCTCAGCCGGAGTCAATGGCGGTCGACACATTCCTCCTGAGCTGGAACGGTCTGGAAGGGTATACCCCCCCCCCTTCAGCATGATTTCCAAATGCTTGACAAAAATCAGGAAGGAAAAAGCCGACCTGATTCTAGTGGCACCGGTTTGGCAAGCGCAACCATCGTGGCCGACAATTATGGAACTAGCCCACCAACCTCCCCGGATCATTCCACCGAGCATGGAACTGCTTTTGGACACGTTGAGCAATCCTCACCCTCTTCTGACGCGAGGATCCCTCCTGTTAGCCGCTTGGGCGTTATCGTGATGGCTTCAAAGCCAGAGGCTTTTCGGAACGAGTGGTCCAGCTTCTTGTGGGTGGAAACCGTGAGTCCACATTAGCTTGCTACCAGAGCGCATGGAACGGTTGGCTCAGTTGGTGCGCAAGACGGGATCAGGATCCCTTGTCTGCTTCTTTAACCGTGATCCTTGATTTTCTCTCTGATCTGCACGTGGAGGGTAAGGCCTACAGATCTATTAACACCTTTCGATCCATGCTCTCGACAATCCTGGACTGAATAGAGTGGAACAACATGGGTAAACACACCTTGGTGGTTAAGTTAATGCAGAGAATTTTTAATTCCAACCCCACCGAAGTCCAAGTACAAAGCCATCTGGGATATAAGATCGGTACTGGCATATCTCGAACGTCTGGGGCCGGACGCCTCCTTATCGTTTAAAAATCTATCATTTAAATTAGTAATGCTGCTTGCACTGACCTCACTTTTCAGAATCTCGGAAATCACGGCCGTCGATTTCAGATCGATCATCCTCTCCGGACCCCATATAGCACATTTCTGCCGTCGGATGTCCGAATCATGGCCGAATATCCGTTAGATATCTATGTACTCAATGGGTAGTTCCAGGGATGTCCGTCGGCTAGTCACCTTGGAAGTGCAATGGATGTGCGAAAATTATATTCTACGGACCTCCTTCCAACAGCCAAAAAGATTTTCAATTGTTTCATTTAAGGATCGGCCTCGAGCCAATCGGGGCGCTTTTTTGCAAATCGGGTTTCTTTATTTCGGGCCAAGGAGGCGTGGCTCAGGGTGGAAAATTCTTCTCCCCGAATTCAATTGGGGTTTGCAATCAATTGGATTGCAATCAATCGATTCATCAATGCAAAAAACATTATCGATTGACCCGATCTATCCGATAACAACCCCGATAATAGCTCGTTCTACCCGCTTGCCCCGATTTTTACTCTGAAACCGAAAGAACGGCATTTTTTTTTTATTGCTTCGGGGCAACGGGTTAACCTCAAATTTTTCCCAGCACCGCCCCGGTTGAAAAAGTGGCACCTCATTTCAACCCCGAATGCACTTTATCGGTGCGGGGCGGTTAACTCGATTAGAACTAATTGGGGCCGATCACTAAGTTTCATTATTAATTGTCAAAATTTCTTGAGAGGGGGAAAACTTAACCGTGTTCAAATTTTTCCCTTGAACGTATTTTTATTTGAAGTCCAGCATTTAAAATGAAAAATTTAAAAAATAAAGGAGTAATGATCTATTTGCCGGATGGTTTATTTTAAAATCTATTACAAAAAATGAATAAAATATATGAAAGTCGTGAGTTTGTTTGCACAAGCTTTCCGTTTAGCTTACGGGAACCAAGCCATTGAAAATTAACTCACAGAAAATAAATATTATTCGGCATCTAATAATATTAAAACCAAGTATACTTATGATAGGATTATAATTTCAAATAATAAAAAACTACTTTAAACTTAATAAATCATGCTGAAGTTTAAAATTCAAAAAATATTTAGCATAAATTGTTTAATTTCAATTTATACACCTCTGGTTTAACCTAAGTTCGACATCATCTTGACTTCTTAAAAATCCTGTATGTGATTTGTTATCGAAAAAGCTCAAGTGTTTTACAACAATTCGATTGTATTGTTCGAAAATGATACATAACATATCTGTAGATTGGCACAGTGGAATAAGATTCGACTGTGATGCGGGAGACCCGAGTTCGAATCCTGGTATAGCCTAATGTTTTTTCATGAATAGATGTCCAATACATGTCATATTTATAGCCAAATGAAAGCCCGTTCGGATATCCTTAGAATGTCTGACGGCGCTGTTTAGGGCGGTCAAAACCAAAAAAAAATACATCCGTAGGACATCCAAATCGGATATCGGGCTGTCCGGAGGATATCAAAAAGATGTACTCAACATCCGACCCCGACATCTGTCGGACATCCGACGGACTGCATTGTGTTATGTGGGACAGGTGGTAAAATTTTACTTAAATCGGTTGAGGAAGTCACAGCGCAAGGGCGCTCTCCAGGTGTTCTCCTTAAATTCCCTTAACCCACCATCTTTAATTTGCCCAGTGTTAGGTTTGGGACATTATCTCAATGTAACAAAGAATCTTAGGGCTACTCCTCCATCTAGTTTCATTTTTAGCCTAAAATAACCCCATCCGCCCGTCGGCACTTCTTCTATTGGGCGCTGTGTAAAGCTCTTGCTGTCGGACGCCGGAGTCGATACCACAGTTTATTCGGCCCACTCTACGCGCGGGGCGTCAGCCTGGAAAGCTGCCAGCGTCGGCCTTTCGATAGATCTAATTTTGAAAACGGGAAGCTGGAAATCTGAAAGCGTCTTTTCAAAACACTACAATCGACTGATCAATAAGCAATCATTCGGGAACGTTATCCTCTAAGAGGAAGCCAACGAAGACAGGCTTTAAAATCACCTATGGTTAAGGTCGAGCAATTTGGATGCATTTGTGTAATTGCTCAAGGTCACGTAGTGACCGAAGGGCAATTGAAATTGCGTTCAATAAGGCGAGACTTTAACCATGGTTAAGGTGCCTACCCTCCCACTCCTTCACTAATCTCAACTATCTACTGGTCTATTTGCAAAGGACGTGGCCACGACAATTTCCGCAGCTTTAAATAACCGGATGACCGCAGATGCCCATTACCCTTCGTTTGGTTGGGTTTCCTTTTCAGAAGAAAACTTTATTTGGTTTAGGCCTAAAAGGGTCTGAGCACCGAGAGGGCGGTAGCGCCTAAGGGATCTTGGTCGTTCTTCTTTTGTTCTCTTTGTCTGCGTTAAGACCGACTGAATACAAGGGGGTCTACACCTATGGTTAAGGTCTCGCTTTATTGAACGCAATTTCAATTGCCCTTCGGTCGCTACGCGGCTTCGAGCAATTACACAATTTAAGGTTTTGTAGAGTTCGTCTGCTGTTGGCCACAAAAAAAACACTGGCGATGCCCTTACCAATCCTTTTTTTCTTGCTAGCACTATAAACAACAGCAGACGATCTGCTGTTGTAGGGTAGGGAGACGTTTCGCCATAAGAGGCCATGTTAAAAAGGCTGAAAAACGGTCACGTGTATATTATTTTGGGATGGTACTGTATCCTGCACAAAAATCCCAACACCAATTTAATTTTTTAAAGCCACCTATTGGCGGGGTGACGGGTTTTTTGTTTGTGTTTCTTTAAGGGGGAGGGCAGACGGGGTGATGGACACGATAGGGCAGGGTTGGGTAAGTCTAGACGTTTTTAAAAACACACCACCCTGAGGGTTGCAAAAATGGCTCGACCTGTTACTTGCCTTGAAGCGTAATACCGTAAGGCATTTAAGAAAAAGGTCTAGGCTTACCCAACCCTGCCCTGTCGTGTTCATCACCCCCCCCCCTGTCTACCCTCCCATTTTCCCATTTATTCGTTTCGTTTCCAATACACCCTACTGAAAAACTTCCTCTCTACCTCATTGTGCTGCCAACTGGTGGCGGCTTCCACTCCCCGGACAGCTGTGGGTTACAGCGCAAGATAGAACTGCTTTCTCCTCTATACTCCTCCCAGACCCCGCCATAACCTCGTCCCATCCGACGAGTACAGCAACTGTAATTGCTTAAATAATTGCTGCTACTAAACAAACCATAACATAGCCTCGACCATGGAAATCCTTTTCAATCAACACTCTCTTTTTCTCACGAAAAAACGAAAAAACGTTTCCCAACGTCTAGAATAATTAATTGATGATAAAGTATTTGTAGTCTTCTTGGGATAGAGTTTATCGGTTTCATAATCTTTCGTTTTTGTGGTATTAGGCTATCTTATTGCGAGATAGCCATATACCTTGTTGTTCATTTCTAAATAATTGTTACCTTTTTACTTGTTTCACCAAAACAGCTAACATCGATATAGAACTAGGACACCCCACTTTATTAAACCCTCTGAATCAGTTCTTCAACGTATTTCAACAGAACAAATTCCACTTGGACATGCTGAGACAAACATCAAGAAACCGCTGTTCTATTGAATTAATCAATGTTTATTTTTTTCTTTTGGCTTACTTTCTATATTCCGTTCTCAAGTTTGACCTTGATAGATTGCGAGACGTAATCTTTTCCGGAACAGCTATGTAAAAAAACAAATAAAAATAATTTTCTTGTTCTCTCTTTAATTCTTACGCAACTTTAATTTATATACGTCATATTTTTTCTCTGTAATTTCTTCCCATAACGTTCTACTTTCTTTCTTTATCTTCTAACCGTACTTCACCTTCAATCAAGGGTTCACAATGGTATCTTTCCTTGATGCTCGACCTTGAAAGTTCGAAACTGTAAAGTGTTCTCTCCTGACAGAATTGTTCCTTTTTGTGCTATTTTACAATTTTTCTCTATTGGTGTCGCCATTCCAATACAAATTAAACTGTAGTGTGAAGAAGTAAGTTAAAATCTATAAAGTACAGTGCCGGTCCAGTTATAGAACCGGCCTGTGCGCGGTTCTATAACTGAATGGTTCTATAACTAAGCACCCGATCTTAGTGCCACCTATCGTCGGTTCTTTCATCCCTCAAACTTTGACGGTCTTAGAATAACTTTACCGCCTATTATTATTAGTTGGGTCATTGAACCGATGTACAACATTGCCTAAAAAGATAAAACCAATTACATTAATATTTTTTTGCATGTTTTAAAAGGCAAAACCCATTCATTCCCGCCATAGAAAATCGATATAGTTCATAATACGGCCAACGGTGGCGCTGAAACACGGCAAAGAAAAATCGGTTCGATAACCGAGCCGGTTCCATAACTAGGCGGTTCTATAACTGGACCGGCACTGTAACTTACAATATATTGCCGACCATATTGGCGTCAGAATCCCTGAATTGGAAATAAACACGATTTTTTGTGTGTAATTGTATGAATGAAAAAAAACATTTCATAAGAGTTTAAGTAATCATGTACTCCATGAACTGCTATCAATAATAAAAATCCACGGACCCACCACAGACAGAATAAATCACTTCATTAATCAACAACCCTAACGCAGTCCATTCCATATACAATTCCACCCGCAACGCCTCCGACTACCTCCCACTCTTATCTTGTTAAAATATTGTCACACGAGTTGTATTTGAACAAGCACAAATGAATAAAATAAGTGATAACTTAAATCTAAACAATAGTTTTACTTAAATGAAAAGGGGAATAACCATTACCAAAAGTTGGAGAAGCGTCTGAAGACCTCTAGGGAAACCAGGGAACTCCTCTAACGGAGCCCAGCTCCGGGAGCTCACCCGATGGAGACTCATCCAACGCAGATTCAGGGCAGCGTTTTATACCGTCCCGCGAATTAATCCCCTTCCGGAATGCATATCTGCGTATCTTTCTTAGAGCGGACTTCTCCCGAATATTTCTTCCCCCCGATCGCAGCGTTGTCCAAGGAGCGGATGACTCATCTCTGTGAAGAGATAACCAATCTCCCTTTTCACCCGCAACAAAATATTTTACTGTTTTTTATTCCCCTGATCCAGTATACAGTGCCGGTCCAGTTATAGAACCGCCTAGTTATGGAACCGGCTCGGTTATCGAACCGATTTTTCTTTGCCGTGTTTCAGCGCCACCGTTGGCCGTATTATGAACTATATCGATTTTCTATGGCGGGAATGAATGGGTTTTGCCTTTTAAAACATGCAAAAAAATATTAATGTAATTGGTTTTATCTTTTTAGGCAATGTTGTACATCGGTTCAATGACCCAACTAATAATAATAGGCGGTAAAGTTATTCTAAGACCGTCAAAGTTTGAGGGATGAAAGAACCGACGATAGGTGGCACTAAGATCGGGTGCTTAGTTATAGAACCATTCAGTTACAGAACCGCGCACAGGCCGGTTCTATAACTGGACCGGCACTGTACCTGCCATCCCAATTAACCCACCCTCTCCTGCATGTGCTTCTTGAGCCATATTCCATGGCAGTAGACCAGATAGTAGACTATTTTACTACTAGTCTGTTACTAGCCTCATTAATTTACGTGTATTTTAACATTCACGTAATTTGTTTTAAAATGATGACGTAACAGACATAATTGGTATTACAAATTTGAATTAATACAGTCGAATTCTGGGATCAGGTACATCCATTATGTTATTTTTTAATATTTCTAAAAACTTAATATTTTTACTTTGTTGAATTGGGTTTAATAATTTTTGCTCTTACGTCTGGTTTCCGTAAATGAAAGCTTCAAAAATAGACATTAAACAACAAATGGTAAGACAAGTTAGATTATTCCACTTGAGACTTAAATTCAATTTTTACGTCGAAATCATATACGACTATACAGAACCTAACTGGTTTCAAAGATTCCCATAGTTTAAATTGTAGCCGAGAAGTTAAAATAATTTACGGGCATCTTTCACAAAAATTTAAGGCAATGGCCAAGGAAGACCGGAAAAATCGACCGGTCCACCTAAACCAGCATCAGCTTCCAAAAGGCTCATCACGACAGCCATTGCAGCTTCGTCATTACCATCTGCGGGACTGCTGTTTTCACGTGAAGAGCTCTGTGATTGGTCCATCATTAAGCCGCCAATTACTTCCATCATGTCTTCGTCAGCATGTAGTCCGGCTTCATTTAGGATATGTAAAAGCTGGGCGTTGTTCCGAGTTTTAGCATGGTTGTGGTTATTGTTGAGATTGTGGTGATTGTTGAGCCCACGTAATCCACTATTACTTCCACTACTGTTGCTTCCACTACCGTTGCTGTTAACCTGGACGGCCACGGTGGCAGCTACTGATTCTAAGTTTCTTGGCGTATTCATTGTACTCCCTGTTGCTACGGTAGGCTGGGCACTAGATGAACCACCCACTGAAACTGGATGACGACGTACTTCCTGCAAAATATCATTTTAGAGTTCATCAGCAATATGTCAAACAAGATTCACGTTACAATGATTGAATGGCACCACTTGTAGACCTACCTCGTTAGGGAATGACGATGGTAAAGCACCAGTCGCCAGATAATTAGGCTCTGGGTCCAGTGGACTGCCAACGTTAGAAAATGGAGATGCCGTAGCTGAACACGAAAGAACCGAGCCTGGTGAACGAACGGCTGAAGAAGAAATCGCAGAAGTCGAAGAACGTGATCTTGATCGGTGGAAGTCCAAGACTTCATCGGCTACAGTCTGCAATAAGATTAAAGTTTCTTAGACATGCTCTAAGCTGTTTGGTGGATAGCGTTATCAACTAATATTCGTTAGTCCCGTCAAGGACTTCATATATGCCGGCAAACCACATAACCACTGGTAAGTGTCATAGAGTTCTTGGGTTTAGCGTTCTCCAAAACGCAACCACGTAAAATTTTGCTGCCCACTTTAGACGCAAAAAACCCAAGAAAATTTTACTAAAACAAAGTGGTTGGACTAAGATCTAGCTGTGATACGACAACTTATAGTATACGTTTCTCATAACATCAATACATTACCTGTCCAATTTTACTAGCTTCCACTTCCATACTAAACAAGCGAACCCGAGACGGTGTCTGTGTACCTCCTGTTCCCGTTCCTGCAGATGAAACAAACCGGAAAAATTTTATATTTTTACAAGTTGGTAATATTCGAGCAATGACTTAACAATTCGACGACAAGTATGATGTAAAAATGTAATACCTTGATAGAAAACATCGTTGTTGGAGAAATTTGCAGCAGCCGAGTCGTTACATGGACTTATGGCATCACATTCGACGCTATTAGTGACGAAAAAGCAAATATTACATTACGCCATTATCAGGTAATAATAACTATCCGTACTCTATGTAAGCGTTTTTAGCAACGAGGAATTCGATATCCTTAGTCCATGGATTTCTAAACGATTTCCAGCGGCTTTGAAGTCGTACGAATGTGCCTTCTTTAACTCGGAAACGATAGATCTGAAAGACATCAAGTGTAAATTTGCGATCATAAGAAAGACGTTGGGGCACTCTACCGCTGTTGTAACACTTTCAGTTGCCTGAAGAGCAGACTTGTGGACTTCCGTTAGGGCGACTATGTCATCCGCATGGTAGTATTCGTACATACTTGTACCTAATAGTTCCTGTGGCAAGAGTCCGAGTAACAATGTAGCACTGCATGCATTTCAATAAATACCAAGTATGTTAAGACAATTTTGAAAGAAAAAACTACCCAGCAATTCAGGGTCTACAGTTATTCTTTACCGTTGGTCGACAAAAACAAATTTCCCATCGATCGTGTGCCGAGATATAAATTCAAAATTCAAGGATCGACGCTGGAGTGATGATTCGTTAACAGCTCTTTTTTTGGCAAAAGGTGAACTACTCGAAGCGCAATTTTGTATGTTTGGAGTGGGAATACGACCAACTGCCACCTGATAAAAACGGTTTTGAATTCCAATTATCTTTGTGATGAATTTAGATGAAGCTTACCAGACACGACAAGTTGCAGGCTTCCACGTCTCCTTCGGCATCTTGATCATGTACTCCTATTTTTGCTGGTGCCCAAGATTTTAAGTATCCAGTGCAATGAACTACAACGTACCTTTTTTCTGAGAAAAAAAAAATAAAATAAAACGTGAACAATAAAAATAAAATTGTGGAAAAAAAAGAACAATTTCCTATTTTGCCTGGATTCGAAATTACTACTGGGTACCTATGTCCTTAATGAATTTAGAAACAAAAAGCCATCTATGCCCTAACGTACTCAATTGCTAAAAGATTGGCCGAATAGGTCCTTCGGTCGACGAAAAACTCTGAAAAACGAAGAGGCTCCGTTATAGTAACCGACTAGCCTTTATGCTATATTGTTTTTCCCGTTTTCTCCTTTGAAGACCTTGTTATCATCGATTATAATTTTCTTTGTTTCTTTACAGTATTGGCCGTATAGGTTGCCTGCGCCTTTGAATGATAGTAGCCTAGGTAGGATACTATCATTGATTTTTGAAAACGCTGTGTTGGCAACATTACCGAACATTACTATTTTCGCTAAGCATTCTAACTCTTCCAAAGAACGAGCTACTGCCTGACCTTTTCTACTTTCAGTGCCCTAATAATGGATAAATGAACGTTTATTAGATCATCATATTTCGATTTTGCGGAAAACCGGTATAAAAAGTCATCCTACTTTTAGGCCTCTTCAAAGAAAGTTTGCTGTGCAAACGCCCATAAGTTCTACCTGGAAAAGAATTGTTCAGTAATTTCAATAGACTAATACTTTCTATCTTCTCAACGAACCAAATAGAGGGTAATTTTGAAAAAAATCTAGGAACTATGCGTGATGTTCACTTTGAAGTTCAGTTCAGTCAGCATTGCGTGTGGGTTACTCGATAAAAACCTCTGTATGCATTGAAGTTCAACAAAAAAGTTGAATCACACCATAATAAAATACAGCAGTGGGTCTATAAAGCTTTGAAATGAAGATAACTTACCTTTGCTAACGTTTTGTGTTTTCCGATGTTTTGATGACAAGGTGCCAGTAGCCTCAGAGGTGTCTTTCGTAGATTGGAAGGCTCGACATTTCATCCGACAAAAGAAAGAACGGCGAGCTCCAGGACATAGTCTTGATAAACCTTGAGGTACGTCAGTTTTCACAGGTAACATAGCTGTATAATTTCATAAACGTGAGGCCATTATATTCTAGCTAAATCGGTTGTAACAAAACAACGTAAGTGCAGGTTAATGTTTTGCTAATTTTTTACTTTTGGCGTCAATGAGCCTCTCACGAGGACTGAGGTCGGATGAAGATAGCTGTTCTTTAACTTTGGCCACATCTTTGGGATGCAAAATGTCGAACCAGCTTTGGCCGAGCAAATCACCCTGTGTGTTTTACCAAAAAACAATTATTACCGTTAACATCGCGTTGGTTAACGAACTGGATGACTTAAGTCACCTAAATTGCCATAAATAAGAAACGTATCACTGAAATCTTAAAAAATATATACGTATCTAATTGAAAATGTATAACAAAGTGCCCCATACTGTGTCTGATACGATGAATGGTTAGCGATTGGTACATTTAATTTATGTAACACTAAAATTACACACGAGAAAGCAGGTAGCTGCAACAAAGTTTAGTTTACAATGCAATACGCTTTATTCCCTGAATCTTATTTGAGACCTATGGCCGATGATAAAGACTACTGCGAGCTAACTACGAATTACTGTATGTAAAACGGTCAGAACAAACTGCTGCCACTAATGGAAAATTTGAAACTAATTAGGCCTATCCAGCTCTTGGAATCTCTTTCACCGCGCAGAACTATCCTCGACCTTCTTCTTTAAAAAATAGCACTGCTATTCTCGTCGTTCTCGACCAAGCAATGCTTCAATGTTTTTTTATTGTTCATTCGCTGACAAAGCAATACATTTTTTATGACTTGGTTACCTCTGTGACCCCGCCTACAGCCGTTAACCAAGTATGATGGACTGTTTCCCAAAATGGTTGACGTTTATCGGGAAAAAAGATTTTGAAGTAGCAATATGGCGTCACCTCAAATCCGGCAGAAATTTCTTTTCGATTTGCGTGACCCATTTAAAATTATTTTGGGGGTTGATATTCATAAAAAATTATTATATATATATATATTATTATAAAAAAAAAAAAAACTAGAAATCTGAGATTTCAAATTTTTAAACTTTAATTATGGTCTCTGTATTTGCTAGTCCGTACCAGGTACATATATTTATATGCATATAGGCATGCAGTGTATACCGAACTAATGTACCATATATCTATGCGCCATCCTGTTTCTGGAAAATTGTAATCTTTATACGGTCTTCAACATCATGCGTCAGTCAAACCATCACACAAGAACGGACTCTTCTTGACATTTGACAAACAATTTTAATTCCATGTTTGTTGATTTTGAAAAGTATCGAAATAAAAGACAAATTTTGTGGCTTAATCGAAAAGAAAATGGCTATTATTTGCAACTAAGAAGAGTATTGGGTTATTTTGAGGACAAGGTGGGAGTTTGAAATCAGACGCTTAATAGCCTGCCGCCGTTGCTACTGGCATTACCTCCTAGGTAATAAAAAGCTAGAAGAATAAGTACCTCCCAGCACTTGGTCTAAACCCAGGCTGATTGGATTAACGAGTAGGCTACGCAATTAGTAAGCCGTACGATAATCGGCGGATGAACATTTAAAAATCTGGCTAGACCTAATACTAATTAACGGGTTACTATTATTCTATACCTCCCAACAAGAAATGTTCACAATAATAAAAGCTAGGCAAGAACTTTATAAAGGAAAATGCCCGGAAAAACGTCTTTATATGGACATAAAGAAACCTGCACTTTACCTAAAAATGTAGGTGTTTCATAGCTTTTATCGTTTAGAATAAAACATTTGTGATTTTGCAGTACTTGGCACGAATTACTTGATAAATGAAAGGAATATTGCACAACTTTTAAGTGCAAGGTTTCCATAAAATTGCCTGAATTTTTTAGCTGCTGTGCACGGCTGCTGTGCATTGACAGAAGCGGTGCAAAAGAAATTTAGATGCTAACGTGCTTCCAGTACAGCAAGAGCTTGGTTTACCTGTGAATAATTGAGCACTTGAGACACCGACTCGGACACGTACAACATTCTTCCTCGATCGCAGCCCACGACGAATAAAAAGCCATCAGCAGACTGTTAAGCAGATTAGAAATAAAAATGAAAGTTAACTCATCGGATGAGATTGAGTTAGTTTTTGAGGAAACAAAAAATATTTGGTGCTAGAAAAGAAGTCATTTGAATTCATATCTTATAAGCAAGACCACATAACATTGATGCAACGCTTCACCCTTCATTTCCCTTTTACACTTTACTTTGCTCTAAAACTATTCGGGCAAGAAATATTAGCCTACTCAACAACAACAAAAGTTCTCACCTGCAATATGAGACGTTTAAGCTCTTCATCAGAAAGAAAGGATGGCTTGTAGTCTCCTTCGCTGTATGAATGGATAGCACCTCGAATGGTCTTAAGTATAAAAAAATATATGATATTAAGTGAAAAACCGGATAAATTTTCTAGGTATCCGCTAGCATTTGAAATTTCGGTAAAAAAAAATGAAAAAAAAAATGAAAAAATTCCCAGCCTACCATCTAGTGCTTCACTTCTGAGTTTTCCTTAAAAAAAATAATCCTTATCCTCTCTTAATTACACGTTACTTCAACTTTTTATACTACTCTACATTTTCCTTTAGTCTTCTTACCATAATAACGACAGATTTTGAAGGTTACCACAAATAAAAACGTCTCACGAATGAACATCCAAACAATTGTAGTAAAAATTTATGCTATTACATAAATTACAAGGAAGCGAGCACGGATAAAATCAATAAGCTCTAAGTTTGGATGTAGGAAGTAGTTTGGATGAGGATGTACAAAGTACGGTCTGGAAACTCAAAGAATCGTGATAAAAGTTTTGGGTTTCCTGGTCCAGTCAGATAGGGTCTAGATGTGCGAAGCCTTTAGCCGGTGTCAAACGAGCAGTAACATACTAGCTAACATACGTGTTACTAAAGTTAGTTCATTCCCTTCCCATGTCACCCGGGAAGAGGAACAAAATAAAAAATTTTAGTTCTAACTAAATTTATTCCAAATTGATTATAACCTAAGGAAAAGGCCTTGAAAATATGTGATCTAAAAATATGAAAAGACCTGCAACTAAAAAACCTTTTAAAACTCCTTTGTGCAGTTGAACTATTCTTTTTAAATTCCAAATTGGCCAATCACTAAACAATTTCCCATTAAGGAAAACTGGGCCGCCGGGGAGAAAAAAAAAACGAATTCATGCAGCGGGATAAAAAAAAAATAAATCGGCCATAACCAAGTGAACCGCTTCATGGAAAATGCAACCTGCAACCTCACCACTGATTTTCGAACGATCGCAATCAGTTCTGAAAATCCCAAGATACGAGCTATAGCTTTTGGGCCCCAAACGTGAATCTCCAGTCGGGAAGTCGCTCTAATCGCATTTCGTAGTTTCAATTTTTCAATATGAAAAATGTATCAGGTAGCTATACAATGCTATTCGTTAGATTTTTCATTTTCCATTACATTTATTTATTTATTTTTCTCATTTTTCTTTTTTTTTTATTCATTTTTTTCATATTTATTTTTTATTACTTTTATTGTGTGTTTTTTTGTTTGTTTTTGTTTTCTGTAAATTTTTTTAAAGAAAAGCAAATCGCCATAGCCTACACCGGAATAGGTATACAAACGGGTGATCTTCATTATTCAATCGGTTATTTAAAATATAAATATAAATCTCAAAGTTCAAGTTCTCATTCTCAAGTTTCTCAAGTTTTTTATTTGTTGACAAAATAGAGGCGAACGATGGCGGCTTTTTATTTGCTACTCCCATTAAACGGCCTTTACCCCGAAAACCCCTAAAACACTTTTATCGAAATTAAATTGTACGTACAGTTTCCGTCCGCAAATTCTTTTACTCGGCATAACAGGCGAAAAAGAGATTTTCGCCAAAACTTGCCAAACTTAAACAGAAAAGTTGTTTTGTTGTTTTAAAATATACTCTACGTACGTATTTACAATTTAGTTTATAGAAACTACTGTTTCTTTGTCATCATATTCCACCTCCCACGTAACCCCTTTCTCTTCTACGTGTGGGGTGCTGAAAGGTAGGTCTACCCTTGAAAAGCGACATTAATTGGTTTGTTTTCTTTCAGCTAAGTCTTAAGAATAACAGCCTTGACTTTTTATAAATATGCAACCCCTCGATGATTTTTTCTTAATAAGGGGTTGCATTAAATTGTTTGATTTTGCTCAGATTTCTTCTCTCCGTTGGGTATATTGAACAACCTTGCGCAATCAATAAAAGCAAATTATCCCTCCTCCCCTTCACCATGTTTCAATTTCCTATACTATACTGTCTACTTTATCCGTTTAACTGTAAACAAACCAGCAGTATTCTAACTTTCTAACTGGAGAAAAATTTGTACGTTCCATTACCTTAAGGTGTTGAACAGCCATTCGAAGTACCGTCAACTTGTCAAGTTTATGGGACATCTATGGGGAGAAACAAAAAGAAAACATTTTAAGTGCTTTATTTCATTTTGTGCAGCATAACTTGCCTTAATGCATGTCGTAAAACTTACAGTTATACACATAGGGACTACTCGAGATAACTCAGTAATGTACGTGTTCATTTTGTCTCGCCGTCTTTTTTCAATTTCGCTGTGATTTTGCCTAAAATCAAGAATATTATTGAATAAATAAGCACATTGATATTAAATTAGGTTGACTATTTTTAGTGAATTATTCGGGAGTTTTAGCTTAACTACCCCAATCGATTACTGAAAGTAACGAATCGAAAGTAGGTATGACGATCACAAACATTTATGCCATTCACATACCACACAGACAGGCCCTCAGAGATACTTCATTTCTTCAACGGCCTCATCCACGTCAACTGCCGACCTTATTCTTTAGTCATTCATATTAGGATAAAAATGGTCAATCGGTTAACGACTCGGGTAGGTACTTTTCAAGCGATTCAGTTTGGTTCAGTAAATCAGGTGAAAACAGGTACGAAAAGCAAAAGGACCCAACCGATTGGCCAAAAAGCTACCCATTTCATGTGGAGCCGATCTCGAATCCAGTTTAAGAGTTATCTCTGGTTATACACTTAAAATATTTTACTTAATAACTTTATAAATTATAAGAGAATGTGACTCCAATATTTCCATCTAACAGCGTTGGTGTCGGTTGGTGTAAATACACAAAATGGATCCAACCGGCTATCTAAATGTAAATAGCTTCCAGTTATGGCTACTGGTGCAAGTGTGTTTATAACGACCACGGAAAGAGTCGTGTACCTTTCTGTTTATAACTATTCTTGTGATGTCAGCAAAGAAAACAGTTCTGCACTGTTGACTAGTGCTAAAGAAGTTTAATAGACTAGTCTTTCTCTCGTCTTTCTCTTACCGGCCACCTCTGCTTCCGCGGGGTTCGTCTGATGGCGTAGGGGAGGGTGTCAACATCCTGGCATCTTCTTGTTCATCGTCATCCCGGCTTACTTCTCTGCTCAGCAAAAAGAATAAGAAAACAAATATGTAAAAAGAGTATTTATCTCACAAGAACAAATTTAGAGAAAATTTGATTCTCGTATCACTTTTTGTTAACGAGTTTACTTATATTTTTCAACTTTCGAATTTTCAATTTAGTATTTGCCAAAAGAAGATTGCGTAGCAGAGACCCGTAAACTAGTTGGCTGAACATTATCAATTTAGGCTATAGTTCTAAGTTATAATATTTTTAAAGCAAACTAATCTAGAAAAATTTTGAGGAAATATTGCATTTGAGGAGAAGCGTTTGATTTGATAAAAACCTCCCACTTTAATTCATAGAATGTTTTAAAATGTACTTAAAATTGAGTTTAGTTGCTCTAGCTTGTAGGGTAATTTGGACCCCCCCCCCTGCATTATTTATGACTTATGAGACACACGTGAAAGGCAGCAATTACAGAAAGAATGAAATTAATTAGGCTAAACTCAAGGGGTTGGCAACTGATTTGAATCTCGTATACACCTACTGTATGTATGTCAAGAATCATTATGAATCTAGGCCTCAACCTGTATAAATTTAACTAAAATCAAATTAAGAATCTTAGGCCAAAATCTAACGTGAATCTAAGTCAAAATTGAGAATCTCGTACACTTTGCCAGGGAGTTGCCAACCCCTCGGCTAAACCGGAAGGGTTGACAACTTCAAGGCGAGTTGTACGAAATTCAAAATTTTCCTATGGTCATGTATGGCTATCCAATTGTACATAAAATTGCTTAAAGTATAAAATCTGAAATCCAAAATAAAAATAAAATAAAATAAAATCCCGTTGATTTTTACCACGTTTTGCAACAGTTGCCAATCCCCGAATATCTCGTAATGTTAGGACCTTGTTGATGACACGACGCGATACGGTGATGCATGATACTTATAACTTTATCTCTTATGGTGAACAACCAATACAATTGCAATTTTTTAAATTTATTTAAACAAGCACAAATTCCGTTTCCATTTCTTGTTCCACTATAATTGTTTTATTACGCAACAGATTTCTGAGTGCCTCACGTAGAATGAAGCAATACAGTTCAGGCGATCTCTTTGGGGCAAGGAAAGTGGTTGATAACCTCTGACAAAATAGTTCACTAATCGGGAACGATGGATGATATGAACGATACTGCAAGGCTTACTATAGTCTATTATTGTTTTGTATTGGCTTTATGTATTTCTTTTATCTGTCACTTACTTGACATCTTGTTACTAAAAACAAAAAACAAAAAACAAAAAATACGACGCATGACTTTGGTATGGCAAATACGTACCTTAAGAATGTGGATTGGAGGTCTTCATAATCAACTAATGAAGAGGAGTGTGAGCGTTGAAATTTGCAGCTTCTGCTACCAAAATCTTCGGTTGGTTCTCTGAAATAGCAAAAGCGGCATGCAAAAAAGACGTTACAGAACTTTTCTTTTCCTAATTTGCTTTAAATTTCTATGGCGTGATCCCGTTTATTGGCGCGAATTGTTTGTCAGGCCTCAACAATTCAATTCACAAGAAAAAATTTTTGAAAAAAGAACGAACGAACGAAGAAAGAAAAAAAACCTTTCGAATAATGGCCACATCTATTCCATTCCATTATACATATCTACATTTCCTTGTCTTCCTTGTTCCTAGACCATCTCTCCCCTACGATTTTCAAATGATGAGGGAAGAAAGGTTGTGACAACTTCCTCCCACGTCTAAGCGTACCGTATCAACCCGTTAAAACTAAAATTTGTTTTTGATTTTTTGTTTTTTCCCCCATTGTGTCTTGTTTTCATATCAGAATGGATGCCACATCGCAGAGGAAAAACTTAGACGACAGAAAAGCCAACAAGTTTTTGAAAAACACCCATGATTTACTATAAGGTTTTAGAACTTTCATTATGAGATAGTCGTAAACACAATCCAACTGAAACTATAGATCTTGTGTATAGTGCTGGAATTGGGAAGCGCGTTAAGGTTAAACGGAAAGAGAATTGATCCCAGCATGAAAAAAGTGTTGCTTTACAAACGATCTAAGAGAGAATAACAAACATTTTGAGAATAAGTGGGCCCTTCTCAACGTCGACACAAAGTATCCCCAGTAGCTTTAGGAACATTTTTTTTTTAAGATTTCCTGTATTCTTGAAACCCTTTTAAAGATTTAGACAACGTGTCTCCTTTGGTTTGACAATACATTGATCAAAATCGATCATCATTCTAGTTAGCCATGCGTCACAACAAGTCTCTGAAAAAGAACTCGCGACGTTATGTAAACACGGCCTGTTTCCATGGCGATCCTTATAAGCAAGGATTTCAAATTGAACTCCCAAAGTCACCGTGTTCTAATACACTTAAAAAAAAAATGAACAAAGAAATATAGCTTACGACATAACTGACGTTCCTCTTTTGTTGGAGAGACGCTCCTTTCCTTTCGATTTCGTACGGCTGGTCATGACGGCGGAAGAATAAGATTGATGGCTAGATCCTGCTGGAATAGGTGTTGAAAATAGGGAAGAACAGCCAACGTGGTTGGGCGGTGCGTCTGAAACACCACTTTGGTGACTAAAGGGAAAGCGGTAGTTGTAGTTACACGCACGATGATCAGTATTGTTAGACGGCTCTCCAAACAGAGAAAGAAAGTTGGGCCCAGCAACCGAATCTTGTTGCAATGGGTAGCTGCTGCCTGATCCTGCAAATATTTCCATATACGTAGTAGATTAACTCCTTGATATAACACGTTAGAAACTAACACTATGTCTTACGTCGGTCCCTTTCATTGAAACACAAACGGTTCATACTATATTTTCACTCTACGTCCATATCCTCCGCCATATTAAACATTTGTCTTTACAATAACTTGTATGAAACTACGATTAAACTGCGCAATTTTTATAAAATAGGTACAATGTTGTAGTATACTATTTATCACTATTTCCGTCGTAGGAGCAAGAGTGTAGCTAGGAGTGCAATGGGTCGACGTGTTGGTTAGCTGGACAATTGGTGTTAGTGGTAAGGATAGCGATGGAGATGTGACGGGTCCTTGTTGAGGCTGAAGCTTTGGATGAGAAGGTAATTCTGTAGGTGGCCGAGAAATGGCAATTCCAGGAGATAATGCAAAGGCCGTTGGTGATTGTAGCGATTGATGGTGTTGATGTGGCGACTGCTGTTGTTCCGGATATACCTCTGATGAGTTGTCGCTCAGCAGCAGACCAGTCGTCCAATCAATGTAACCAAATACATTGCAACTGGGTCTAAAGCAAATAGCCAATGCAATAAGTTCCTACCATGTTAGATGAGGTAGTACACCAAGCTTTTCGTAAATCATATGATTTCCAAAATGATAATCTGATTTGAAGCTCTGAGGAAAATTGTAGCCTATCCGATTTTTTACCGCCTATTTAGAACTAGTCAATGTAGCCTACTTCAACGGCATTATTTTCCTTTCTATTAGTGCAGTTGCTACACGAAATGCTTGTTGCAAAAACTTGACGCGAATCTATACTTTTGAAAACCTATTACAAATAGCCTATTTCAAATATTTATATCCCGATTTACACATAAAGGCATCAATTATACATTTTAGCCCCTACATTGGCTTTTTATTCAGTTTCCCTCTGCTGTTTATATTGCATAATTGGGATGGTTTTGCGATAAAAACCAGATGAAAGACAACACACTAGAATTTGTTTTGTTGTTTTTCAAATCTTATTTAACTTTGTTTAGAGACGTTTGCACGCCTTTTGATGCCTAGCAAAAGACTGGAACGGATTCATCTATGTATATATATAATATATATACGTACAATATATAAATATCATCTATACATCTATCCAGACACGAATCCAGACGTATCAAACTAAACTATTTGTTTAAATCAGGGATAACTGGAAATGTTAAGTAACTCAAAGCAAAGAAGAACCGAATTCAAAATGTGTAAAAAGGGAAAGATTCGTGTAAAAAAACAATGAATGTTTAATACGGTTAACAAAACGCAAATGACACCGTCTGGCATTGAGAAGATGCAAGGCATCTTCCGCTCCATTTAAAAAGCGTTCTCTGTTGCCGAATTACCTGGGTAAACAAAATCTTGCCTGCAAAATGCATTCTTTTTTTTTCGTATTATTTTTTCGAAAGACAAACATTTTTACGAGGGGATCTCCAAGATGAAGTTTCCCGAAATAATCTCTTATATAGACTTACGATATTAAATGAATTGCAGATGGCGACTTTATTAAGATTTCTGTAATTCGTGTCTTTTTAAAAAATTCGCCTTGCTATTGTGTGCATTCAAGGGAGTTTGTACTGATCTAAATCTATCTGTTTTGATTCCAACGTTCTCACGAAAATTCAACAAAAACCATAATAATGTAACGTACTGCGATGACTCTAAAACAAGACTCTCGCCTAATAACCGAATTAAGAAATAAAAAAAATACAAAAATAACAATAAGCAATTGAATTTTAAAAATCGGGAATAGTGACAACGATTCGTAAAAAACATTGTAGAACGACATTAGCGGCCGTGTAACCATAACAGTTTGTAAACTACAACAGTCGTAGGTGGCGTGTTTCTTCGATTTATTCGACTAGCACAGCTGCCTTGAAAATCAATATCGAGAAACTGAGCAGCTTCAAGGGAGAGAAACTTCAACGGAGACAAACTTAAATACCCTCTCCTAAATTGTCAACGTCACAGTTGCAAGGACTTAAAAGTAAATACGAAGGCTACATTCCATAAGGATACATTCACATTCGTAAACTGGAGCAACGTTTTAGTGACGGCAAAGCTTACGCATTATCCAGGAAATGCGCAAAAGAAAACTGATGAACGAATCAGGCAAACTGTGAACATTAAGTCTGGAACCCAATCCAACATATTCGTTTTGTAATAAAGGATAAGTTTTTGTTTATAGATAGCATTCCGGTTTTCAGAGGTCTTGTTAATGTGCACTGCGTCGTTTATCGCCTCCTTTGAGTTGCTCTATTGATTTCCAAGGGCACAATTTTCTTAGAATATGGCCGACCCGAGAGCAACGCACACAGCCTGGGAAATTCCCGATGATGATGTTACTAGGTTTATAAGGCGACGCAAAAGTCGCGACTATAGACGATAGTAATAACAAGTGGTTTGAATCTGTTGCCTGCCACCTTAAATGTTATGAATTCTATGCTGGTCATCAACAGGTGACTTGCCTCTTAATCTCCACTTTGTACGAGATTTAATCGAAATAAACGACAACAAAAAATAAAAGCAATGTCTAATTTAGTCTAGTTAGTAAAATATGTATGAATGCTGCAATTAATAGCAGTAGAACTGATTAAGGTATAGTTTTATGACATAAAATTCAGTGAAAGAAGCCTTTGGTTAGGGTAGAAAAGCAACTCAACCATAATAGAAAGTTCAAAAGTATTATTGCTATGGTTTCACCGAGTGACGTACACATGGATGTGCGTTCCGTTCTCTGAGATGCCATAAAGTCAGCCATTTTGATTGACTTCTACAATTATTGCTGTAGCAACATCAACGTAAAAATCGTTTAACTCTAGATGACAAGCCAAAACAAAACGTGGCAGCTATAAATAGAAACCTGGTTATTGACTGGGCCTCAAAATCTATAAAACGATATTTGAAAATGCCTCAAAATTTAATCCCTAGGTAGTTGGCTTCAAGTATCTGTTACACCTATCGTTTTCAAAGCAGACCAAATTATTTTCCACCGACATCATCTTTTCAGACCACCTCAGCTCAAAACGAATGGATGTCTAACTTGTTTGGCTTTTATCATCGATGCAACTGCAAAATGTTTCAAATTCAGGTTAACGATAATTGGTATAGTGCACGAAAAATGAAATGACTAATAGTAATAAGGTTAGTATGACTTTATCAGGTCGGGGGGATGTAATGTTTGTCTTCCGTTTTACAGAAATACAGCATCTTTTAAAAATCACTAGGATAGGCTAACTTTTTCCCGTCAAAGCATCTAGAGATCTGCTCTGTTGGAATCAAGTCATGCTCTAATGTACTATATACTATTGGAAAAAAAACTAACACTTAGAAAAAACTATTGTTGAAACACAGATATTGCATGGGCGACCAAGAATTTCGACGAGAATCTACATTCGCTAGCTGGACTTGGAAACAAAATTGCACAGGCAAAATGCTTTACCTCTGATCCATAATTCCTTAAACTGGAACACAACTATTTTTCCAATGAGATCATGCTTGACAATTGGAGGTCGAATGCACTAACTTCTACATAACAACGACTTCCGGAAGCACTTCAACGCACCAAGTTGGACGAAAGTAGAGACGGGTGTACCTTCAACGACAGTCAGGAGTCGACTGAAGCCATATTCTGACAAGCCATTATTTTTTTAATGCACGTACGCTATATCGTATCCTGGTGGCGTTGGTAAGCGTAATGCATCGTGAAAGGAGCATGCAGTTACCCAATGGCAATGGTTCAGCGACATCAGGACAGATTTTTCATTGCATAAAGTCTTCAGCCTACGTCAGTTATGGGAACTAGTCTATACCTCGCCTCTTTTAGCGTGCCAAAGATACAAGTCAATAGCCACTCATCATAGTAACTTAATACAATCAACTGATGCCATTTCTCCTCTACGGAAGGTCCTCGACAGGAAGATGTGCGAAAGGAAAATAACGTCTAAAAACTTCTTCCTCTCAGACAGAACCCGCATTTGCTCGAGTTACCAATTGTCGTCGATTTACCGGAAAAGCCGAATAACTAAAATAAACATCTGTATGTGTGGATTAGCCAACTACAGAGTACGATTGCGACCTTTCCAGAAGCGTAGGAACAGACGGCCATAGTCCGTTTATTTCTACACAGGAAGATCTAAAGCCATATAAATAAATAAAAATAATAACCCGTGTAGCAAGTAAGATAACTTCCTACTTAGAAGATTATTATTCCAGACTATTTGGGCTCTTTAAATATTTGTACTATTAGCCATGATGTGGATCTCCCACTTTGGATATGAAGTAAATCTCTATGTTTCCAACATTAAAATGCGCATTAAAATATTTTTAGCGAAAATTGGGAGGGGAGAAAACCGATTCAAAATTAACATTCAAAACTTGAAACTTAATTCTTATAACATAATTCAAACGCACATTTACTCTTTAAGGAATTGTACACACATCTATCTTGTCTTGACAAGCAACTAGTCTAAAAATGTGGCTGTTCCGATCACGGATCTTCATACAGCAAGCCCGTCATCCATCACCATCACTCCAACGTTACGCAATACAAGTCTAAGATTTCACCTAGGAAAAAATTCCACCATGAACTCTTTCCATTGGTTTTTGTTTTGAAGGATTATACAAGAATTCGACTAAATTTTTATTTTTTTGCTAATGAAAGCCTAATTTTATGAAAAGAAACCTGTAACTTGTACGGAATAGACAGTTCAAGTCAAAATTTGTGCCGGCTGATATTGATTGGCATCTTTTTAATAAGTAAAATCATCAGTAATAGTTACGTTTTAGTGCTTATTTAGCTTGGTGACTTTGAAATGTTTTATAAGGAACAGTAGAATTTAAAGTACGTACGTAACTAGCTTCACACTAGTTGATAAAATGTTAAATGCAGGTGAAACGCGATTAAACGCGTTAGAACATAGTAAAAACGATCACTTAAAAAAAAAAATGATTACACACACGGAAAAGTAAAAAAATATAAATATAGTCTCATTAACAGATAAATGTGTGGAATTCTAGATGGTGTTTTCAGCTATAGCTTTTTTTCGAGGCTCCAGGCGTTTTTAATCAAAGAAGTCTCTCATCTCAAGTTTAATAATTTTTTTTTGTACAGATGCTAAGCAGAATAATTTGCTCTTCCTTTTGCGCAGTGTGTAATAAACGTAGGCTATTCCTGTTATCCCCTATGAATTGGGAAGACGTAATAAGACAGGTTGATTAGGCAAACTATTTTTTTTAAAGAAAAAAAAAATGCTTTTTGTAGACAAGAACACTATACAAAGCGTTTTCAATAATTGAAATAATTCCACTTGAAGTATAGCGAATTCCTTAATTGCTATAATTCAAGTTACTTTAGGAGAAAATTTAGACTTTAAGATGAATGCACCTTCAACTAATTTGTGTAGCAGGCTTGAATGACCACGATATGGCTTTCCAGTTCGACAATCTACGTATATGCGCATTAGATTTCAGGTGATAGCGTCATCAATCAAAGCATTTTCATTACCGAACAGGTAAAGAGACGGACACGTGATGTCAAACTCGGTCAAACTTTCAGCTTCCAGTATACAACTTAACAAGGATTT
Source organism: Daphnia magna (assembly GCF_020631705.1). Lineage (NCBI taxonomy): Eukaryota > Metazoa > Arthropoda > Branchiopoda > Diplostraca > Daphniidae > Daphnia > Daphnia magna. The sequence continues at coordinate 7,136,005 of NC_059184.1, forward strand.
TTTTTAAAGAGTTACTCGAGCTGAATTAATTGAGCCGGGAAATTCCCAACTCAACAAATTTTTGTCCACGGACAGTTCTCTACTAGTCTACTTCCAAGTTCCAACTTTTAGTTAGAAACTTCTAATTAGCATAGAAAGATTTATCTTGTTAACACGAATTAGTGCATAGCTAGTTTTTAGGGGTGCAAATGATGTCTAGAGGTAGTCAATTTAGTTTGGAGAAATTTTAACCGATGGTTTCCGTAAACGTGTGTCGGACTCAGCTATCCCACGCCAAGTCTTTCCGCTCCCTTCCCATGAGGTGGAGGGTTGTTAACCGATGAGTAAAGTGAGTCCCCTAGGGTAGACTAGTGCGAACGCAAAAAATAACAAACAAAAAAACAACTTAACTTTGATGCTTATTCAGCACAAACATAGTTTGATGAGTAATCTACAAACAAAACTGAACAATACATAAATAATTGCTTGTCAACTAATCTTACATAATCCTCCGCAAAATGCCATATGTAGGCAGCTAGCTCCAGCCTGTCGATCCCCTCACTGTAGTAATCTTTTGAAAGTGCCTACTCGTCGACTCAGCCGCTCTTGCACATCGTAGTCTACGTTGTCGATCCAATCGCTCATGCAAAAAGATTTAAGCTTAGTCCACAGCGGTTTGAAACCTTTCCAGACACGTCATCTTTCAGCCAGCCAATGGCGGCCAGCGAACATAGCGCAGACAAGTAGAACAGTCAAACTAAAAGGCTTCGTGCCTTATTTACGTGATATAAAACCAATATCTTCCCTTTTTACGAATGACCATAACGTAGTTTAGCTCCAGAAAACTAATCTGTGCTGTGTTTTGTGATGGGAAAGTGGGGAAAATATTGGCACTTTGCTACACTGGCATACAAATGTTGCTGGGCATTTAAACCCAACATTTTTTTTTTCAAAAGCCAAAAGAAAGTTGTTGAACAAGTGCCAAAACATGATTGTCAGCCCTGCAAATGTTATACCTATGTACGGTAGCCTACCGAATATCAATCCGAAAACCATTCCGCATGTACGCATTCATCGCAGAAGATGGGTTCTTTTTTGTGGCGCAGAAAAAGTTGAAAATCTCAGTGCAGTAACCAAAAGGTTAAAAAAAAAAATCGATCGCAAAGAATACTCATCATTAGTTTCACCCTAAAGGGGTGGTGCCTTAATTACTGGAAGGTGGATTGTAACTACACGATGGCGCAGAATCTCTACAAAATTACAGAAACAAACGGTTAATGAGAGAACAGGGGTGATCCATAAAAATGGGTAAAATAGCGTTCCGTAATTAGTAGCGAAATATGTTGAAACAGTGAAAATGTTTTTCCGAAAATACCGAATTTCATTTTAACTAATAAATCGGGATAAATAAAACAACAATTTTTTTTTCTTTATTTTTCCATGATGACGGTCCATGATTTAGCCTGACTAACGGAAGATGTTAACCTGTCTCTTATCCAGCAAACACAAACTTGCATTTTTTGCCTGAATTAAAAAGGGAAATCTGAAACGGGGGAAACCATGACAAAAAAAAAAGTGAACTTCTGTGTCTTTGAAAGCGAAACTTAATCAAATGCATTCTTCTTTCTTACAGCGGATGGCCACGTATGAAATATCTAATAGACAATTGAGGAATCTCACAATAACTTGTTTAAATTCTTTCCCGGTGGAAATTGTCTAATTCCCAATCAACAAATTATTTCATTCTTTCATCCGGGTTGACATTCCGGTCCATTGTGTATGTGAGCCAATTTCACACGATGATCGATTGTTGATGTTAAAATTTGAATTTCGAATTCCATTAATGTCTGGACAAAAAAAAAGCTGCCGCCCCCAATATGATGCAATTCATCATAACCACATGACAAAGGAATCACGAAACAGCTATCCATTTTGCTGCATGACTATGGATTCTGATTATTTGTCATGCATTTTGCGACTAACTTGAAGCAACTTTGAATCACTGAGCTCAGGAAAGCTTGTGCAGTTTCATGTCTAAATTTGCATTTAAAAAACAAACAAACAAACAAAAAATAAAAAATAAAAAACAAAAAACAAAAAAACACTGATAGGGCTAAGAGTGAGATGGCGATAATCCAATACTGGCGTATACTTTCCGCTCATGTTTTAAACAAAAGAATGTGGATTAGTAAATAACGGTCTTGCAGGGACCAGAAAGTAAAAAGCAGTAAGTTGCCACTATAAAACCTGTCAACATACGGCTTTTGCTACCATACGTATATATGTCGTCAAATCACACACTCTGTCATGACGGTTTGACTGAATTCACTTGCAAAACTTAAATAATTGAGCAAACGATTCCATTCAACATGATTCGGGGTTCACGATGTCGAATTAGGATTCAAATGATTTGTGTAGAATATCAGTGATTTAGGTCAGTTGGAAACCCGTGGAAACCCTTCACAAGTGCCAGAAGTTTGATAAACTCGTCATCGGAGGTAATACAAGACGCGATAAGACGGCCGTTGAAATAACAAATTCAAATCTTATAACTGTCCAGTAATTCATACTTATTACAGAGAAAAGTGACATGCGCCTTTGATGCCCTATCTACAAAGAAAATATGACGTTGCATTCAACAGTTCCTTGCAAAAAGGATTTAGAAAAATTATAGCAAATGTAAATTGAACAAGACTGTCACGATATATGTTAATATAGGCATAACAAAACGTCCTTGTGCTAAATGAAACAACTTTTTACTTCCTCTCTTTTATTAACTAAACACACGGTGCCGCGCTGTTGTCAGCTAACAGCCCCGAGAACGATTTTTTTAAGATAATAAAATCCGAACTCGAAGAATGTTCAGAGGTTGAAGTTTAATATTTACCAATATTTGGCTACATTCTGTGAAACTTCGTGACTCAGAAAACAATAACAATATTAGTACACACATAGATCTAGGACAATTTAAAATGACGGTGCAAAGAAACCGCAAAAACAACAGCGAAAATTCTGTAACACGCTTAGCCGTAGAATAGTAGAAAATCGCATCCGAACAAAAAAACACAGAGGAGTCCAACAAAGTAGGACAGTTTCTGTCAATTTTAGATTGTTCAATCGTGAGTAGTCGATCCCGAAATTTTAGGACAAGGTTACGAATTTGGAAACAGCTGTGGTCGTTTCAAACTCGGTATACCAAAAAGAGCGACTGTTTCCGGCCGGCTAAGGTAATTGCAATCAGGCGGGGAATGTTTATAAAATTTAGTACGCAAAGGTTAAAATAAAAGGGATGGGGGTGATTAGGTGTCAAGATACATTTAATGAGAACAGACAGCAATCAAGAAATCGCTTAATGAACACTCGCGGTTTTACTTGCGGACAGGACATCTGAAAATGTATGAAGGGAATATATCTGTAGTGAATAAGAAACAAATAAACGGCTGTTTAACGAAAACTGTCAGGGAAATCTAACTATACGTTTTCAATTTGATTGTTTTGTAAAAGTAATGGAGGATCAGTGGTAACAATAGGGGGGTTGGACACAGAATTGATTTAAATATCAATTAGGAATTTTACTAATGTTGTAAACGGTATTTTGCGTCCCCAAGGGGAAATTTTGGATCTCGTACACTTTGTCTTAGACTTGTCAAAACGCACTAGAGCTGGAATTCAAATGTCTATATGGTTGGACTCTAATTGGATCCGTTTCTATTTCGAGAAACCACAACCAGCTGATTACGATTGCATCCGTCAAGTTAAAAATGGGCTTTTGCAAATAATAGAAAGAAAAAAAAAAAAAAAGAATTGCCGATAGCGTTAAGTTTTGGAGGTACAAAAAGGTATCCTGTGGCTAATCCGTATTATTTCTTAAAATTTACAAACGCAGTCAATAACGCCCAAGTTTTACAAATCATGTGACAGGAATACTTTGAAATTGAACAAGATCTCTATGCTTCAGATAATGAAATTGCCGCATCGAGGTTAAGTTAACCGGAAAAACTCATAAAGTTGACAGTATTTGCAGTCAACAAAAGCTGGAAAGTTCATAAGGCTTGTTGACATTGACAAGTGTAGACAAGTTAAGAGAAACTCCAGTCTCATCGATTATCTTTACTCAAACTTATCGATTGAAATTTCTATCGATTTGCTTCTTAGACGTGACAGTAGAGATTGATATACACTGCTTCTCTCACAGAGGCAAAAAAAAAAATAAATAAAAAATAAACTTTATCTACATTAGAAAGTATCAAGTTGACGCTTATTATTTACACTGTACAGCCATAACATTGCCAAACTGCATGGACCCCGTGACCTAGAAGATGCCTTGAATGCCAGATTTTTTTCTTTCTTTTTCTTTACAAACTGCATCTTACGAAGTCGCATATTTGTTACTGCATATTACACTCTTAACTGTCGTTAATTATTTCGTTTGAAAAAAATATTTTGTTTCTGAAAGTAGCACGAGTTTACATTATTTTTTGCGACTGTTTTATGGTCCTGACATTTCCTCACTGTTCGCGTGCGACATTTCTCCATAAGGCATTTTAGAATGTAAATGTGCTAGTTTTCTTCCCGCCAATTCTCGGAAACAGCTGATTTCTGCTAGTAGTATTACCACTTACAACCATATTTGTCCTCGCAATCCTTAACTGTGAAATGTGTTGACATACATTTAAATCATACAGTAAAACTTCTAATTTTCCTATCATCTATTACGTCTTGAGAATTAATGTTATCGAATCGATCTATAGGCCGAATAATTTTATAAAGATCTTTTAATTTCCTTACTGAGATAGCCATGATTTGCCCTTACCTAAAAATTCTTGAAGAGACACTTGTGCTCCCACTTACGGCCTTCAGGATCGGTTATATTTTGGGATCACGATGGCTCAACGACGGTTAGTTGCTAGATAACACTGTGATTTAATATATTTCCCAAACAAAAATTCCAGTCAATACACCATGCGCGCCATTGTGGTGCGTTCACAATATGTGCTACATTGCCAGGTCCTAGCACAGTGTAACTTACATAAATGTATAGATTGAATATTAACTATCCTTGAGGTTCGTCGTCCTTGACTCCTTTAGCTAAGTGTAGTGTACGAAAGACGGGACTAAAAACACGTCACAAAGCAATACGTAACTTGGAGTAACTGTAGCACCAGAGGCGGTGCCTCAGAGGGTATGTACGCGCTTGCGCTATCATTGCATCATTAGGCACAACAAGAGGAAAGAGCTGCCCTCTTTATTTACATGATTGAATCAAACACGTTTTACTTCGCAACTAAAGATTCCCCTTTTAGTAATGAAATTTTACATGAATTGCATGAAATCCTGTTAGCCTAGTACAAAAAGATAAATGTTTATCGTAAAACGCTTGTAACAGTCCTTATTGAAATCTGTTTTTTAACCCTCAATTATTCTTTACCACGATACTTATACTTGTACTTGTAAAGATCGTGACAGACGGTCCTGTCAGCCTATTAAAGAGATATATAGATAATCAGAAAATTGTAGTTTGTTTATTAACAAAGTGATAAAGCATAATTAATTTAAAAGTCTCGACAAGAAGAAAATTGTTTTAACTGTTACGTTTAAGATATCAATGAGATGCAAAATTGTTAGCAAGGCTTAAAATATTGGAGCTTGTGTGTTAAACAAAGTGTCGGCGGAGACGACTTGAAGTTGTTCGGTCTCTAAAAGAAAGAAGTCGCGACTAATTGACGTGTTTGTACTTTGTGAAAAGATTGTATAGGACGCGAAGGGTTGATTTCAGATCCAGGTTAACTATGTCTGAAAGAATAAATAAAATTCAGTTGGTATAAGTTTTAAAGAAACAAATTGGCAAGTTAAATAGGATACCTTCAGGACGAGCTTTAGGCTTTGGTAGACCTGAATCTTGCATTAGCTCAAACGCAAATGCAACGTTATGAACTTTTTGATCGAAATCTTTTGGCGTAAGGAAGAATTCGTGAAGTGGCACAAAATATCCTTCTAACATCCCCATTAACAGCGTGAGATAAACGCCATCATGGAATTGGGTGTCTAAATCCGTAACTTCCAGATGGATCTTATTGAGTTGCTTGTTTACAAAGGTCACAAGAGATTTTTTCACAACCTTATCAGATATTATACAAAATTAATAGTTCGTAAAGACAAAATATTTTTTAATGCTGATTGGTACCTGAAGTTTGTCAGGAGCGTGATCAAATAACGTGTCAAAGGCATCTCTTTCACAGCGTACACCAAGATCATCATAAGTGGATGTTATTTCTTCAGCGACAATGCGATGGCTAAGAACTCCGTCTTTTTTTGTAACAACAACCACGTTCACGACAACATTTTCCGGCAGGCGAATGGGAGCCCGAAACTGGCGGGCTAAAGATACCAGAAGATGAAGGATGGAAACTAATGTTTTTGAATGGATGCTTTCTACGCTCCAACGTGCTGTTGACGTCCGAGCTAGACCTAGAACCTAAAAATCAATTTGGGTTCAAATCTCAAAATCGAAACACGGGGCACAAACTTTTTTGATAACTAGTGCCCTAATGTTTAATTTAAGTATATACAGTCATTGGTGTAAGCATCTTTCATGGCGTGCTTCTTCACTGCACTCTTTCACTTGAATGATCAATACTAACACCCATGACTGTGCATAGTTTTGTTTAAACATAGATAATAAGTGAGAATTATTTTCTCCACAATACGTATTTTCCTGCAAAATATTGCTTGCTTGTCACATAACGAAAAGACGGAATGGACAGGGAGGAAAAAAAAAAAATTTACTGGATTTGTTAGAAACGGATCATTTTTCCCACCTCCCCGCAAGAGTATGTAGGACGGAAAACAATGGGCGGATGTTAAGTGATAAGAAATTCTCCCACCAGTTCATGTTAATTGTAAAAGGATTGAAAACGACAGGTCCAGACACTTGCTGTGGGTACTGGACATGAATGCCACACAACTATGGAGTGTTCATTTACATCGTTGTAGTTAACAAATAAATGCTAAATTAAAATCATAGGTTTTAACTATGATGTAAATGGAGAGAGGGAGTTGATCAAACATAATGTAGATACAAGAAATAACTTACTCTGTTTGCATAAGCAAGTACAGTCCTAAGTTTTTGCTTCTGATTCTCTTCCGACTGAGTTACTTCAGGTACATCTAGCTTTTGGCCAGTAAGTTTTTCTGATAGAAACAAATAATTTAAGTTATAGAATTTTAGAAAAACAAGATAATATAGACATATTGTTTGAGTCTGTTTGGGCAGTTACCTAGAAGTTTTTGGAGTACTTGTCCATCATAAAGATCTTCATCAACATTTTGAACAATCATCCTATGTTCAGCAAGTTCATCATTGATCCAGTCAACAAGGACAGCAATTAAGGCTTTCAATTTTATGTCTTCCATAGACCTTGGTTCCACCATTGATCTTTCTTCATTTTCTTCTACAATAAAAAAAAAAAGTGTGTTGAGAATATAATGAAAATCTAAGCTGCATTGAGATATTACCAAGGGCATACTCTTCAGGTGGCAAGGCAGGAGCCATGGGGCTTCCTGGGGAATCAATGGCATTTTTTCCTTCTTCTTGAACTTCTTGCACTGCACAAAGAAAACTATTTGTTAACAATCCAGATATAAATTTCATAATCTTTACACAATTAAGCAATTGGTTTTAGAACTGTGATTTATAGAACATGTTATGCATTTGCATAAAACAGAAAATGAAACAGAATGAAATACATGAGAAATTTCTTTCCAAATGACCATAAAAGGATATGCTGTAAAGTAGAGAAAAAAGGTGTGGGTGGTAAACATAAATACTAGGTAAAAGCAGTTGGAAAAATAATAAGTTAGTTTTAATTCAGGAAAAAACGGAATACAAACCTTCTTTGATTTTCTTTTTTCTCCCAAGAGTTCCAATCTTATCCCAAAAACTTTCTTCCTTATCGTCTTTCTTGGGAGCGACTCCGTGTGGAGACTTCGGGCGGGACGGAGAAGACATTCCCTTGACGTTCGTTGTTCGCCGTCCCTATTCAACTCAAGTTATTGATTATTAAGGCTTAAGGGACCGCGAGAAAAAGCAGATGGCTTACTAGATTTGCATGGCCAAGATCATTGGGGTTCGTCGTCAACCAAAACCATAACAGAAATCGCCATCTAGCGTAATAATTTTAAAAATGGCTTGGCTCCCTCATGAGTTTTTCCTAGTGATGTTTCGTTATTGTTTTTTCAGAACGTTAGCGTTATCCGTTAAGTTAACGACGTATGATTTTTTCTCGTTACGTTAACGCGTAAATTAACGCGTTATTAAAATGTCTCCGTTAACGCAAATTTCACGTTATTTTTACCGTTATTTAATAAAAAAATTTGGACACTATCAAATCACGGTCTTGAGTACTTATATTGAAAATTGCTGTGTTGAACAATGAAAGAAAACTGAGAAAAACAGAAACTGCTGATTATAAATAAACACAAACAGACCAAAGAAAAAATTTCCAATTAAAAAAGCAAAGGCCTCAATAAATCCCTATTGCATGTGAGGAAGACTTTTGCGGCTAGAACTTCTTCCTCCGTCCTATTTTTGCGTCCAAGGCAGTGCCATCCGGCAATCGAAAATTCACGTTCAGATGAAGCAGAAGAAACTGGTATAACCAGTAAATTAAAGGCAAGTTTGGATAAATAGGGAAAACGACTAGACAAATCCTTCCAGTAAGAGATCACATCTTGAACTGGTGGATCCTTATCAAATTCGTGATTTGCAAAAAGCAAGTAGTCTAAAAGTTCCTTTTCAATATTTGGACGTTGAATATCAGGATCAAGTTGAGTAGAAGTCGAATGGCCGGACATGGCTGATGATGAGCGAGATGAGAATTCATTTGATAATCTGGTGGCTCTTTTTTTCATTAACAAACGAAAAGAAGACGTATTCAAGTTGTTGTAGCCAGTATCTTCTTTTTCTTGTTCTAATGCTTGAGTAGAATCGCTAGAAGTTGGAATAATAGGAGGCTCTGTTCCTGGAGTTGGAGTAGCGGAGTACGGCAACCCCATTTGCTTGGCAATGTTTACTACATGCTTAACAACGAGAGACTGAATATTGAGATCTTCAATGACTTGAATTCTGTGATTACAGTCGAGGCAAGTCGCTAGAAGGTAGGAGCCGTCAAAATCAGGATCTCTTTCATCAGACATGAAATTAAATCTTCTTTTGAGATCTTCCAGCATAGCGGTTGCCACGCCATTTAAACCCGTGATGCCAGAACACTTTTCTAGGTGGAGCTTCAACTCCTCAATACAAAGAAAGGCTGATGAAAAAGTTGCGTTCTTATCCGCACTTACTAGTTGTGTGAAGGCAGCAAAAGGTTCCAATAAATCAATGATGTTCTTCAACATTCCCCAAGAAGTAGCCGACAAACTGTCCTAGCCCATTTCTTCACAAATGGTATTTACAAAATGGCGCAACTCGTACAAGCGAGAAAACACTAAATAGTTTGAAGACCATCTGGTTGAGACATCGCTCAATAATTTTTTACCAGAAAGAGCTATGAGATTAGGTGTTGCCACCTGTTGCGGGATAAAGGCCCACAAGCCTATTTTATTCAGACGCTAGTTAATTAACGAGGGTTTGTCTTTCTAGACACACAAGCAAGACTTTCACAAAATCGAAATACAACAATCTACAGGACAATCAAATGTACTTCTAATCAATCTTAGTACCTTTTTCACACGACGGGGCCTAGCACGGCACCCGTATTACACAATATCCCAGCAAGAGAAGGGGGGAAATGTTCCCAGCTTGACAGTTCGAACCAGTCTGTCCCGAGAGAGGGTGAGGGCAGAAGATAAGGGGTGTCACCAGTCGTGACATCTAGCAGGGGGAAAAGGGACTTGTCGTAATGCCAGCGGGGTATCTGGGATATCCCCGCCACATTCGGCCTTTCCTGGCCTGTGACTTTTTTCACGATTCACATACATAATAAACAATACATAACACCAACAATAATTTCACCCGTGCTAAAAGGCACTGAACACTCATAACACATCCCACACGAAATAAATGTTTCTTACTAAAAAAATCTTCGATCTTGAAAAAAAGAGAAAAAAAAATAAAATAAAAAAAAAAAAAAATAATAATAATAATAATCTGATAAACTAAACTAAACTTATAACCAAGCTATACCCAACCCATTCAACAAATAAACTTTTACCATTCCCTTCTCATGCATTCAATTCCTCCTTCTGCGTGGGAGATTCAAAATTAAGATCAAACAAAACTAAACAAAATAGCTCACGGATGGGGGAAACTATGGGTGGTTGGAGCAAAGCCCTATTTAAATTCAACAACAAAAAAAACAAAAACAAAAACAAAAAACAAAACAATAAAAACAAAACAAAAAAAACAAAAACTAACAAAAACAACAAAAAACAAACAAAACAAAACAAAACAAATCGAATAGTTAATTCCAAAAACAGATTACACCACATTAATTCAAATCAAAACCTTCGAGGATAGTGGGGAGACGGGAAGTTCGTCCGCTTCTTGTCCTCACTGGCGGGCGATTTGGGAATTCAGGGGCAGGTACATGCTGGGCCGGAATTTCTTCCATGACTGGATCAACGGTAACTTGAGACATTTCATTTTCACTTCTATTTTCATTGTCGTTTTCACTTTCGGTTGGTTCGTCGAGTTCACTCACATGCCACTCGTCACTTCTCGCTCGAAATGGCTTTAATTGCACAACATGAGCGTTAAACCTTCGTACCACTTTCCTCTTTCTTCTAGATGGCAACTCTTCCACTAGATAAGTGGTTTCTGCCACTTTCTTTACAATCTGGAATGGCCCGATATATTTTGGCAAGAACTTCTTTGTCAATCCTTTTTTTTTCAACATCCGACGCACTAGAACAAGGTCACCTTGATCATACGGCTTCGATGCCTTTCTGCGAGCGTCGCAAAGCATTTTTGTTCTGTCCTGACGGCGGATAATGTTAAATCTGGCCGCCTTTCTCAATTGTTCCACGCGTTTGATGAACTTTCTCCTTGACACTCGTCCATCTTCTGGCCACTCAAACAGGTTGTTATCCGGTCTATTGGGGAGTCGTCCATAGACAAGCTGAAACGGCGAATGCTTCGTTGTTGACTGTTTGGCAGAGTTAATGGCGAATACAGCATCCGACAGCCGCTCGTCCCAATCTCGATGGGTAGGGGAAATAAATCCAGCAATGGCTCTGGCGGCTGTGCGGTTAAGCCTCTCCACCAACCCGTTCGTTTGGGGATGCTCTGCAGTGGCGATGACGTGGCGAATCTTCCATTTGTCCAGCTCCGTGGCTAGCTCACCGCTAGTAAATGCCGATCCGGGGTCAGAAATCATTCTGCTCGGCACCCCATGTCGATTTATGATCTGCTCCTTAAGTAGCTTTATCACGTGACACGTGGCTGTACTTGGCACAGCAACCGCCTCCACCCATTTGGTGAGATAGTCAATGGCGAATAGAATATGACGATTCCCAGATTGAGTTTCCAGCAACGGGCCTTGATGATCGATTCCGATGGTCTCGAATGGTCTAGTAGGTGGGGGGATGGGATTCAGAAAGCCAACAGGGGCTCCAGGAGGAACATTGTGAAATTGACAATGGATACATGATAATACATATGCGCGCACACTCGACTCCATCCGTGGCCACCAATAATTTTCTACTACTCGAGCCAAAGTTTTCTCTATACCAAAATGATAAGCTTGCGGCTCATCATGACATTTACTTATTAAATCTCTACGTAAAATTGAGGGAACCAGCAAAAGCAATTTCCTACCCACGTTACTGTTACTCTTTTTATACACTACCCCCTTTCTTAAAGCAAAATCAGGATCTTTTCTGTTAGTTAGGATTCTGTTAGTAATTGGGCGTAATTCTTTGTCCACTTGCTGCAAAAATGCAAGTTCTTTGGCTGTATATCCATCAGATTTTAATATACAGCTAACGCGATGTTCTGTCGAGGATGTCCGGCATTCCTCTTTTCCGCCAAGATTCCTCGAGAGAGCATCAGCGACCACATTGTTTTTACCTTTAACATGCTCAATTTAAAAATCATATTCTTGAATGCTCAACATCCACCTTGAAAATTTCCCCGACAACTCTTTCTTGTCCCACAACCATTTTACTGCGGAGTTGTCTGTACGGACGGTAAAAGGTCGTCCATACACATAACACCGAAATTTTTTCAATGACCATACTAAGGCCAAGCATTCCAGCTCATTTGAATGATACCTGGATTCAGCATCAGACAACGCTCTACTAAGAAAAGCAACCGGTTTTATCTCTCCGTCCACTTTTTGAGCAAGGACGGCTCCTAATCCGAAATGACTTGCGTCCGTATGGATCTCAGTTGGAAGGTTTTCGTCGAAATGCACCAACACTGGTTCTGCCGATAATAGACGGACAAGGGCACGAACGGCCTTCTTCTGCCTCTCCTCCCAATTCCACTTGGCATTCTTTTTCAGCAGAGTCACGAGCGGAGCAGTCAGACGTGAAAATTCAGGGATAAATTTTCGATAGTATGATGCAAGGCCCAGGAAGGCCCTTAGTGACTTCACCGAATTTACTTCCATCCTTTCCAAGGCACTTACTTTCTCCGGATCCGGCCTTATTCCATCCGCTTTGACGATGTGACCTAAATGATTAACTTCATCTGCTGCAAAAAGACACTTTTTCCTATTAAGGATTAAGTTGGCCTCGCCCAGGGCTGTCAAAACCAAGTTTAACCTACTCTTATGCTCTTCAAAACTTTTACCAAAAACAAGAATGTCATCTAGATAGACGATACATACCGTCCATTTGAGCCTGTTTAACACCTGATCCATTAATCTCTGGAATGTGGCCGGCGCATTTGCCTAGCCAAACGGCATTCTTTTAAACTCAAATAGCCCATCGGGCGTTACAAAAGCAGTTTTTTGACGGTCCTTCTCCGCAACTGGTACCTGCCAGTATCCACTAGCAAGATCTAACGTGGAAAAATATTTTGCGCCGGCGAGTCTATCAAAAACATCGTCTATCCGTGGTAGCGGATAAACATCCCTTTTAGAAACAGCATTTAACCTTCTATAATCAATACAAAATCTATACTCACCGGATTTCTTTTTTACAAGAACTACAGGTGATGACCAATGGCTATTGGAGGGCTGAATTACTCCACCCTTTAGCATCTCATTCACCTTTTCTGAGATTACCTTTCTTTCAAACTGTGAAATCCTATACGGGCGGCTAGTGATTGGACGAGAGTTACCGGTATCGATGTTGTGCTGGATCTCCATCGCTCTGCCTAGCTGGGTCTCTTCAGAAGGGAGACAGCGACGATGCTGGTCCAGCAATTCGAATATTTTTTCCTTCTCGGCTCCCGATAGATTAGGTCCCGTATTGACGTCCTCACGAATTGTCGCTCGTAAATATCCTCTAATTGCAGCGCAACTCATTCGCACTGGCCTTGCTACTCCGTCATTTGAATCCTTTTCCTCTTTCTGTTCCGTTGGAACGACGGCAATTTGAGCGTCTAAATCAATATCAATGAAAATTACACAATTTCTCCGCTTTATTATTACCGGCTTTGATTCCAAATTCAACAATGGGACCCTGGCCCTCCCATTCTTGAACGAAACTAAGGCGGAAGGTACCACATAGGTTTTTGAGGGCTCTGCTGAAAATCCGAACCGCACGATGCCCGTTCCGGTGAAATCAATTGGGACTGATCCTTTTAACATCCGGAGCGATTCGCCCGCAACTTCAACGGCTTTCTTCACGCTAAATCTAACGGATCCTTTCCGTCGCACCGCCGGCAAATCTTTAGCCAAATCCTGAAAAAATTCTTCTGACGGCAGTGATCTGTTTACTTCTTCCGGAATCGATGTGTTGGTCTTGTCAATATCAGCTTCCTCTTCTACATCTTTTATGAACACTGGAACAATTTGATTATCCTTACAGATTAAATTTATATTGGCTTTCACCAGCCAATCTACGCCCAAAATCAAGGGAAAGGGGGCCATTTCAACAACTGCGACCTTTTCAAGAAACACTCTAGTGTCTTTAAAACAAATTTGTAAAGGAATTTCATCTACTACTCTTACAACCTTATTATCTATTCCCCTTATCCCTGGAAGAATACGAATGCCTTTATTCTTAACAATTCGTCTTACTACTGGTAACCTTACTGTTGTTATGCTGGATCCTGTGTCCAGCAAGGCGTCTGTCTCACCAACTCCTTGGATGTAAACGCGGATGACAGGCAGTTGAGTTGGTCGGGACGACTCATCAATGTGTTCTCCCGTCAGCGCTGGCCTGGGCCAGCCGACGGGGCCTGGCCGTTTCCCGCCCCCCGAGGACAATTTCTCTTGATGTGACCGATCGCTCCACACTGAAAGCAGCTGCGATTATCCGGCTGGCGCTGCATTTGGCGCTGGTCTCCTCCCAGCGTTAATCCATTCAGTCGTTCCGTCAATCCAGCGATCTGCTTTCCCATTGACAGCAATGCCGATCCGACATCAATGTGTGGTGCTGCAGGAGGAAGGGGTGTCGGAACCGGTGGTGGATGCATTGGCACTGGTGGCAACGTAGACGGCTGAAAAAACGGATTATTTGGGGGGAAGGGGGACACATTTGGCCGCAATGTAGAGAATAACGTCTCGAGCTCTCTTAACCTCGTCATGAACTCGTCGACGTCTGCCGGCGTGTCATTCATCATGGCCGCCACGTGCTGCCAATTCGCCAACCCACCTATCAGATATGAAACCTTCTGCGCATTTGTCAAAACATGGGGGGAAAGATCAAGCAAACGAGATTTTTCCACTGCATACGCGATCCCTGGTTCCCCCGCTTTCTGGACCCTTTCCTCGATCAGTTTATACCACTCCGATGGTGATAAACGTTGTGTAAAGTTAGTCCCCAGCGCATTGGACCAGTTTTGCCAATTCGGATTATTGGCGCCCGATTGCAAATGCCACTGAAGGGCAATTTCTCCTAGACGCCTGACGGCGAGTTGTCGCTTCTGTGCATTTGTCCACCCTTCTACATCTCCGGCCTGATTGAGGATACGGACCCAGTGTCTACCGGACTCTCCCACTTTACCCTCAAACATGGGAATTGACTCTACAACTGCATTATTTACATGTGCAAGCGCCGCCCCTGCTTGTTGCTGCTGAGCAGTTACCAGTGCCCGCAAAGCTGCACTTTCTTGTTGCTGGGCCGCTAGAAGATTCATTAATGCATCGTGACGCCCCTGATACTGTGCCCGATCCTGAGCAGCACCATTTGCAAAATTTGCGAGAGCCTGGGCTAGGTCGGGATCCATGTTTACCGGTACGTTTACTTGCTCCGGCTCTTCTCTAACAGGCGAGATATCAAAATTTAATCGTCGCGAAGGCCTCTCTTCACTTTCTGAATCGCTATCGGGGATCAATGCAACTACTCGAGGCGTAACGACTACTGGGATCAAATTTCTCGAGGCATTTCGCGTCCTAATATGATAATCTACTGGAGCAACTACGGCAACCCGTTTCGGTGGCATAAATACAAAAAAAAAATAAAATTAATAAAATTAAAAAATAGAATGATTCGAAAGCAGAGACGAATAAATGCGAGAGAAAGAAAAAAGAAAAAAAAGTGTCTGGGCGACCACGCTATAGCCTTGGAAAAAAGAGAAATTACGTAAGACCACGCTATAGCCACCGGCAACAAAATGATTTTACGCAAGACCACGCTATAGCCACCGGCAACAAAATGATTTTACGCAAGACCACGCTATCGCCCCCGGCGACTAGACAAAATTAGCGAACCCGAAAATCAAACATTAGCAAGAGAAAAGAATAATAAGAAAAAAACAATACAAAAAAAAAACAATTAATTTTTTTAAATACGATTTGAGCAAAGAACAAAAATATAATTAATCCACGACGATGGTTCTGCGAGCAGTTCACGAGTGTGAATCTTTTCTGAGGCCAGTATCCCTCTTTTGACACCAATTGTTGCGGGATAAAGGCCCACAAGCCTATTTTATTCAGACGCTAGTTAATTAACGAGGGTTTGTCTTTCTAGACACACAAGCAAGACTTTCACAAAATCGAAATACAACAATCTACAGGACAATCAAATGTACTTCTAATCAATCTTAGTACCTTTTTCACACGACGGGGCCTAGCACGGCACCCGTATTACACAATATCCCAGCAAGAGAAGGGGGGAAATGTTCCCAGCTTGACAGTTCGAACCAGTCTGTCCCGAGAGAGGGTGAGGGCAGAAGATAAGGGGTGTCACCAGTCGTGACATCTAGCAGGGGGAAAAGGGACTTGTCGTAATGCCAGCGGGGTATCTGGGATATCCCCGCCACACACCGAAGACGTGTTGATCTTGCTGACCAATTTTCTAGCTTGCTTGATAACGTTGGCGAAAGCAGGAACGGTTTGAATGTTTGGCGCTCTGTGCGATCCATCGTTTTATGGTCTGAAAGATTTTTGGGTTTTGTACTTGTCAAAAGTGGACATCACTAATTGAAGTTTATGTGAGAGACAAGATAGTCTTTTCAAGTACTCTTCGTCAGTTTCTCCATGTAGTTGAGGAAAAATGGCCTGCAATTGCTGGGTTACTTGCACCTCAAATTGCAAGAATTCTACCTGATCGTTCTCGATTTCAATGGTTGTGTTGTCGTCGTTTTCGTCGAGTAAATCAATATCATCTCTTGTCAAGGACGAAGAAATAATATCTTGCGCGAGAGCATCAGAGAAGTCTTCTTCTTCAACTTCAGCAAAATCAAGTTCCACATCTGACATATCAGAATACAAATTCGGCTCGGATTCTTCCTCTTGATCAATTGAATTCATAGCGACACTATCAATGACTTCCTTGACATGATTAGCTTTAACATGTTTAACGCCTTAATCATATTACTTCCGTTGTCTGTTACTGTTCCTGATGGAAGATATTATCCGGCAACGTTTTTCTTTTTGGTTCGCGGGGGGGGGGAAGAGCAGACGATTTTTGGTCATGTCTCATGTCGGGTCCTTTTTTGGCAGGGATGTAGAATTTTTGATGTGCCATTGAATAAAGTATCAGAGCTAAATTAAGTGCAATTTCATTGAACAGGTAACATAAGTTTCACATTATAGAGTTATGACAAGAAGAGAGAACGTAATTTCAAAGGGTTGTCTTGCGAAAGGCAACATTTTGTTGCCGAAACCCGGGAACGTGGCAAATGAAGTTGTGAAAAAAAAAAGAATATTTTATTTTAAAAGAAATGTGAAATGGCCTCAAGGCACTAATTATAAATGTTTGACTAGATAATATCTGGATTATTTCAATACGAAGCCCAAAGGGACTAGATAGTACCTGAGTTGATCCAATACGAAACCCCAAGGCAGCCTCAAGGCAGAACGTGGCTCTTAAGAGCATTAAGTAAAAAAAAAAAAAATTTACGAGTTTAAGTGGCCTAAAGGCATAAATTTTCTTTACAGATATTGAGTGACAACAATCAAAAAACGATAAACACCAAAAATGTCAGATAGTGAACATGACGAATCAAGCTTATCCCCAGAGTTGGCCAAATCCTTACGTAAACTGTGTCGGTCAAAGTTTACGAAGCTTTGCACGGCAATCGAAGCAGGAATTGCAGCCTCAAAAAACATCGCAGTGCTGGAGGAACAGAAAGAAACGTTAACCGAACTATATGAATATTCTGCAGCAATAATTGCTGGACCAGACGGCCCAGACAAAGAGCGAGCAGAAAACTGGGCCACGGTCCTTCATGAGAATTATAAAAAAATCTTTGGAGAAATTGATTCCTACGTGAAAATGAAGATTGCTGAAACTACGCTGGCCGCTCAACAACTGTTGGAGATAAAAATTGCTAACACCACACAGCAATTGCTAAACGCTCAGAAAGCGCTCTCCGAGGCTCAAACGGCCACAGCTGCTCAAAAACAAAAAGAAGCGCTTAAGCGACGATACGAGATGGAAGATGAAGAAATAGCGAAGAAAAGATTGGCTGAAGACGAAGCAAGAGCTGCTGAAAGAGATAGATTGGATAAAAAGCCCCGCGAAAAAGATACGCCGCGTACTTCAACGCCAAATAAAGATTTCGGTAAAAAGACCACTGACCAGCCAGACCTGTCATTCATCGAAAACGAAATTTCAACTTGTAGAAAGTACAACAACACAGGACGTCAAGACGCGTCAGCAATTCCAAATGCAGTTGATGCATGGATCTTCCTGCCGTTCCAACCTGTAACACCACTATCTGGAGGAGCCGACGCTATGGTTACGATGGCCATGTTGGCCAAAATGAAACCGTTTGGAGGAGAACCACGAGACTGGCCAGTCTTCATACAAACGGTGAAAAGCATGGTTCACGACGTTTTCCCAGCAGACCTACAACGATTGACGAAGCTGTCAACGATGCTTTCTCCACACCTTAAAGAAGGAATGAGTCAAATCTTTGTAACGCCTCAAGCGTACCGTGCAGCGCTAATAGAACTGCATAGAAAGTATGGCCACCCCCACTTAGTGGTACGCTCCTACATCCAACATCTTATGGCAATCCAACTATGCCGAGGTGGAAAGGAGCTAGAAACCTTCTCGTCGCAGCTGCATGGAGCAGTCGCCACTCTGGACGCCGCCGGTTACGGACATGAACTGGAATCCAGCGTCGCACTCGAAGGCTTAGTAACAAAACTACCAGATAGTTTGCTGTCAAGATGGGGAAGACAAGTTACACGATTATTCCCAAGAATTCCGACATTGCGAGACTTGGATGCGTGGCTTGAGTTGGAGCTCATGGGAATGAAGAACGTCCAGAGCGCAAGGCCTACTGCCCCGGAAGCGCCAGCTATAAACACTCCATCCCAATGTTCAAACAGATATCAACAAGAAAGGGTGACGTATGGGAATCGGCAAGGGAACCAGACATCCCACCGTTCGACTACCCAGCAGAATCATGCGGCCCTTTTGCCAACGGTTAACGCAATTAACGCGGATCAATCTTACACAAGCAAATGTAAAGTGTGCAACGAAGAACCGGGCCATGCATTGGAACCATGTACGCGATTTGTAGAAATGACATTTGACCAACGAGCCCAAATAGTGTGGGACCTAGAGAATTGCTTCCGGTGCCTGGGTCGCAACCACCTATGCCGTGATTGTAAAAAGGAAAATTTGCACTGTACGGTGCCAAATTGCAACAGTTCCGCACATCACACCATGATCCATGACGCAGCTCGCATTTCAACGCAAAGCAACCGGACGAACATGGGACGACGTAGTAGACGTCCACAAAAACAATGACGCCAGATGAATGCCGTGACGCCGCCGATGGAAGGAACCGGAGCCCGTCAGGTGGCCGTCTCGCCGTTTGTCCGCCTTTTAGTGCACAACGGCAATTACTTCGCTACAACAACCGCCTTACTCGATCCAGGATGTGAAACGTAACTCATCTCCAAGGATCTGGCCGACATTCTGAAACTCAACGGACACCGAACGAACATGAAATTGGCGACCTTCCATGGAAGAGACCCAAAACTAACGGTGATTAAAACGCGATGACAAATTTCCCCCACGACCAACAGAAACAGGAAAATCGATGTCGAACCTCTTCTTGTAGTCCCAGACTTAAGAGTAAACAGAAGGTGCATCAAATGGAGTCAACATCAGCACCAATGGGCTCATCTGCAGTATCTCGACCTAAAGGATTTTAATTGGAGAGAAGTAGGAATATTTATTGGAGCGAATGTCCCCGACGCTCTAAAACAACTAGAAACCCGCACTCCAATACAAAGTGGCCCTTATGGTATAAAAACGCCCTTTGGTTAGACGGTTCAGGGCAACGTGCCTAAAGAAATTTGCGAGTCAACTACGGCTACATGTAACAGCATACAAGAAGAGGAAAATGACGACGTGCTGCAACAGTTCTGGACGCACGAATTGTGTGGGTCAATGGAGGACCGCAAAAGAATAACAACGATGCAAGATGAAGCAGCACTAGCCACACTAGATTCGACGATTGAATTGATTGGGACAAACGCACAACCGAGATACGAAATTGGACTACCCTTCGTCACACCACTAGTTGTTTTACCAAACAACAGATCCAGTGCACTCCAATGACTCTACGCCGTAGAAAGCCGCTTCAGAGTGGGCCCTCTCTACGCAAATCGTTACACCAAAGCTATCGAAGCGTATATGGACCTTGGGTTCGCAAGACGCCTCAGAATGGATGAGCTGATGGGCCCGCCAGGAAAAGTATGGTACGTCCCTCACGGATTAGTGGAGAATATTCTAAAACCAGATAAACCGCGCTTGGTTTTCGACGCAGCTAGCAAATTTAAGAACGTTTGTTTAAACGACGCGCTTCACAACGGTCCATTGCTCATGACGGACATGCTGGATGTCCTATTTCACTTCAGAGAAAATCCGTACGCAGTCAGCATGGACAATCAACAAAATGTTTTTACAAGTGCGCATCCGGCCGGAAGACCATTCAGTCTTCAGATTCTTCTGGCGACGACCTGGTGATCCTGGGCCACCGATCGCGTATCAGATGATGGTGCTTATATTCGGAGCCAGCTCATCTCCGACTTCCGCCACCTACGTATTGCGCCATATAGTGAAGGACAATCCGGATTACGCTGACGTCGCCACGAAAATTCTCGATCATTTTTATGTTGACAATTATTTAGACTCATTTAACAGCGTGGAGGAAGGAATAACAACTTGCAGAAGGTTACGTGAGTTGTTGTTCCTGGGAGGCTTTGTCCTTGGTCAACTGGCGACCTCGTCCAGAGAAATTCTACAATCACTCCCACCTTCAGAAAGAGCCAATCCGGACCTTAACGTGGATTTAGATGGTTTGCCGATCCACCGGACGATGGGGTTGCAGTGGAGCGGGGAATCAGATTCTTTCTTCTTCGACCTTATCATCCCCAAAGCAACTACAAAAAGAGAAGTATTATCTGCAGTGTCCAACATCTTCGATCCCATGGGATTTCTCGCAAGTGTAACCATCACCAGCCGAGTGTTGTTACAAGACATGTGGATAGTAGGGCGAGATCCTGATCCCAACGGGAGAAAGCCGAAGAAACTAGGATGGGACTGCCCATTGCCGCTTGTCTTGCAGCAACGATGGGACAATATTGCAAAAGAAATGGAGACTCTACGTCAACTTCGGATCCCGCGTAGCCTTCGATTTTCCTCGTTCCCCGCAAGTGAGACAGAAATCCAACTCCACACCTTCTGTGATGCTTCAACGATCGCCTATGGAGCCTGCACTTACCTGCGATGTGAATACCGAGGTGCCGTAACGGTTCGTCTAGTGGTCGCCAAGTCAAGAGTCGCCCCAGTACAACAGCAAACAGTTACTAGACTGGAACTAATGGCTGCATTACTAGGAGTGCGGATCGCCAAACGGTACGTCTCCCTTCAGCGGAAGAGAACACCGAACCTCCAGGATTGGCTATGGACGGACTCAGACAACGTGCTGTACTGGTTACGATCCGAGGCCACTCTCTACGCTCCTTTCATAAGTACTAGGAAGGAACAAATCTTGGCCGCCTAATCCGCTACAAGGTGGCGCCACGTTCCTAGTGAGCTAAACCCAGCCGATGACTACAGTCGGGGAATCAACGCAGGAGAGAAGACGGAGAGTCGAAAGAAGACAGCAGATCACAGGAGCTTGGCGGGACCCGCATTTTTGTGTAAAGAGGAAAAGGATCGGCCCCAAAGACGAGGAGGAGGAGCCGTGAAAGAAGATTTGTTAGAGATTATCCGACCAGTTGCTGTGTGTGAGGAAATCGATAAAGCGATCCTCGTCAAAGAAATGCTTATGGGACCGGCAGTGAATACGATCACAGCCAAAGAAACGGGAGAGCTAAAACCAAACTCAATCAGTGAACTCATCAATTCTGCAACCTCATTGACGATGCTTAAGCGCGTTGTGGACGAAGAAATCAACCCTGGCAAACAGTTGACAGCCGGGGATTTACGAGCGGGTTTAGAACAATGCGTTAAAATAGTTCAAAGTGCATCATTCGCCAGTGAAGTGAAACATTTGTCGAAGGACCGACCAGTGCCGCGCGAGTCGAAGGTACTCAAACTTTCCCCCTTTTTAGATCCTAAAGGTTTGTTGCGGGTTGGTGGTCGGTTGAACCATGCCTTTATGACTGAGGACGTCAAGCACCCCCTTATTTTGCCCCACAATCAAAAAGTAACGAAACTGGTCGTATCCGATGCGCACGAAGCCCACTTTCACGCACAAACCGAACGGACGCTGTACGAGTTGAGAGCATCGTTCTGGGTCATCAAAGGTAAAAGAACGGTGCGTGGGGTGGTCGGTTCTTGTCTAGAGTGTCGGAAAAGACCCGCGAAGCCAATGGCTCCCGAGATGGCGCCCCTTCCCGCCTGTCGTGTAACTCCCTTCCTGCCACCATTCAGCCAAATTGGAGTGGACTATTTTGGCCCGTTAAACGTTACGATTGGACGAGGTACCCAAAAGAGATCCGGAGTCTTGTATACCTGTCTAGTCACAAAAGCACTCAACATTGAAATAGCAGATTCGCTGGACCGTGACTCATGCATGATGGCCTGGTGACGTCACATCTCTCTCAGAGGAAGCCCCAAAGATGTGTGGAGCGACAACGGGACGAACCTCGCCGCGTGCGAGAAAGAGTTAAAGGAAGGATTGGAGCGGCTCGCCGAAGACGGAAAATGGATTGGAGATATGGCGGACCGCGGAGTAAATTGGTACTTCTCTCCCCTGTCGGCCCCGCATTTTGGAGGATCGTGGGAGAGCATGGTGAAGTCTGCAAAGGCCGCATTAAAAGTAGTTTTGGGTTGTACCACGGTGAAGGAAGAGGTGCTGCGAACCATAATGGCCGAAGTAGTGGCCATTCTTAATGCCCGTCCTTTGACTCATCTAAGCGTAGATCCCGAGGACGAAAGCCCCTCACGCCCAACCACTTCCTTTTAGGCCGCGCACACCCACACATCCCGCCCGACCTGTTCGACGAAACGGGAGTGTTGTCGCACCAACGATGGCGACAGGCGCAGGAGTTGATCGAAAGGTTCTGGCGCCGGTGGATGATAGAGTATGTACCTGCCTTGACGGAGAGAAACAAGTGGACACGCAAGAACAGAAACGTTCAAGTAGGAGATTTAGTCTTGATCGTGGACCAGAACGCGCCGTGGGGGACATGGCTGACCGGAACGGTTAGTCGCCTTCTTACCGCCAAGACGACATTGCCGAAAAAGGAGCAGGTGGTACGGACCGTGTGGATGAAGACGGCTACAGGCGAGTACCGACGGCCTGTCGTCAAGTTATGCCTGTTGCGACCTGCGGAGAACTCCTCTTGCTGAGGAGGGGAGTATGTTCCTGATGGAAGATATTATCCGGCAACGTTTTTCTTTTTGGTTCGCGGGGGGGAAAGAGCAGACGATTTTTGGTCATGTCTCATGTCAGGTCCTTTTTTGGCAGGAAAGTAGAATTTTTTAGGTGCCATTGAATAAAGAATCAGAGCTGAATTAAGTGCAATTTCATTGAACAGGTAACATAAGTTTCACATTATAGAGTTATGACAAGAAAAGAGAACGTAATTTCAAAGGGTTGTCTTGCGAAAGGCATTTTTTACTATGATGGGATTTTTAAAGTCCTAATTGAGAAAGACTTTTTGGACAAGTTCAGCCACTGCATTCCCAGTATGGGGTGGAGGAAAGGTAGTGATGTTTCGTTATTGTTTTTTCAGAACGTTAGCGTTATCCGTTAAGTTAACGACGTATGATTTTTTCTCGTTACGTTAACGCGTAAATTAACGCGTTATTAAAATGTCTCCGTTAACGCAAATTTCACGTTATTTTTACCGTTATTTAATAAAAAAATTTGGACACTATCAAATCACGGTCTTGAGTACTTATATTGAAAATTGCTGTGTTGAACAATGAAAGAAAACTGAGAAAAACAGAAACTGCTGATTATAAATAAACACAAACAGACCAAAGAAAAAATTTCCAATTAAAAAAGCAAAGGCCTCAATAAATCCCTATTGCATGTGAGGAAGACTTTTGCGGCTAGAACTTCTTCCTCCGTCCTATTTTTGCGCCCAAGGCAGTGCCATCCGGCAATCGAAAATTCACGTTCAGATGAAGCAGAAGAAACTGGTATAACCAGTAAATTAAAGGCCAGTTTGGATAAATAGGGAAAACGACTAGACAAATCCTTCCAGTAAGAGATCACATCTTGAACTGGTGGATCCTTATCAAATTCGTGATTTGCAAAAAGCAAGTAGTCTAAAAGTTCCTTTTCAATATTTGGACGTTGAATATCAGGATCAAGTTGAGTAGAAGTCGAACGGCCGGACATGGCTGATGATGAGCGAGATGAGAATTCATTTGATAATCTGGTGGCTCTTTTTTTCATTAACAAACGAAAAGAAGACGTATTCAAGTTGTTGTAGCCAGTATCTTCTTTTTCTTGTTCTAATGCTTGAGTAGAATCGCTAGAAGTTGGAATAATAGGAGGCTCTGTTCCTGGAGTTGGAGTAGCGGAGTACGGCAACCCCATTTGCTTGGCAATGTTTACTACATGCTTAACAACGAGAGACTGAATATTGAGATCTTCAATGACGTGAATTCTGTGATTACAGTCGAGGCAAGTCGCTAGAAGGTAGGAGCCGTCAAAATCAGGATCTCTTTCATCAGACATGAAATTAAATCTTCTTTTGAGATCTTCCAGCATAGCAGTTGCCACGCCATTTAAACCCGTGATGCCAGAACACTTTTCTAGGTGGAGCTTCAACTCCTCAATACAAAGAAAGGCTGATGAAAAAGTTGCGTTCTTATCCGCACTTACTAGTTGTGTGAAGGCAGCAAAAGGTTCCAATAAATCAATGATGTTCTTCAACATTCCCCAAGAAGTAACCGACAAACTGTCCTAGCACATTTCTTCACAAATGGTATTTACAAAATGGCGCAACTCGTACAAGCGAGAAAACACTTAATAGTTTGAAGACCATCTGGTTGAGACATCGCTCAATAATTTTTTACCAGAAAGAGCTATGAGATTAGGTGTTGCCACCGAAGACGTGTTGATCTTGCTGACCAATTTTCTAGCTTGCTTGATAACGTTGGCGAAAGCAGGAACGGTTTGAATGTTTGGCGCTCTGTGCGATCCATCGTTTGATGGTCTGAAAGATTTTTGGGTTTTGTACTTGTCAAAAGTGGACATCACTAATTGAAGTTTATGTGAGAGACAAGATCAAGTCTTTTCAAGTACTCTTTGTCAGTTTATCCATGTAGTTGAGAAAAAATGGCCTGCAATTGCTGGGTTACTTGCACCTCAAATTGCAAGAATTCTACCTAATCGTTCTCGATTTCAATGGTTGTGTTGTCGTCGTTTTCGTCGAGTAAATCAATATCATCTCTTGTCAAGGACGAAGAAATAATATCTTGCACGAGAGCATCAGAGAAGTCTTCTTCTTCAACTTCAGCAAAATCAAGTTCCACATCTGACATGTCAGAATACAAATTCGGCTCGGATTCTTCCTTTTGATCAATTGAATTCATAGCGACACAAATCAATGACTTCCTTGACATGATTAGCTTTAACATGTTTAAACGCCTTAATCATATTACTTCCGTTGTCTGTTACTATGATGGGAACTTTTAAGTCCCAATTGAGAAAGACTTTTTGGACAAGTTCAGCCACTGCATTCCCAGTATGGGGTGGGGTAAAGGAAGCCAATTCGAGAACCATTTTTCTCAATGGCGTAATCCGTGTTGATATACTGTAGAGTAACGCCTAAAGAAAAATTTGTGAATTAATAAATAAGCTAACAATCATCGAAATTCAGATTATACCTAAGTAGGATGATGATAGGCCTTTTTTGGACCAAATGTCGGCGGTGGCCATTTGTTTGGTGAGGGCAGCATGAATTCTTTTTTTGATGAGAAGTCTACCTTTCATGGCTAGTTCGACAATGTCTTTTGTAAGTCGTTGTCGGCATGGTAATCGATGTCGTGGATCCAAATTATGAATGTAGTTATTGAAATCTTGGTTTTCACATTGGGATGTGGGGAACGAAGAAGTAGCAGCATAGAATGCAAGTTTCTTCCGAAGGATGATTTGTTGTTTACATTTGTTGGAATAGTATTTCCTTTTTAAAGCGATCTGAATAACAAATATACAATTACATGAAATAGAAGCATTCCATCTATATTTACTGAAGTATAACATTATTACCTGATCAAGTGTTACTTGTTTATGTTTCTCATTCTTCGACAAATTTTGTTTTTTAGCTTTCTCACTTGGTGTTTCCTTCTTGTCTGATACATCTTTCAAATACTTCAAATAATCCTTTTTGTGGGTAGATTTCTTGAGGTGATTTATCAAGTTTGTCGGGTTTTTACCAGATAATTCGACTCCACACAACACAGTGTTACATTTGCTTTTGTTGGATTGCTTGTTGTATGTAAAATAGTGGTGAATCGGGTTACGTTTTCCTTTTCTTACACCCGCGGTAAAGAAAGGCTCACCTTCTAATTCCTCATCTTCTTTATCATTGGGAACAGGAGAATCAGAGTCTGAATCTAACATTATGGCTTATGCACTCTAATTCTCTGCCACATTTTAAAAGCAAAAAAGTAAAGGACTTAAGAGAAAATAGCGGACTACTGCTAAGCTATTATATTATTGGTTTTCATAGTCAAACTACTTCAATAAAATGTTGGAAGCACGCAAAAAATACAAAAAATAATACAAAAATCATATATTTGGCAGCGCTGCTTCAAAAAAAATTACTTAGAAAATAACGGCTGAAAAAGGCAAAACGTTAGCGTTATTCGTTAAGTTAACGAACACCAAAAAAGGTCCGTTAACGGACTTTTTACGTTATCCGTTAAAGTTAACGAAACAACACTAGTTTTTCCCTGTTGCGGATTGTCAAAGTCCGTCAGAAGATAGGATCTCTAAATTTGGAAGGCCCGTTAGACGACCTATTATTTTTGACTTGTAAACCATAGTAGAAGAGGGGATGGTATGTTCACTTACTAGAAATTTCCCATAAGGCAAGATCCCAGCACGATGTACCAGGAGAGGTGGGCAAACACGAGAGGAAAGAACTATGCCACTATGCCAGGTTTCAGTTCTTATTCTCACTTCTGCCGCTAGGTTCTTTAGTGTGAGTGGCCCTCAAATCTGGCGCCAAGTTTAACCATTGTGGATAAAGCATCGTGGTTTAAGGGTGTTTTAGTTCAGTAACAATAAAATTAACACAATGCTAGTTTCTAATAACGTAAAATCAATTACAATTTATTGATTTTTTCAGAATAATTGTTAATTCTTGTTTGTTTTTATCACTTTTGAAATGTAACAACAAAAAAAATGCAATAAAAATTTCAATTTTGATCACAATTTGGACAGTTTTCTTTACTTGTGTCGCATTCTCGACTTTTTGGCCACATCCATCTCATTTTTTCCCCACTTAGCTTGAAAGCGAAACGAAGGACAATGTATTCATAGACTAGAAATGGAATCGTCACACGTTGATGTATTTCGCAGCAAACAGAGTAGAAGCTGAATTTTGACACCTTTTCAATAACCGACTCAAAACAATCCCTGATATAGCTGTCATTTCCATCGAAATGTTTAATCAGCAAATTCTCCACACAAGAAATAAAAAAAAAAAATTCTGGGTAACTTTTTTTAGCCCACCCTTATCTCTGAGAATTACGAGGTTTTCTGGATATTCAGAATCATTTGGGATATCTTCTTTTGTGATTAACTTCTCCATACATTCTTTGCAATTTTCAATCCTTTTTTGTCGCGCATGTATCAAATACCCAGAAAGATCATATACTACATGATCAATGTAGGTGTTGTACGCTTCAATTTTGTGTACCTCACCATTGATTATTGACAGTCCTTTTGCCTTTGATTTTTTACCCCAGAAAATGAATTGCCTTTCTTCTTTGGGTGGTTTAAATACCTTAGCATCATTTTCTTTGGCTGATTTGTATCCCGTAGAACATCCAACCACAAAGCATTTAACCATTTCGCAACAAAATTTATCAAAAACACATTAATACCCTAAGTTAAAGAATGAAATGATCAAATGAAACAACGAAATGGAATCTACTATTGACAAGATGGCAGAAGCTTTACTTCTGATAATTCGCGCCAAATCTGAGGGCCACTCACACTAGAGAACCTAGCGGCAGAAGTGAGAACAAGTACCGAAAGTTGGCACAGTTTTAAGCGGGGACCCACATAACACAAGGAAGTCCGTCGGAGGTCCGACAGATGTCGGGGTCGGATGTTGAGTACATCTTTTTGATATCCTCCGACAGCCCGATATCCTATTTGGATGTCCTATGGATGTAATTTTTTTTGGTTTTGACCGCCCTCAACAGCGCCGTCGGACATTCTAAGGATATCCGAACGGGCTTTCATTTGGCTATAAATATGACATGTATTGGACCTATAATCTTGAAAAAACATTAGGCTATATCAGGATTCGAACTCGGGTCTCCCGCACCACAGTCGAATATTATTCCACTAATAAGATTCAGCGACTCTTCAACATTTACCCAAGAAGAGCCGTTCGAGAGGTGCTCGAAGACCGTTCACCCTCCTACGATGGTACTGTACAAGCTGCGGAGGAATATCTCAAGAGGACTTACAACCGATTGAGACCATCTCCGCAGCAGTGCCAAAGTGCGAGGGAACTCTACGACACCTGCGACTGGTCCCAACCTTCAGAGGACCAGATGAACTTCCTTAATCGTGCGCCAACCCAACAAGAGCTTGAAGCTAAGCTTCGCCGGGCTACCAACACATCACCAGGGGTTGATGGCCTAGAATACCGTCATCTTAGAGCCATCGACCCCAACTGCATTCTGCTGGAAACAGTTTGTAATATGGTTTGGAAGCTAGGGATTCCTAATTGTTGGAAGACATCGCGAACTGTCCCCATTTTCAAGAAAGGGGACACTAGCGACTATTCCAACTTTAGACCAATATCCCTTCTTCCTACCATTTACAAACTGTTCTCGGGAGGGATCAGCCAGAGAATAACGCAAGTCGCTTCAGACCTTGGCTGGTTATCTCCCGAGCAAAAGGGTTTCCTCCCGGGGGTCCATGGTATTCAGGAACATACACAGCTCTTACAGACGGTTGTCGAGGAGACAAAGACCAAACGAAAGCACATGTCTATTGCATGGCTGGACATGTGCAACGCGTTTGGATCTGTGCCTCACGCCATTCTGAATGAGCTGTTCACATCACTTCCAATACCAGAGGACCTCC
Source organism: Daphnia magna (assembly GCF_020631705.1). NCBI lineage: Eukaryota > Metazoa > Arthropoda > Branchiopoda > Diplostraca > Daphniidae > Daphnia > Daphnia magna. The sequence continues at coordinate 7,165,307 of NC_059184.1, forward strand.
GGCGCATCCTGGTGGACATATATTCGGGAAATCAGATGTATTTTGCCGTTGGGAAAGAATCCATCCGCATTTTCCCGACAGCAGGTGTTCGCCAGGGTGACGCTCTTAGATCCCCCATTTTTAACCTGGCTTCCGAGCCCCTCGTCAGGGCCGGAAAGTCCAATATTAACCCCGGATTTTTATTATTTGGCTCTCTCGTGAAAACCACGGCATATGCTGACGACATTGCCGTGGTTACAAATTCTCCCTCCGAGCTCCAAAACATTTTAAACGTTTTTACCCTCACCGCAAACACCTTGGGGCTGCAATTTAATGCCGGGAAGTGTGCTTGCCTGGTCTTCGACAAAGGCAAGCCGTCTGACGCCCAGTGCCGAATTGGTGATCAATTAATTCGGTGCTTGGGTCCAGACGACCAAGAAACATATCTTGGTACACCGATCGGAGGAAAATTGCGGTTCCGACCACCAACTGACCTTATCCCTAACCTCGACAAGATTGCCGCCTCCCACCTCGCACCATGGCAAAAACTTGAAATCTTCCGTAGCCACCTTCTTCCCTCCCTTTCCCATCACCTCGCTTCGGGTCGGGTCCTGAAAGACTGCCTTACCCAACTGGACACTGAGTGTAGGAAGTTTCTAGGCCTTATTTGCAACCTTCCCAATCACGCAACGGTCCCGTTTTTCTACGCGGACCGGCGGGTTGGGGGCCTAGGAACATGCCGCCTCACTGATGATGCCGATATCTGGACCATCGCCAGGACTGCTCAGCTCCTCACTTGTAGAGACCCTGCAGTGAGGAACATATGCCGAGAGCAGCTCCATGACACCATCCGGTGAGGGTTCAGAAACGAGCATCCAGGAGTGTGCCAGTTGGGGAATATCTTTCGGGATCCGTGGATGGGGGGCTCTACAGACTGAGGTACGCGGAGGCAGGGTCCAATCTTTGGACTCTTGCCCGCCAAGCTGCCAAACGACTGGGAGTGCGGATTGATGTATCCGGCGACGAAAATCTAAGAATGGTCGCCGATGACGTCTCCGTAAGCCCAGTCAAGGCAGTCCGCGGACTTCGGAAAGTAGCTCGGCAGCGCTATACCAGGGACCTAATTTCCGACAAGAGCCACCAGGGAGTAGTTGCCACTGGCCTCTCCCTGGAAGACAAGTCGAAAGACATGGCTCGCCTGGTATCCTGCCGTACGCCCCTCTCCTTCCGCGACTGGAGATATCTTCACAGGGCCCGGCTCGACATCCTTCCTCTTCGGGGGCACTCGTGGTTTTGCTCACAGGAGCAAGATACGAGTTGCCGCCGATGCGGAAAGGAAAACGAGACCGGGTTTCATGTGCTTAACCAATGTGAAGAAGGTCTCCAGCTCGCCACCAAGAGGCACAACACCATCCAAGATCTCTTGGAGTCGCAGCTAGTCAAGCAGGGACACGACGTCACGATCAACAATGCCATACCCGGGCAAAGGTTAAGACCGGATGTTGAATTTCAACTATCCGGTTCCCGGGTGATGGTCGACGTCGTGGTCTGCTATGACCAACCAGGGAGTATGGAGAATGCCTACCAGCGGAAATATGATAAATATTCTTCGCATGGGAGGATTCTCCCCCTGGTTGTTGGGTCTCTTGGATCATGGTACCCCAGGAACGACGAAATCCGTTCGATTCTCGGAATCAACGGAAGATCCTGGGGTGCCTTCCGATTCAAGGCCCGATTGGCAGCGATCCAGGGATCAATGGATATGGTGTGTTCCCATTTCCATCATGGTGCACCAAACCCCGAAGCTGAGGATAACCCCCCTCTTCCCGTAGTAACTCCATACCCAGTAGATTAGTAGACTCTTCCCTATTTATTTTATTTATGTGATTTTAGTAATATTTTTTAATGCACCCACCCCATACATGTTTATTCCCCTTCCGGAAACCCCTCCATAAACTAACCACTGTGCCAATCAATAGATGTAATATATAATATTTTCGAACAATACAATCGAATTGTTGTAAAACACTTGAGCTTTTTCGATAACAAATCACATACAGGATTTTTAAAAAGTCAAGATGATGTCGAACTTAGGTTAAACCAGAATGGTATAAATTGAAATTAAACAATTTATGCTAAATATTTTTTGAATTTTAAACTTCAGCATGATTTATTAAGTTTAAAATAGTTTTTTATTATTTGAAATTAAAATCCTATCATAAGTATACTTGCTTTGAATATTATTAGATGCCGAATAATATTTATTTTCTGTGAGTTAATTTCCAATGGCTTGGTTCCCGTAAGCTAAACGGAAAGCCTGTGCAAACAAACTCACGACTTACATATATTTTATTCATTTTTTGTAATAAATTTAAAAATAAACCATCCGGCAAATAGATAATTACTCCTTAATTTCTTCAATTTTTCGTATTAAATGCCGGACTTAAAATAAAAATACGTTCAAGGGAAAAATTTGAACACGGTTAAGTTTTCCCCTTTTGGAAATTTGACAATTAATAATGAAACTTAGTCATCGGCCCCAATTAGTTCTAATCGAGTTAACCGCCCCGCACCGATAAAGTGCATTCGGGGTTGAATTGAGGGGCCACTTTTTCAACCGGGGCGGTGCGGGAAAAATTTGAGGTTAACTCGTTGCCCCAAAGCAATTTAAAAAAAATGCCGTTCTTTCGGTTTCAGAGTAAAAATCGGGGCAAGCGGGTAGAACGAGCTATTATCGGGGTTGTTATCGGATAGATCGGGTGAGACAGTCAATCGATAATGTTTTTTGCATTGATGAATCGATTGATTGCAATCTAATTGATTGCAAACCCCAATTGAATTCGGGGAGAAGAATTTTCCACCCTGAGCCACGCCTCGATGGCCCGAAATGAGAAACCCGATTTGCAAAAAAGCGCCCCGATTGGCTCGAGGCCGATCATTAAATGAAACAATTGAAAATCTTCTTGGCTGTTGGAAGGAGGTCCGTAGAATATAATTTTCGCACATCCATTGCACTTCCAAGGTGACTAGCCGACGGACATCCCTGGAACTACCCATTGAGTACATAGATATCTAATGGATGTTCGGCCATGATTCGGACATCCGACGGCAGAAATGTGCTATATGGGGAAGCCCTACTGCGTTTGCCCACCTCTCCTGGTACATCGTGATCCCAGGTTGCTTCCATAAATGGTAGTGACACCAAGCGGATTTTCTGGAGAACTACGTTTGAAAGTTTAGCGCGAGTCAGTATAGCAATTGACATTACGGATAATATTGAACTTACTATTTGTACTGTAAATCAAAATTTTGCGTACTATTTATGCTGTAACTCAAGAAATGTACTTTTAATATATATAAAAAAATAATAAATGCACTTACTCTTTTCATTAATAAAATAAATTTGGAACACTAAGTATTAACGGTTTTGTTGACTGTTTTTTCTGACAGGATTGATTTACATTGTTTACTCGATTTGTAATAGCTTGTCTTTCATTTTCTTCCAATGACACCACCGTTTTCTTTCTTTCCTTGGAGGTAGTAAGTGTGTCTATGGGTAATGCAACTATATTGTTTGCTTCTGCTACCGGTATGTCATCTTCCTGGGAGACAATAAAAGAATTGGTAGCTTCCATTGGTTCACTATCAATGTTTTGTTCTTCTGCGTCAGTCCTATACAAAACACAAGAAAAACACAAATAAATTATAGGCTTATAGACAAATATAAAAAAAAATAATAAATGTACCTAGGTTATGACAATGTAGAATGAAGAGGTGTAGTACTTTCGTTGACGGTGTTTTCGGGATAAAAGGGAATTGAGTTGGAATTGTAAATTTTTGGCATGGGTAACACACACTCAACTTCCAGAAGGGCTTTCAAGGGTGTACGGGTTTGTACTTCTGTTTGTTCTTCCTTTTTCCCTGTTTCAAACATTATTTTAACAAGTGAATGTGAAAATTTACAACCCAGACAACACGCCTGGTTTTATTCCTGGATAAAAGCTGTCGTCTTAAAACCATGATGTAGGCCCCAAAATAGACACCTTTTATCAGTTCCAAACTAGTTCTTTTTATCCAAAACGTGTGGTCCAAAACGGTTTAAAAAGTACAGCTTTTATCGGGCCCAAACTGGGCTATCTTTTTGACTTTTCTTGGTTCCAAAATGCATCTAAAAAGACGGCTTTTATCGGACCCAAACTGTAAGTTTTTAACCGCAATACATATGGGCTGAAATCGATCTGCAATCCGTTTTTTTTTTTTTTTTATTTTTCGTGCTTGAATTTGACTCCAGTATTTATAAACCCAGGACATATGTATTTGTAGTCGAAACCGTTTATGGAGCAATTCCGTTAGTTGCATCGTGTGCGCCATTGACTATACATTGTTCATGTGAATGTTTTAGAAAATTGTCCATTATAGTTGTTGCAATTGGATTCAGCAAAAAAAGAAACAGCAATTTTTTCCGCTAATGCGCAAGGAAAACTAATTGTTTAAATCTGGCAAGTGGCAAGACTACGAACACGATGTACCAGGAGAGGTGGGCAAACGCAGTAGGGCTTCCCCGCTTAAAACTGTGCCAACTTTCGGTACTTGTTCTCACTTCTGCCGCTAGGTTCTCTAGTGTGAGTGGCCCTCAGATTTGGCGCGAATTATCAGAAGTAAAGCTTCTGCCATCTTGTCAATAGTAGATTCCATTTCGTTGTTTCATTTGATCATTTCATTCTTTAACTTAGGGTATTAATGTGTTTTTGATAAATTTTGTTGCGAAATGGTTAAATGCTTTGTGGTTAGATGTTCTACGGGATACAAATCAGCCAAAGAAAATGATGCTAAGGTATTTAAACCACCCAAAGAAGAAAGGCAATTCATTTTCTGGGGAAAAAAATCAAAGGCAAAAGGACTGTCAATAATCAATGGTGAGGTACACAAAATTGGAGCGTACAACACCTACATTGATCATGTAGTATATGATCTTTCTGGGTATTTGATACATGCGCGACCAAAAAGGATTGAAAATTGCAAAGAATGTATGGAGACGTTAATCACAAAAGAAGATATCCCAAATGATTCTGAATATCCAGAAAACCTCGTAATTCTCAGAGATAAGGGTGGGCTAAAAAAAGTTACCCAGAATTATTTTTTTTTATTTCTTGTGTGGAGAATTTGCTGATTAAACATTTCGATGGAAATGACAGCTATATCAGGGATTGTTTTGAGTCGGTTATTGAAAAGGTGTCAAAATTCAGCTTCTACTCTGTTTGCTGCGAAATACATCAACAGGTGACGATTCCATTTCTAGTCTATGAATACATTGTCCTTCGTTTTCGCTTTCAAGCTAAGTGGGGAAAAAATGAGATGGATGTGGCCAAAAAGTCGAGAATGCGACACAAGTAAAGAAAACTGTCCAAATTGTGATCAAAATTGAAATTTTTATTGCATTTTTTTTGTTGTTACATTTCAAAAGTGATAAAAACAAACAAGAATTAACAATTATTCTGAAAAAATCAATAAATTGTAATTGATTTTACGTTATTAGAAACTAGCATTGTGTTAATTTTATTGTTACTGAACTAAAACACCCTTAAACCACGATGCTTTATCCACAATGGTTAAACTTGGAGCTAGATTTGAGGGCCACTCACACTAGAGAACCTAGCGGCAGAAGTGAGAATAAGAACTGAAACTTGGCACAGTTCTTTCCTCTCGCGTTTGCCCACCTCTCCTGGTACATCGTGATTCGTCGTTGAGTCTAGTCATCATCGTGAAGCAATAACGGTAAAGTAAGATGAATAGACCTCCTGCACCTTGCGGATAGCAGGATTCTTGTAGTCCGACAACGCTGTCGGCAGCCATCTTAAGAAAACTCCACCCTTTTAGTACACAGGCTCTTATGGAAGTATTTTTTCAAAGTGATTTTTGTCTTAACTGGATTACAATTTCGACCAAAGAAAAATAGTGAAAAATACTACATAATTCAGGTAATCCGTAGAATGTAAGTTTTCCACTATTGAAGTAGTGGAAGTCATATTAATTAAATGTTTTGTACAGGGCATCCCCTAACATGTCAAAGTTCTATAAGAAGTGTGTTGTCAAAGGGTGTCCTAACAATGGAATAGGAGATAAGTCAGTTGGCGTACGGTTCTTTGGTATTCCTGTCTCTCCAGACAACAGATACCCATCGGACTCAATAATTATTCAGCAAAGAAGAGAACTCTGGTTAGCTAGGTTAAACATCAATGATGCTAATATCAAAACAAAACACTTGGTGTGTAATCTTCATTTTGCATCTGGTAAGCTCCAAATATTGTACTTAACTCATAACCATTTATAAGCTTATTTGACTGTCATAGGAAAACCAAGCTACTATTTACAAAAAAATCACCCAGATTGGGCTCCTTCAGTATCACTGAACAAAGCTATCACAGATAGCACTCGTTTACAAAGAAGAGTGTTGTATACCTACAACAGAGGTATACATTACAAGTTCATAGACATTTCATATATTTATTATTGTATTGTTGTTGCAGAGGCTATGTTTATGAACACTTTAGCAAACTATACCCAACCCAAGGAGGAAGATAATAGCAACATTACGATACACAGTCCTTTAAAATTAATGAAAATCTGAATTCAAGTGAAGTTCTACTTGCTGAAGAACTTCAAGATTCTCCAATGGACCTGTCAACATCGAAACCGTGCCACAGCCTGGTCGACGAAGAACCGTCATCAAGTGAACACTCACCACAATTGGTGAGTGAGTTGCAAAAAGAAATCGAAAAGTTAACAGCACAACTTGAAAAAATGAATGCAGAGTACGTCTCACTGAAGAAAGAATTTGCTATGTATTGTAACAGACCAATAACATCTCATTTTTTTAGCAAATGTCAAAATAGTGACAGGTGGATGCGAGTTTATACGAGCCTGTCAACTGCTAAGTCATTTGAAATACTTTTTAAAGCGATTCAGTCTGGAATACCAGAAAACAATAGTTTTAAGCTGTGTAAACGACAACAGCTTTTCTTGACACTTGTTAAATTAAGTCATAACCCAGCAGACATTGATTTGGCTTTTCGTTTTGATATAAGCGAATGGACTGTCTCTCGGTACTTTCATTCTTGGGTAGACTGTATTTATTACAAACTTAAGACACATGTACTTATTTGGCCCCTTCTTTCTCAACTGCAGGTAGCAATGCCTATGTGTTTCCGTCGTCATTATCCAAACACTGTATCTATCATGGATTGTTTTGAAACACAAATTCAAATTCCCAATGACAGGAATGATCAGGCTGCTACCTACTCTACCTATAAAAGTAAGAATACTGTTAAATATCTGATTTCTGCCACTCCTAATGGAACTATAAATTTCATTTCTAAAGGGTATGCTGGCCGAAAATCGGACCAGTTCATTGTAAGGCACAGTGGCTACATAGATAATTTAAAAGCAGGTGATGAGGTTCTTGCTGATATGGGTTTTGAGGTAGCGGAAGAAATTGGATTAAGAGGAGCCAAACTAATCACTCCTGCTTTTAAGAGAGCTGCACAACTAACTCAATTAGAAACTGAAATATCTCGCCAAGTTTCAAATGTGCGAATACACATAGAACGAGAAATAGGATGTATGCGCATGAAGTTCGACATTATGCGTGGCCCAGTTATAATGTACAATTTGAATACTTTTCAGGATAATGTGTGTTTCTATGACGAAATTGTTGCTGTCTGTTGTATTCTTTCAAATTTGAATCCTAGTATTATTCCATTTGAGTGATTTATATTTGTTCTGGATTACAACTTTGGATTTGATTACAAACGATACATTTTGAAATTAATTAACTGACTTCAATGGTTTTCTGACTTTAACAACTTTCTTTCTTTGCTGCTTACAATCATCACATGTCCAATTTTCTCCAAATCGTTTTTCCCCTAATGTCAATAAACAAGATATGTGATAAGTTTTAACACGACATGAAGGAGAACAACAAACAACCATGGTTTCATTAGCTCTGTGAACATTACAAAAACAAGGACCATAAAACGTTGAGCAGCTAGAGGATTGCGTAATAAAAGGTAAGGGATTCTTATCACTGATATGAATGCTATGGTTAGATGATATCACATTTGAACTATCCACGGTTGAAATGTTCGTATCCAAGTTCATTAACACATTGCGGTTTGCACCGTTGTTGACACTTTGTTCTTCGTTTTGAATATTAATACTGGTAGAAGGTAACTGCAGTTCATTCGCAACATTAACTTGTTTTCCGTATCGTGTTTCTGTGTAAAATTTGCCAATCAATTCTGGCAATATTACTGTCTTAGCAAAGTCCTTACAATTTGGAATAGTTTCACGTTGAAAATTTGTATCACAGTTAACAGTTAAGAAGACCATATCTACTTTGGTGTAAACAATGAAGAAACATACATCAACTTGACACACCATCATTTGAAACTGTATCTGACTATAATATGAATGATTCTTCTTTAAAGCTAGTTCATCTGATTCCGTGACGTAGAGGCAGAATTCCTTATCGTTTCTTGCTGCAGTTAATATTTTCTCGTTGGCGTGCTTGAAAGGGCATTTTACTTCCACAACTGCCCTTCCGTTGCATGGACAGTTGAATATGGCGTCCGGTGATGCTGCCAAAAACAGATGCAATTGATAAATAGTAAGTCCGGCTTCATCAATTGAAAACCCCGTGTGCAAACTTTCTGATTTCCGTTTTTTCCCCCAAACCTTCAACGCCTTTTTTTCATTATCTTTTCCCCACCTAGGTGATACAAATGATCAGAATAAGTACGACAATAAAAGTATAAGAAAATATAAAGTACTTTGTTGCTGGTGTGCTGAATGAGTTAATGTTTGGATAACAGATCTTGAGTACAACCGATTTGGATGGATTGTCTATGCTTGTTGTAATAACGGATTTCACGACGCTAGCAGTAATCCTTCCAAGACGAAATGAATTCCATAACTCACTCTTGGATTGAGCACGGGTTAACATTTCGATAGCCTCAGCTTGTTGATTTGAAACACAATATTTACTGAAAAGGTCTTCAGACTCCTTAAGTAAAACACTAAGAGGTTTTCCTCGTAAGTGACTTGTGAAAATTTTGGAGAGCGGATTTGGTAGAGTAACTTTCAATTGCAAAGGGATGAAGTTTTTGCTGTAGTCCGGAAGTACTGTAAGAAGTGCAGATTGAATACCAGAATTCATATATTCTTCCATCATCACATTAAATGCATCCGTTGAGATCGGTGATGTATCTACTCTTAGTTTCTTACTTTTGTTCTTTTGTGTATTCTTCAATTGAGAAACAGTTTCTACCATATTCTGTAATAAAACAAATTGAGTGGTTGTTATGAAATTTACGAAGCTTAAAAAACACATTAAATACATACTGGTCTAGAAGTCTTCTTCATCCATTGCATTGGCTTTTCCGTGACAGATAACTCTCTCTTATGTGCATTGATAAATTCAACTGCAAATAACACAGCACCAACGTGGCTACAGCATTCACTAAGGCTATAAGACAAAATATACAGTCAATAACGAATGAACATATAAACTAAAAAATAGGTACACACTAACCCTCCTATACAGTCGCAATGTCCTGTTATTACACTGCCTGCTTGGTTCAAAGCAACCCACGGTCTAAGTGGTGGTAGACTAAAAGCCATGGAATGATGTACTTTTGCAGTACAAATTACATTTAAGTTGCTCAATTTTAAACATTTCAAATCAAAAAATAATCCTTCTCCAGTGATTATTTTATAAGATTGACAACTTTTGTAATTCTTCATTTCGCTATCAGTGTAGAGACTCTTTCCATAGACTAGATAGTTCCATAGGTCACCTCTTTCAACTGGTGGAATGACATTATCTATATCCGGTCCAGAAGACCAGAATGTGTTGGATATTGTGTATGGACAATCACAAACAATGTCAGCCAACTTAGAAAGATAGCGTTCTTTTGCCTCGGTTGGCAAACTATCAGAATAGTTGGAGAGGTCGAATAATTGGATTACAGCATTTTCCACAAATTCCTCCTCGCACATGACAATCTAAATAATTTGGAAAAATTAATTACCAAGTGTTTCAGTGGGAAAATGTTAAAAATTACATGTAACCTTTACATTTGTGGGTCCTATATATATAAACAATGCCCATATGCATTGCACAAAACATTTAATTAATATGACTTCCACTACTTCAATAGTGGAAAACTTACATTCTACGGATTACCTGAATTATGTAGTATTTTTCACTATTTTTCTTTGGTCGAAATTGTAATCCAGTTAAGACAAAAATCACTTTGAAAAAATACTTCCATAAGAGCCTGTGTACTAAAAGAGTGGAGTTTTCTTAAGATGGCTGCCGACAGCGTTGTCGGACTACAAGAATCCTGCTATCCGCAAGGTGCAGGAGGTCTATATTTATACTATTTATCCATTAATGTCTTTCTCTTAAATGACAGGTACACTTTCTTTGAGGTGATCCCCCTTGTGTAAGAAGTAATGGTGGAAGAAATGGGAAAGAAAAAGCCACAGCAGATAGCAGAGATAAGAATGCAAACAGTTAATCTTTTAAAAAGTTTTGCCCCATCAACATCACTTGATGGAAGTTATGCATCAGCTATTCGTCATCAAGCCTATTCATCATACTAACATTCTTTACGGTACAGTAAGATTAATAATTGTTTTATTCTTTAATAATTTTTATGTAATGACAGGTACACTATTAACACAGTTATCGTTGATGTTGTGGTGGACTCGTTTCTAAGCAGAAAATTGTGCTCGCATCAGAACGATTGTGTTGTTTTCTTGTGCAAATGCCTAATGGGTTTCAAAACACCACATATGTACGGTACTATTGTAGCTGATTAAATGGGGTTGGACAAAACGCCGCAATGCATTACATTTATATGGTAAGAATGTCTTGTTAATGCTACATATCTATATCAGCCACTTTAATTTTTTTGTACTCTTCTATCGGTTTTCAGGTCAGTGGTGAAAAAGCCAAATAAAGAATAAAATTCGTTCGTGACCCCACCGCTAACTTCGCCCCTTCGAGAAAGCCAAAAGAAAATTCATGTTGACAAGGTATATTATCTTCAATCTCTAAAAAGTTTGGTTGCGTCCAAGGATAAATTTTTCATAAAACTGACAACGGGCAAAAATAATTTTTTAGCAGTAGACGTAAGAGAAAGAAAGAAAACACTCGTTTCATTTTTAAGTGTTTGGTGTGACAAGCTGATTGTAATATTTCTAGTTCTTTTTCTTTCCTCGTGAGTATTCCTCCGTAGTTCTCCTTGGTCATCCAAAATTACGAGAGATTGCAACAATATGACTGGGAACAAACGGGACATACCCAATCAACCAGCAAAGCACGTAAGTAGCATTTCGCCAGTTTTTTTTTATAGATATAATTGTCAGCCATAGGTATGTTATTTCAGTCCTTTGCCATTGTCAAGTTCCATTTGCCTGGCAATTCCTACCAATTTAATATAGCCCATCTGGACTGGCTAAGAAAGTCGGGCAACAGGAACACTTGTTACTGGCCTAGTGAGGATGAAGTCCGAAGTTCAACCCAGTTGGTGACTTTAATCAACAAGAATGCAGTGGTGGATAAAGAAACATGGCCAGTCTTCATCGCTACCGTCATTGCCAAATTTGGTGAGGCTAGAATCTCTTCGAAAGTAACACTAACCAAACAGATAATTAATTGTTTAATTTTTTAGATACATACAAGAGGCACAAGATAAACTAAAAGACGGATAAACTGAAGAGTTATTGCTGGCGAAGCGGTTGTCAGCACTGACTTAGAAAAAAGGGGAAAGGATGGCAGAAGCGCAGCAAAAAAATGCAAAACAGCTGCTACCTTGACGCCTGTTCTCATTGCATCCACCTGTGCTAATTCCTGTGCTAATGCTATCTTGTCTGATGGTGAACCTTCTCCTTCTAATATTTCACCTCATATGTCCCCGAGTACTGCTCCAAAGGATGCTCCAACAGATTACGGGCTGAACGGTCACTGTGAGTTTTACTGGGCTCCCAGTAATTCTCACATCTGATGATGAACATGGCCGTTCCAGCACGCAACGTGAATAAAAACAAATAATAAGATCAAGAAGAGCTGGAAACAAACACCAAGACATTTCAGTGGCCACCCTCCTAAGGATTCCGTCAGCGCCGGCATTTGAACCTCAGCAGAGGGCCCTTACTCCTCATGTTGCGTTTGCCAAAAAATCTGTGCCAACAGGAATCTATAAAAGAATTTTAATTTTGACTGTTGTTAATCTAATCATATTTATTGATAACCAAGTTGCGGCTAGGGATCCGACAACGTCTCTGATGTCCCCGTGTGATGCGAAAAAGCTGGACGATATTCTTCAAACCAACATCACAATTCTCCGTGGCCTGAAACAAGTAAAATCTACACAAGCGGACATACAGAACACGCTGTCAGTGATCATGACCAACACGATCCCCTCTGATCCGTGAATTACTGGGGATTAAAGACGACCTTTGCTTGCGAGTAAAGTCCCTGACAGCGTTTGATCGTATCAATCTTATTATCCGAGAAGACAAAACCAAAAGATTAAAACTGGTAAGTATTGCCATTGATTTATTTAATTTTCTAGCGTAGTAGCTAAAAATATTTGATCTATGTTGAATCTCAGAAATCGTATTTGACTGGTGTGGAAGGCACGGAGCATAGAATTGTGGGTAAGGTGCTCCACAAACTCATGAGGTACAGCGTCGCATCGCAGTTTTGCTTTAAGGGCCAAAACCAGGAGAAAAGGTGTTTCTGCACCACTGCAGTTGCAGCTGTCGCTATCGGTATAGGATATAATATGTTAAAGATTCAAAGCTAAATTATTGATTTTTATTCTTTATAATTTTAGAAAGTCTCCGTGCAACAGGTGTTGTACGACTGACGGAAGAGCAAATTGCAGTGAAGATTGGGAGGCGACGATAAGAGTGATGACGATGGCGATTCGTCCCCGGAAAACTAAGACAAAGATCCATTCGAGTACAAGAGATTGTCAATTAATCCACTTTTGTCGGTTCTCATGCAGTTACTTGGAATTCCATTTCTGTTTTTCTTCCCTGTATTTCCCGTTATCACGGTATCAATAATGTGACTTTATCAACGCAATAATCCAGTGAATTAAAAAAACACAAGAATTAGTTTTTCTATTTCCGATTGTTTTTCTATTTTAAACACTAATGGCAAATCTTACCTTCAAGCAACAACAACAGGTATATTGGCCTGCAATAAGCCCAGTTTGGGACCATAAGCCGCGGAAAAAAATAAGTATATGGGCCCAAAAAGAAGCCGTGTTCGAATCCGCAGGCTGCGTGATCAGCGCAAAAAATTTGTCCAAAATCCTACTTTTTTCCCTAAATTTGCGGTCATAATAACCTGATTTGGCCACCTATCGGCCCATAAGAAGACGTTTTAAATGCGGTAGACACGGTCACAAAGACAAGGATAAAAGACGTCTTAAAGACGGAACCGTGTTGTCTGGGAAATGTGTATGCTACCCAATAAATGTTTTGGAACAGCAGAACGACTTAATCTCCATCTTTCATATTCATGAAATACTACCCCATCTGTAAATCCTTTCACAATATCTGAAGGATCAAAATGCCTTTCACACAGGGTAGAGGTTTGCTTGATTGCTTCAGTTCAGGAATGATTAATTGCCAAGAAGAAAACTTTTCCTTACGAATTGTAAAAATGCTAACCTTTTTTGTTTTCGTGTTCAGAAATACTGCCACAAATTTGACAATATTTTCACTTTTAGAGAATATGAAATAGACATTATTGCAATTAACAACGAGCACACTTAACAGCTTTACTTCTTCTTCATTCTTTTAAAAAAGCAGTTGAAGGTGACGCTACGCTTGGTGGCAGCACCATTTATCGAGACCAAGTACTTTGAAAAAAAAAACTGAAAAACCGAGAATCTAGCCTTACGGGAAATCTCTAGTAAGTGAACATACCACCCCCTCTTCTACTATGTTGTAAACTATGCAACTTGATATAAGCCAACGCGTCGTACCTTTAGGACGAATGTGACCACCACTTCGTCGTACCGTTGCGTCGCGTCTTTCAATGTGCTGCCCTCAGCGGCACAATTTTAGTCGTAGGACCCTATGCTGTTACATGGCACACGGGGCACAGCCTTCATTTGTTTTCTTTCCCATGGTTTCGACGACAGCTTCTCAGCTGTTTTGTTTACTTTTTTAAAACTTATTTTGTATTTTTAGTTTCTTAAAGAAGAAACTAAAAATACAAAATTTTGCTACAATGTAAGTTTTATTGAATATAGATTAAAATTTGTGTTTATTTTGTAATAAAATGTGTGTATTTTACTCCTGGTAGGAAAGAATAAACGTTAAATGAGAAAAACTTTTGTATTTCACTTCCACGAGGATTCCTCTATTTGGTAATGTAACATTTTTGTAAATAACTAATCAATTCAATTAATTCTTTGACAGGAACCCACGTTTATTTAGTTATAATTAGAGACATTAATTACGGAGTTTTTCATTTATTTACTGGGTTAATCAAAGACAAATAATCGAACAGTTATCTCAAGGTTTCGGTGTGTAAGCTCATCCTCATCCCCCCCCCCCCTCGTAAATCTGATAATTGAACAATTCCTAAAGTATGGGTCAGAAAACTTTAAGTTTTACAGAAATCGAGAGCCCTAATCAAGTACTTTCGATTTCTGTAAAAATGAATACGAAATATTAATAAAGAAAAAAATCCTTAGTTAGAACAAACTTTTTCGTTTTATCGATCTTGACCCAACCGATAAAACGAAAAAGAATCCTAGTGTAAGATTTTTTTTTGCTTACCATAATTTTGTATTAAATTTTATAGAAATCGAAAGCCTTTGATTAGGGCTATCGATTCCTGTAAAACTCTGCAAACTGCCTACTATTATTATCTGTTTTACGGAACCAATATAAGTTTCGTCGATTCCACATTTTGTATTCCACCAATCTCGCAATTTAAACAAGAACATATTGATAACGTTTAATCTCTCCACGAATCGGGGTCGACAAGGGTCAAGAATGGCTACCGATGGCAACAATGGCCAACGAGAAATGGAGAAAAATGAAAACTGTAGAAAGGAACTGTGGAAAGTTGGAGTAGGACATTTGGCAACATGGTCGCGCACAACTAGTTGATGTCTTTGGTAAAGCTGCACCGGTACTTTTTCTGTAGAGGCGAGTGATAGTTATCAGCTAGCTGACATTTATTCAGTAGATGAAACTTATCGTCTAGCTGCCAGATATCGAAGCCATTATTTACGTTTATTGTTTATTTTTTTTTCTTTTGATTTGGTTTTAAAGTGAGTTTGTATTTGTGTTTGTATTTTAAAAATCTATGTATATGTTTAAAAAGAATAAATTTTGTTAGTGAAAAAAAAAGTTGCTGTATTTTACTTCTTTTAGAACCACGAAACAAATTTGACATTAGAGCAGAAGTAAGAATATATTATTATTTGATAGGTAATATTAATGAATTTCTTACCATTTAACGAATTTTATTTAGGATTAGTGAAATGCATAAAGTTTTTACAGTGTTACTCAGCCAAAGCTTTAAATTTGTATTCAGTGTGTTGGCTGCTTTTTCCATTTACGTTGAGAAGTATACTTTTTGATTAAGTAGGTAATCTATTGTGGCATTGCAAAAAAATTAACACACTTATCAAACAGGTATTTTATTTCACAAAATTTTAATGTTATAGCCCTGACATCGCTCTTTTATTTTCCCTTTTACAGGTATTGGAATCCCACTAGGTTGACCAGGGCAACAACCAACAATTGAATAGTCACTTAGAAAGCAACCTTCTAAGCCTACCACCAATAACTAAGAATATACCATTAAAGCTAATTAGGTATTTTTCAATGAACAAATGTAATTAAATAATGAAATAATCAAAACAATTTTTTCGTGTCACTCTTCACTCATTGTATTTGCTTTATGTTGTTTATGAATAAAACACTTGCTGCTTACTCTTTAAAATACATAGAGTTTTTCTTTAAAATGTACTTGTGTTTACATACATTCTTGGTAATTTAAAACGTTGGAATAATAATAAGAAAAAGTTAGAATTCAAATTTGAATTACGCACATCATCAAAATGGCCGCCGCAATGGATGCCGGGAAGGGGCCAAGGGGGGTACATTTTATTGTAATTTGCAGTTCTTAAACTATAAAAATCGAAGTAAAACATCATATTAAAACGTGCTAGAGATAATAAAGAATCTCAAAAATAAATTTTCTGTTTATTTTGGTGTATATTTCGTGCCATATTTGCCATCTAGGGGAAACTGGGGCTATGTGGGACAAATTCTTAAAGAAATTTTCAAACTGCTTTATGTAGTACAAAATTACATATATTATCCCTTTTATTGTAAAAATGTTATAGGGAATTTTCTCCCCTCTTCATATTGTAGCAATGCGTTGTATTCACGGTTAACAAGACTAAGACTGAGCCCCGATACACGACTACGGGGGGACTGTATACGGGGGAAACTCTGACGTCACACGTTCGGTAGTATTGAATACTAAACGGATCACATAACGTGGTCATTGGCCACGTAACAATATCTTTTTTCAGAATTAATTAATTGAAACCCTGTAATTAATACAATTGTTTTAATGAATACATATTTTTTTGTCGTACGGGAAAGAGTGCCGGGGTTACTTGGGACACTTAATTTTTTTTTAGCTATTATTAAGTAACATATAAAAAAAAAATGAGATCGCCATTGTGTGGAAAATTTTATTTCCTATTCATTGGTTATACACAATTCGTGTAAAACTAAATAAGTAAGTAAAGTACAATGTATAAATCTGCGTGAAACTAAAATGTTCTTCAAAAAGACCATTTTTTGTGGGGGAGGAACTAATTTCCACATGAAGGAGGGGCTAGTAATAAATCGATTGTCAAGAAATAGATATTGTTACGTACGTTAACGTGCATGTAACGTCGTAGCAGAGATGAGATGAGGAGGATGAAAAAATAATGACAATGAAATATGACTTGAGGGATCGAACACTTTATTTCTGTGTAGATGTGGTGGGGGAGACAATTTTACCGACGTGGTAGAGAGAGAGAGAGACTAGGGGTACCTTTTACTTCGGTACTGGATTTTACACAACTGAACAAAGGGGGGCAAGGGCCACTTCCAACATGAACACACACCGAAGGCCCTTGCCACCTACAATCCTGCCCGTGAGGGCAGCACTGTAAGTGACAGCGGGCCCACCTGTCCACAGGTACTAAAATAACACAAAAAGGGAAACAACAAAACAAAACAAAAAAAAAGCTCGCCACGTTTAGCATCCACGGCTACGTTTATTCAGGGATGACTCCCTGATACACCCGCCTTGGTGCGCAGAGAATTTGGTGGTGGTCGTTGGTCCCGCACATGGCACAGAAGCGCAGGTGGGGACAATCGGCCAGCTTCAAATGACCAGCGACGGACAGCGGGAGAAAGCAGCCAAAACATCGGTGCTGTGCGAACAGCAGCTCCATCCGCTCCCGGTTAGTCAGCAGCATGAAGCCATCACACTCCCTGATCTTGCGGCCGCAGGACACCATGCCTGGCTGATTGAGGTGGGTCCTCAGGAAGCACACGATCGTCGGGGTGTGACGGGGCGCGACAAACTGTGGGGCGTTCGGCTGGACTTCGGCTGCTTTCTTTTTTTCCTTTAACAGGGAACCAACAAAGCTGTTGAGGATTGTTTCCCGTTCGGACATGAAGTGAACGTGCACGTTCTTTATGTCCCTCGAGTTTTCTTCGAGTTCCAGATCGAGTTGGACGATGGCCTTTTGGTGGGCCAAAACCACGTCGATAGCCGCCGCTCGCGTCTTCAGTAAATCCTGTCGACGAAGATGAAGATTGGACGAACACTCCTCTTCACGTTCACGGGAAACTTTTAACTTCTCTTTGACGGATGAGACGGATGGGCACAGATTTTCAGCCATGATGTTGAGTCGGCAACGGTCACTTTGGTGTTTATGGTACGAGAACTTAAGAGCAACTGTCGTCTAATGTTCGTGAAGGACTAAACAGTTTCCCTAAGTTCAAGGGTTAAACAGTAGGCGACCTAATTTTGCCTTTGCCCTTTGAACCAAGTATAGGTGGCGTTGCGATCGGAAATTTTACAATGCGGTTTTGGGGTTCCCACTTTTTACATTGTTACATATGACTATATAAACCAGTTTAACATTTTACATTTTAACATTTGACATTCTACAATTTTACAATTTTACCATTTAACCATTTTACAATTTATACCCCTTTTTTTTTACTTTTATACAAGAATTGACTATTTACATTACATTTTGATCTAACGATCTCGATTTTTACTCAGATGACCCAATTTGTTCACTTTCTACGTAAACCTCCTGCTCTTTGGCCGTAGCCATAACACAGAGCTTAGTCACTGGACGAATACAGGGGTTTTTGTGGTTGCTGATTTGCACTTTTACCACTCGTACAACGTTATCAGAGTCACTGGGGAGAACCTCTATCACTTTTCCCAACGGCCACTGTCCACGTAGAGTATTCGGCTCAATGACGAGTACTAGGTCTCCGACGGTAACGTTTGGCCGATTTTCCGACCATTTTCTCCTTTCCGTCAGGTGTGGAACGTATTCACGAAGCCATCTGTTCCAAAAATGTTGTATGATGGCCTGGCTTTGGAGGAATTGTTTTGATGTGACGTCCATGTTCTCAGCATCTCCCAACTTTAGCGGCACGTAGGGACGGGCTCCTCCATGAAGAAAGTGATTCGGCGTTAACGGATCGGGATCTTCGGGATCCATGCTGAGGTGGGTTAGTGCCCGAGCGTTCAAAAGGGCTGCTACTTCTGCGATCACCGTTCTTAGGACCCGATCGGTGACTAAACGATTCCCGACGCTGACCTTCATGGCTCGCTTGCACGATTGCACGAGCCTTTCCCAAACTCCACCGAAATGGGGTCCGTGAGGAGGAGAGAAATGCCACTCTATTTGTTGGCATGCCATCTTCGACTGCAACTCCTGGTGTTGTTTGACTAACTCCGTTAGAGCTTGTCGGAGTTCTTGTTCCCCAGCTACGAGATTTGTTCCGTTGTCACTGTAAACAACGTTCGGCTTTCCACGTAAACTCACGAACCGAGTGAAACATAGCATGAATTCTTCGAGACTGAGGCCGTCGGAGACTTCTAGGTGAACGGCTCTAGTTGTTAGGCACGTAAACAGGCATACCCAACGTTTCTCGTGTCTACATCCTCTTCCACCGACTCGTACCGTTAGAGGGCCGAAGTAATCGATTCCCGTGTATGCGAAAGGTGAAAGATAGGGAGTAAGCCTGTGAGCTGGTAACGATGCCATGAGTGGTGGAATGGGTTTTGATGATCTCCGCTTGCAAGGCCAGCAGGTGTTGACAACCGATTTGATTACGTTACGTCCAGAGATTATCCAGTAACGTGTACGTAAATCCGCCAGCAATCTTTCAGATTTAATGTGGAGATTCCGTTTGTGATGATCCCATACAATCCGCTGCGTCAGGAGTTGATCGGCTGGAAGCAGGATGGGATGCTTTGTGGAATAATCAACTGGAGCCTGAAGTATACGTCCGCCTACACGTAGCTGACCTGTTTCATCCAGGAAAGGGCTAAACGTGCGTAGTTTTGACTTCAGAGGCAGCTCCAAGCTCTTTTTCAAGACGTAGATTTCTTCCGCAAATGCCAGTCCTTGGGTGCGTTTGACACAAAGCGTGAGGGCCGTCATCATTTCTTCGGCCGTCAACTCCCCCACGGTTGGCTTGTAAATTCCAATCTTAGCTCTGGCGTTGGTCGCGAACCTTCTGCACCAAGCGATAACTCTTTGGATCTTGAGTAAGCTGGAATACCTCTTTACACAGTCATCAATCGGGTGATTTTCGTCTTCCGTTTTGACTGCGAAGACTCGAATTACGTTAACGTCCCTTTCTTCCGGCTCTGTGATCTCTTCCCAAATATCCCACTCCGACGGATCGAGTTTCAGGTACGATGGACCCTCGTGGAATTTCACCAACTCGTCGACGGTCTTCGGGTCAATGCCACGACTGCACAGGTCCGCTGGATTGTTAATTCCGGAAACGTGACGCCATTGTCTTCCATTCGTGTTCCGGAGGATTCTGCCAATCCGATTGTTCACGAAGGTTTCAAATCGGCATGTGCGGGAATGGATCCAACGTAAGACGGTTTGAGAGTCGGTGTGGAAGGTAACTTCACGTAAATCGATTTCGAGCTCCCGACAGATTACTAGGGCGATATTTAAGCCTTCTACAGCAGCCTGCAACTCTAATCTTGGGATCGTGAGTCCTTTTACTGGTGTTACGTGGGTTTTAGCCATGACAAAGGATACGTTGATCGACTGGTCTTCGAAGATGAAACGGAAGTACGCCACAGCTCCAAATCCTTTTGTGCTTGCATCCGTAAATACATGCAGGTGCTGCTGCGTCCAACGACCACGTTGATGCCGGAAACATCTTGGTACTGTTAACAACTCCAGGTTATCCAGATGCTCGTACCAGTAGTGAAAGCGTTGGCCTAATTCTTCGGGGATAGGGTCATCCCAGCCGATCCTTTTCTCGTACGTCCATATATCTTGCAGAAGTGACTTCATTAAGAAAACAACAGGAGCGACGAGTCCCAACGGGTCGTAGACACTGGAGATTATACTGAGGAAATTCCTTTTGGTGAGAACGTCATGGCTTTGCTGCTTCCGTATCTTGGACGTCAGCATATCCATTTCTCCGTTCCACATCACTCCAAGTGTTCGCTCGATGGGCAACTTCTCCAAATCAAGGTCCAGTGTTGGTGAAGCCAAACCGAACTCACGTAGAGCCGATATAACCTTCCTTGATGAGGACGTCCACTTCGTTAGATTGAAACCGCCTAGTTGTAAGAGTTTCTTCATCTGGCGGGCCCGTTTTACTGCCCCGTCTTCGGAATCTAAGGAATCGAGGTAGTTGTCAACGTAAAAGTTTCTTCGAACGCTCTCTGCTGCCTCCGGATACGGGTCGCGATGATCGTCTGCAGTCCGATTTAGGGCGAAAATACAGGTCGTTGGGGAAGATACCGATCCAAAGACGTGGACTGTCATTTGGTACGTTAACAGTGCTTGATTACTGCCAGGCGTACGATAGACAAACCGGTAGGCCGCCTGGTCTTCTACTGGGACCTTTAGGTCCCATACCACTTGGTGAAACATCTTCTCGATATCTGCGCCAACTGGTACCAGGTTCCTTCGGAAGCGTAGTAGGAAACCGAGTAGGCTAACGAGAAGATTGGGTCCACGTAACAGGTTCTGGTTGATCGACGTTCCTCCATACTCGGCAGCTCCGTCGAATACAACTCGAACTTTGGTCGTAGAGCTGGATGGGCTTACGATGCCGTGGTGCGGTAAATACCACGTTTTACTTGACTCCTTCCGCAACTCTTCGGTCGTGAGGAGTCTGGCGTGATCCAGGCCGATGTACTCCTTAACAACTGCATCATAGTTCTGGGCGAAGTCTATATCTCGTTGAAATCGCCTCTCCAGAGAATAAAGTCTCTTCAATGCAGTTGCCCGATTGTCCGGAAGGTTTACGTTGTCGGTTTTCCACATAAGGTCGACTTGATACCGGTTACCAACATTCTTTACTGTTGACTCGAGGATACGCTGCCCACGTAGATCGTCTTCGGAGAGAACAGGCTGCTCCATGTCTACGTCTTTCGCCTCCAGCTGCCAGAATTTCTTGACTAACTCGTTGAGGTCTTCGGGACGTTCCTCTGCTACTATATGGGCGATGAACGGACGCCCATCTTGTGGCGGGCCCGTTTGACCACCCAGGCACCAACCAAACGGGGTTTTGAAGGCGATAGGCCCAATTGTTCCAGCCGGCGGCTTGACGGAATCTACGTGATCGTGGGCTTCTGCTACGTCAATTCCAATTAATACTCCAACGTCTTCGGGTTGTATGTTCGGGACATCAAGACCGCGTAGGTGTGTCCAGGACTCCATTTGACGAGGGTTGATTGGAGGATTTGGCGTCACCTTCAACTTGTCGACGGCGTAGGCGTGTTTAACTTCAAACCGGCTTGTTCCGTCAACGGATGAGAGGGAGAAATCCACAACGGCAGCTTGGACGTTTGATGTGGCTCCATCATAAGAGACAACGTTGATACGTTTATGCTGACCAACGAGTCCCAAACTTTTTACTAAATCTCTCCTGATCAGTGTGGTGTCACTTCCGGTATCCAGGAATCCGAAAGTGTCTACCCATCTTGTACCGACGCTAATACGAACGGGTACAATCTTGAAACGTACACGTCGCTTTACCGTTTCCTTCTGGGTTAGTGTCCCGAGGAATGCAGTCGATGTAGACGCTGATGGAGACATTGGATCCGATAGTTTCCTCCGTGGGATGAACTCGGACCCGTGAAGCAAGGGATGGTGTCTTGATCCAGTGCATCGACCCATGGTACATTTGATGTCCCTGGGACACTCCTTGCGTTTATGTTTGCCGGTTAGGCATAGTAAACACCCCCCGGACTTAAATACGACTTCAGCCCTTTTCGTGGGCGTGAAAGACATAAACAGGTTACAGCTGGCCAAGTTGTGAGCCCTGCCGTTACAAGCTAGGCACCTCCATTGGTCAGTCTTTTCGGCCGCTTTCTCCTCCGTCTTCAGTTGTTTTACCTTGGGAGCAGCCTCCGGAGGTGACGACGCCGTTGATTTAGAGCCCTCTTCTGTCGAAACGTGTCCAATGGTTGACGTGTGAGCAGCGTTCTGTTTCTTGACAGGCTTCTTCTCATCAAACCGTACTTAGGACGTCGACGTAGGCAAGGACTCAAATACGTTTTTACCATGTTGCTTACTCCTGGATTTTACTGTTACCCAGTCGTCCAGGTCCAGAACGTTCAGCTCTGCACCCGTTCTCTTTCGTTTTTCATTCCACTTCTCTTTAAGGTACGTCGTCAGCTTTGCTTCCATGGCCATCAGAGTAGTACGGCTATGAAGCTCGTGGGCATATCTTGATTGTGACAGCGTGACCACTGCTCCATGCAACCGGTTTGAAAAAGTCTTGAGGCTCGCCGCATCTTGGCTCTTCAAAGGTGGAATCTGCAGCAGGTCGTCGAGGTACGTTTGATCCATGACTTCGGTGTGGCCGTAAACTGCATCGAGTCGTTCCCACACTACGGAGTACATAGCCTCATCGGCGAGGCACTCGCCGATCTCATTCCGGACCTCCTTCGACAGCAGCTCTTCCAACATGAACAGTAGGGCAGGAGAACCGTTGTATTCTTGTTCGTATAAGGCTCGAAATTTAGCCTTAAACCGGGCGTAGTTCTTCGGATTTCCATCAAACGGCTGGATCGTGAAGGTCGGAGTACGTGGACGACTACAGCAGCCGCCATGAGGATGGTTGGCAAGGCCAGTGGCAGGTGGAGGTTCAGGGGTCGTGTCCGAAGACGTATCGTCCCCAGGGGGTGGGCATGGATTGCAGGTTGAAGGCATGATGGGCAAGGGTCTTCGGGTAGGATCCTGTGCAGAGGTACCGGCTGGAACGTAACGATTGGACAAGTCTCTACGGTGCATTACTGTGGCCTCAATATACTTTAAGGACGCCCGAGCAGGGATGTCTTGTGTAGCAGCGAATGACTGTGATCGTTTTGGAAGGCGTGTCTCTTGGTCCAGAACTTGCTCTTGTATCGTTCTCAGATGGATCTTGTTGACCTCCATCGTTGTTTTTAGACCTTCAATCTGAGCATTTAGGTCCAAGTTAACCTCTTTGATCTTCTGATCCATTTCACGTAGACTCTGACGTGAATCTTTCACCAAGTTGGTGTTAGCGGCGATTTCTGATGACGTCTTTTCCGCGCTGTCAATGAGTTTGCTCAGGTGCTCACCCATGCCTTTCAGCGCCTTGCTTAACGTTTCCGTAGCCGACGTGGTGCTCGCTTTCATCTGGATCCTTGCACGTTCCATCTTGACTTCCAGTTCCAGTATCTGTTTCTGGATGCACAGATCACGATGGCTGGGTTGACCAAGGGAAACATTTGACGCCGAACGGGTAGACCTCTTCTGTGATAGCGTGGTGCTAACTGTGACGTCTGAAGCTGTCGTACCAATAGAGCTGGCTGAGTGACGTGACGACGTGGCATACCTAATGGCGAAGTTGAGGATTTCCACGTGGTCGGTGTCGAATTGTACCTCCCATTTTTCACATGCTTGACGTTGTGGATCCGTAATATCGGGCAAACTCTCCATATACTTACGGTGAAGATCTTTGACGTCTTCGTAGATACGAATTAATTCGTCTCGCCATGCTGCAACTTGCAACTTCTTGAGCCTGATGGCTCCCAACTTGTGATCTACCACTGCTTTTCTGAGCTGATTCGTTAACTTCGTGTGGGCCGCCTTTCTTCTACCACGTTTCTGCTTGAGATCGTTGTCTGGGAGGAGGGGGCCTTCATTCTTCATTGCTTCTGGCTTCATTTCGTCTTCTATAGAGATATTGCCGCCCGACTCAATACTCTCGGCTTTTGCTACGGCTTCACTCATGACGTAGAAACGTCCAAAGACAAGGAAGTAGTCACACGTAAACGGATGTCGATGATTCACGTAGATACAGCGACGATACAGTCAGATACGTAAAGGCGTGGTAGACCGGGTTTTGCCTTCAGGATGGCGTGGACGTGTGTCAAAGTCTTACAAAGGGAATACCCGACAATTTTACTGAATCTAACAAGTTTTACTAGGGATAACAAGAGAAATGCACGTGTTCGTTAAATCCCGGGTTTCGGCACCATTTGTTACGTACGTTAACGTGCATGTAACGTCGTAGCAGAGACGAGATGAGGAGGATGAAAAAATAATGACAATGAAATATGACTTGAGGGATCGAACACTTTATTTCTGTGTAGATGTGGTGGGGGAGACAATTTTACCGACGTGGTAGAGAGAGAGAGAGACTAGGGGTACCTTTTACCGAAACCGAACAAAGGGGGGCAAGGGCCACTTCCAACATGAACACACACCGAAGGCCCTTGCCACCTACAATCCTGCCCGTGAGGGCAGCACTGTAAGTGACAGATATTGATAGTTCCAGAATCGATAAATGTTTTGTCATTTATTGTTTTGGTTTGTCACATGTTTTTCGTGAAGACGTGCTAATTATATGATAAGGTTTAAGTTGTTGGTAACGTTGTGTAATTGTATTGGATAAGCAATAACCCATCCAATGTATGTATTAATTAATTATTATAAACCCACTATGGTTTTTAAACCTAACTGCTGTTGAAATGTTTATTTATTTTGTCACAGCGTTTCAGTGAATTACATATTCTATATTCTCCTCATAATATATTCTTGTTCATACAACAGGTGTTTTAATTGAATTCTGTACACATCAACATGTGTTATGTTCACTGTGCACTAGTCCTACATTTGTCGTGCAAGGAAAGTCTTCTGATGGTAAACCAGTTTAACATATAGGCTACGTACATTTTTGTTTTTACATTATAAACAATTTTTTTGTTCTTTTCTATTAGAGATGGTTCGCAACTATATTTAAAAATGTGCTGGCAACTGGACACTTACAGAAGATGAAACTAAAGGGGTATTACAAAGAATTGCAACGAGTGGAATAAGTTTTCGTAAAGCAGCTATGACAGGGCTGTCCAAGTCAACTCTTCATCGATTATCTCACAAGATTAATCAAAGTTACCAAAGCTCGTATACATTGAAAAGGAATTTTCATCATCGTCAAAAATTCACACCAGAAAAAGAAAAAGAACTAGCACTATATCTCATCGTTGCCTAAAACTTAAATCCTGGCCTTACACCACGGCAAACGAGGAAATAGGCATTTATTTATGGTAAAGCAAACGCAATGGAAATGCCTCTTCAGTGGCATAAAAACGAGTCAGCTGGAGAAGATTGGTTCAATGCTTTCCTGAAGCGGAACGCAAACCTTTCAATTCGTAAACCAGAAAGAAAGAGCCAGGCAAGAGCGGCAGCAGTAAACCATCCTGTGAGGAGAGAAGGAGAGCGAAGGTGATAACTCATTGAGGCAGAGGACAGATGGAGAAGACCCGGTAATGCTGTGTAGCAAGACGAGAATAGCGCCGGACCCCAAGAAATCCGTCTCGATCCCGAGGCTGGAACTTCTGAGCGGGCTTCTGGCAGCGAGACTCGGAAGCTACGTCGAGAAAGCGACGGAGAAAAAGATCAAGAGGAAATTACTGTGGACCGATTCAGCAATAGCTTTCTGGTGGATGAAAGGCGAGGCTGGTCGGTGGAAGCAGTTCGTTCACAATAGAGTGACGGAGATATGGCAGACAGTGGAGACTGAGGAAATCAGGCATTGCTCATGGTTACAGAACCCAGCGGACGTAGCATCCAGAGGAGCTACGGCTGCGCAGCTTAACGCACAGAAGAGTTGGTGGACTGGCCCATCTTGGATGGGAAAGAGGGAGGAGTGGCCCCAGTCGCCAAGCTCAGCGACCGAGCTCCAGTTGCAAGAAGTCTCGGTCGAAGAAAAAGCAGAAGAGGTAACGCAATGTACGGTATCAACCGAAGCAAAATGGTATGAAAGATTCAGCTCCATGCGAACCATGGTAAGAGTCTTGGCCACGATGCAAAGAGCGATAAAGAAGTTCAAGGGCAAAGAAAATCCGGAAAGCCCGGTGGCAACGGTCAGACACCGGGGGAGAAAATTGAAGTTCCCCGTGTGGACCACTGACGAAACTCGAGAGGCAACGCTCGAGCTTTACAGAGAAGCCCAGGCGACTCACTACGGAGCAGTGGTGAAGAGCTTTAGAGCTGGGCAAACAGAGGTCCCACATGAGTTGAAGAAACTCGGCCTAATGTGGGACAAAAAAAACCGACTAATCAAGTGTCGAGGCCGGCATCTGAATTGGATGGAATACAATAAAAAAGCAACCCTCATTCTGCTACCGGCCGAGCACCTCATTACCAGAAGGGTGATCGAACAGACACATCTTCGGTTGAAACATACCGGAGTGAAGACCATGAAGGGGACACTCAGAACGGATTTCTGGATTCCGAAGATGCGTCAAGCCCTCAAGAAAGAGACGAGTAAGTGCACGAGATGCCAGAGAAAATTTGATGAAATACCGGCGCCTCTACCGTTGGATCGCCTGCAAATGTCCAATCCTTTCACGATAATGGGAGTGGATTTCGCAGGCCCATTCCCAGTAGAATCACCGGCGACTAGCGGTCACAAAACGAAGCTATTCGTGTGTCTCTTCACATGTGTCGTAACGAGAGCAGTCCATCTCGAAGTTACGACCGACCAGGAGATCTCCACGTTTATCTTCGCGCTAAGACGATTCTTCGCGCGGAGAGAGTACCCCAGGGCGCTCTACTCCGATAACGCGAGAACGTTAACGTTGGCCGCTAAGTACCTGAGAGCAGCGTACAGAGACAGCAGGGTGTTTAACACGCTGGTTGACCTCAACATAAAATGGAGATTTTCCCCGAGTCTAGCCCCTTGGTGGGGCGGATTCTGGGAGAGAATGGTGCAGACCGTTAAACGGCTGCTGTATAAAACGTACGGGAGCGATTGTATGGAATACGATCTATTCCAGACGGTGTTGACGAAGATAGAGGACATGATCAACACGAGACCGTTGACTTACGTGGCAGAAGATGATATGGAGCCGCTAACACCCAAGTAATTGGTGACGGGTTACCGGCAACAACAGCATCACCCGGTCGACGACGAGGAGAGAGAATACTCGGACCGGGTGACGCTGACAAAAAGAGAGAGGATCAGGAGAACCCTGGTGGCTCAATGGTGGAAAGATTTCTACACAGAATACGTGATGGATTTGGAGCAGTTTCACTGCCAACCCCAGGACATGTCAAGGAGATTGAGTTGGGGCAAGTCGTGTTGATTCACGACGATTCGGCCAAGAGAACAAGGTGGAAGTCCGGGAGAGTAGTGAAACTAATCCCCGGGACTGATGGAAAGACGAGGCGTGTAAACGTACTCATCACAGATAAATTCAGCGGCAAGGATTTGTCGATTGTTGGAATCTGCATTTTTCTTGGAGCTAAGAAATTTTTAAATATATGTTATTTTTAATTAGCTTCAATTGGTTTACAAACTTACTTGGAACAATGCTTTGTAATCAGCATCAGACTGACCAATTTCAGGAGGAAGCAAACCTTTCTCAGGTATCATTTAAGGCATCAGAGAAACCTCAAATGCACCATTTTCAGGAGTGAGACCACATTGAGTGATGAGATCAGGGTGGATGAATTCAACTGTACATGGACTGTTATCTTCATCAATTGCATTTGTATCAGCAGTCTCCCTGTTAAGATTAGGCAAATCATTATCATTAGTTTTAGTATTTCCTTTTTTTGTTTTTTTTTCATGACGGGCTCTTGGGAAAATTGAGGGGGGTTCTTCTATTCAGGTTTAAGTTGGAGAAAAGACTTGCTGAATAGTTTGTTTTCTTTGACCAACTTTCCAATTTCTTTTCCTTGTGTAAAGAGATAATGTGAAGAATCTCCTTTGGGATTGGGGTACACCATGAACGCAGCATACTGCACCTCATTTTCTTCATTAAGTGTTTCTAGTTTTCTTTTTACAGTTTGGAATCTATCCCATCTTTTCCCTATTGTCCATGATTCTGCTGTGGGCCTTTTTTTGTTTACTTTTCCTTCAGCAACAAATTTCTAAAACAACCAAATAGGCTATAAGGTTCATTTCTTCTTTATTATATTATGAAAATAACCAGATTAACCCTTAGTTCTTCTGAAATAGGCATTATAAAAAACCCCAAAATTGTACATTCACATAATCACATGCGTTATTTTAATAACCAAACAATACGTTAACTAAAAACGTAGTAGTAGGAAATGTTTCCGGTTATTTATTAGTAAAACAAGCTGATACTAAACTGAAACGAATCCGTTAATAATTTTAATCTTAGAAAGAAACGGGTCCGTATAGTGATTTATATAACGTGCTGCTTTGTGTAATATTGCTTAACTGAAACGAATCCGATTCTGAAGTAGGAAGGGAGTATCAAAATGTTATTTCCTTCATGTGACTATAGCGTCAGAGAACGGAAACGAATCCATTCTCCACAACTTGGGGATCCGTTTTTTACCAACACGGAATCGGATCTGTATCAGTTAACTGACGAAGATTGTGTTGATTTGGAGCGCATGCGATAGGAAGTTAAAGAAAGGGGCAGCCATTCAGAGAAGAGCACGTGATCTGACCATGACGTCACTAGGCGGGCTTATCGGTACAGGAATAGAGATAGCCAGCTGAGTGGCCGTGATTGTAGTAGGCTATGCTTTCCCCCCTTTTTTGCTAAGCTCCACAAGCAGGCGCCAGAGTTGCTGCTTAATGAAATGTCGGATACAACCACAATTGTTTTGTGGGCGTTGTCGGGCGTCATGAATAACTCTAAATTAGTTTATAAACATAATTGTTGAACAAACTATAAATATAACGAAATGTATGCGAAAAATAGTTTCAAATCTAATGGCGCATGGAGAATGTCTGAAATAATGATACTTTTCCAAATAGCTGGAACTATTGGTCCAAACATAGTTCTGTTAGTGGTCTTTTGCCTGAATGAATGCATTTGAATCAAATCGACTGCGAATAACTGCATCAAAAATGCTAACCACATTCCACCAACGCATAAGATGGCTGTTAGGCCTAGAAGAATTGGCTCTGCCTATGACCTATTCGGCGGAGCAACTAGCTGAAATGGCGCGAGCTAAACGCGAGCTAACCGGCACGAGCCAGCAACCAACATCGGACAATGAGGGCGAATTATACGTTTCACCACACACTGGAATTAGAGCCACCGGCCTCAACTGGAAAACCAGTCTAAAACCGGTATTATCATGTTTTCGTTTGGTAGTTGTGCTTCTGTTCCTCTACTATATGGTAACATATTTGGTTTCGAGGTTCATACCTCCAGCCGACTGCGTAACGTGCCCAACGTGCCCAACGTGCCCAACGACTTCAACGTTTCTTTAAATTCAAATTCACATTGGTTTGGTGAAGTCTGATACAAAATTTGGCTAAATAAAAAAATAAAAAAAAATAAAATTGTGTATTGTTTTCAATTTTTGTTTCTGGGCGCCCCCGTACCAGATGGAATGACGGAAGCCGAATGAGAAAACGTAGTATGTCGAACGATGCATCTCGGATCGACAATTGTTAGTGGCTCAGTTTGGCAACGAGTTACTTTTGTTTCTCTTATTTGTCAAATGCTTTTTTTTTCTTAGAGAGCAGTTCGCTCGTTGAAGACGATCACAGCTTCGTTGTGACTAACTAGTGATACACGTCCCGACAACGTATCACTATTGCCTAGAACATTCGATGCCTTCGTCTTTTTCAGCGCCATCGTGGCGGCAGCGTCGTGACGAAGACCCCGGTGAGAAATTTTCACACCAATAATAGGCACGACGCTACGGCCCGTCTCAGTTTTCTGATTTATAAAAGCAGAGTGAGTTCCAACCTTTCATTTTCTTGATAAGTAGTGCCAAAATTAACTGAGTGAGAATGACAGGACGACTGCTTGGCTGGGCAGGCCGAATAGGGGGCTTATTACGTGCCCAGGATGGTAGTGAACGTGTAAAGTAAATGGTAGTAAATTTGGTCGGGTAAAATAGACTTTATCCCACATTTATTTAGTTATAATTAGAGGCATTAATTTCTAATTGTTATATTTAAGGTTAAGCTATATACATATGTTAAGTGTGTTGGCTTCGTTTCCAACACACGAAGAAAATTCTCCAGAATGGTCAAAAATATAAACTTTGGTACCACTAGAAAATAAATCGATAATTTAAACAATAAGGTACCTTAATTATAATACATTCAAATTGGTAAAGTCTTCATTTTTATTTTTATTTTTCAGAGGTCGGGATTCCAAATCATATGAGTTCGAAGGACTACAGAACTCCCTAAAAGAAAACTTTCCAAGTTCAAATTATAAAACAATAAAAATTTTCTTTTAAACTAATGCATTATTTAGTCCCTCTAGGTAGTTTAGGAATAAATTTTCTAAAAAAGAACAAAAATTGCTTCAACATGACAGTTTTTTCCTTTTTATCTAACCAGCGCAATACTTGACCCAAGTGAGAAAGCGCAAAAAAATTTTCATGTTGAAGCAATTTTTTCTTTTCAACATTTTTCATTAAAAATACATGGAGAAGATAGCTCTTTTCAAGGGATATTGACTGATGTTTGTGTTTTTTACATGCATGTAATATTTTAGCCGTAATTAATTTTTTTAATTTCAAACTTTTTGCGTCGGGAGGGTAAAAGAACCAAAACTGTCAAACTTTGGGCACATCATTTGGGTCTTATTATACGCCAAATCAATAAAGTAATAGATAATTAAGATACCTTAAAACCTTTAGAATTTTTTAGAGTAAAAATTCACTTAGATAGTTATAGTTTTGGTTCTATAAATTACAATAATAGTAACCTCTTCCTTACACCCATTAAAGCGGCCATTTTGATTGCGCGCCTAATTCAAATATAATATAAATGTAATCTATAATTAACTAGCAAAGCAAACTATTTGAAACGAAATAATGTTCTATCTAAATAAATAGAATTTTTTACATGTGCCCAGTGTTTTATATAGCATAAAGAAATAGTGTATTTCATTATTTAAAATACAAGAAACATCAGTTCCAAAAACACGCATTTGAAATAAATTTATTCGTAAACTACCTAGAGGCATTAAATAATCCATTAGTTTAAAAGAAAATTTTAATTGTTTTATAATTTGTACTTGGAAAGTTTTCTTTTAGGGAGTTCTGTAGTCCTTCGAACTCATGTGATTTGGAATACCGACATCTGGAAAAAAATTAAAAGGTTAATATGAAGACTTTACCAATTTTAATGTATTATAATTAAGTTACCTGATTGTTTAATGTATTGATTGATTTTCTAGTGGTACCAAAGTTGATACTTTTCACCATAGTGGAGAATTTTCTTCTTGTGTTGGAAACGAAGCCAACACACTTAACATATGTATATAGCTTAACCTTAAATAACACTATTAGAAATTAATGCCTCTAATTATAACTAAATAAATGTGGGATAAAGTCTATTTTACCCGACCAAATTTACTATATTGTTACTATACTTTTACTGAATTCAGAGAACCTAGTATACTGCACTGATCTGTATCTACTTATAAACTAAATAAATGCTCAGCTAGAATTCCAATGTTGCCAAAGGTAGGAATGCAATGTTGCCGTCATTAATTGGTAATATCTATTAAATATCTATATACAGTCATGCTTGCAAGTTTCTTTAGAAGGCAAATGGGTCTATATCCTTTCATTTTGTTTGGACAGAAGGGATACTATGGTGCCTACCATACCCTCGTTTT
Organism: Daphnia magna; assembly: GCF_020631705.1. NCBI lineage: Eukaryota > Metazoa > Arthropoda > Branchiopoda > Diplostraca > Daphniidae > Daphnia > Daphnia magna. The sequence goes on from NC_059184.1 coordinate 7,197,753, forward strand.
CTTTCCATTCTTCTCTTCCTCTACGTTTCAGTTAATTTTCCTACATTTAATGTGGCACCTTTTTCGCGGGTTGCAAAGAAAGAGAAATAGGAATAGCATAAAGGGGTACGGTAGGCACCAAAGTATCCCCTCCATCAAAAAGAAATAGAAGGATATAGACCGATTAGCCTGCTAAAGAAACTTCCAAGCATGACTGTAGATATTGCAAAATATTTATATGAAGTCATAACTGTGCTAGCTTAGTGATATAGCACTGTTTTACTATCAATGAGGTCCATGGTTCAAATAAAAAATCAAGTGATTTTTATTCAGTCTATATAATGCCTGAATTATTAACAGAATGTGTATGCGATTAGCTCAGTGGTATAGCACAAGCTTACGAAGAAAAAGGATTTTGGTTCAAATCTAGTTGTTGGAAATATATTTAACATTATATGTTTAGTATTCAGTAGATTTAATTGGTTATTTAGATGATAAAGTGAATGTACTATTTACTTTACTATTATTACGACATTTAAAAAAGTATAATTTAGTTTACTATTGTATGTCTATGATAATTAAGTTAGAAATACTATACTATACTATATTATACTATACTATACTATACAATACTACACTATCCCTGAGAGATTTTTCTTGGGAAAGATTGAAGGCTATCCCGTGGTTATGGGCCCCAAAATGTTTATTGTTTCCCCAGGGGTTCCAGCCGGGTTTTGATTGGTTGTCAATTGAAGGGAATTATCTCGTGTAAACTGAGGAATTTTTCGTTTTCATTTATTTCTTATTCCATTCGGCGTATTAAACTACGTGTCTGAGCTGAATTTCAAATCTGTTGGTGTTTGTGTTCATTTTATAAATTTATTTATTCGGTCGAAATTCAAATTTTGGAGGTTCCCGCCGGTTTGTGATTTGCTGCAAAATTGAGGGGAATTATCGCGTGTAAACTGGGGAACTTTTCGTTTTCATTGATTTCTTATTCGATTCGCCGTATTAAACTACGTGTCTGAGCAGAATTTCAAATCTGTTGGTGTTTGTGTTCATTTTATAACTTTTATTTTGTGTTTGAATGTTTGTTTACAAATATCGTAGGCGGCTGTCGTTTGTCATTTGTTCTGGATGCTGTCATGCAGAGAAATGTGACTTTTGGATTTCGGATAAACTTTTCTACTAATTTACACTATGATTTCATTTTCCTAGGTAAAATTTTATCATGAACTTCCTTTTGCTGGTTGCCTTTAATTATGTGTTTTATAATATGACATTGAACTTTGCATGTCACGTAAGTTTATCTTGACCTAGATTTTTATGTTTATAATTCTACCATCAACTTATTTCTTCAAATTCTAGATGCATCCTGTCAGTCATTGTAATTTATCGACTTGCGCTCAGTCACTTTCCATGCCCAAGATCCATTACTGTTATCACACCAGAACAGTGAAGCGTTCAAGACCATTACAATTCAGATTTTCATATAACCCAATATAACATAGGCAACCTTATTAAAGGATTTCACGTTTTTGGTGTTGTAACCTGAAAGCTGCAACAGTGTGTTTGTATTATGGCCATTTCTACTTCTGTTTAGTAGGAAACCCAGCTGAGGGATAGGTTGGGTTTTATTTCTCATAGGTAAATTTGTAATTAACGTAGAGAAATCATTTGTCCTATTGCTACCTACAGTAGTAGTGTCCTGAAGAGTGTGATGTGAGTAATCTGATTTGTGTATTTATATGTATCAGTTCTGCTTGATGAAAGTCAAATGCCTTACTAAATTCATCACCTGGCTGATAAAGTTGAAGGTAAACATTAATCACTAAAAAATCAATATCACTATGCTACTGTAATACTTAATGACACTTTCTTTGGCCTCAGGAAATTCATCTCAACATGAGGAGTAATGCTGTTTGTTGGTGTGAATTTCAATTTTACGGTTTTCCATTATGGACATCAGTGTGCTTCTTGGAAAAGGTAAAGAATGTTGATATATTGTTTTTTAATTTTTATATTCTCATAAATTTTATACATTTTTTTAATTGCTGCATTGGATATGCGGTATTGACGATCTCTGGATTCAGAAAGAGAAAGTTTTTTCGTGTCATTTGTCTTAGTTGACTTTAAATTACTTTTCTCTTCAGGATTTTTGTCGTCGTATTCTTTATCCTATTAGGTTCCCACATACCATTTCTTGGATTGTATGCTGCTAACCATCTGTTGAGTTCTTTAGGCGCTTTTAAAGTCAGCAGGTGATTTAAATTTTTGTCGCTATGATGAAGGGGAAGTAATCTTAAATCTGATGAGAGACGGACACGTGAAATTGCAACGTAGAAAGTAGCAAATGACACTTGAGGTTGGAAGGGTCTTTTGTTTAAATCTACAATTAGTTTATCACACGTTTGACCCTGTATTTTGTGGAATGTAATGGCAAAACCCAGCTCGTAACCATGAATCTTTTTGGCTTTTAACGTCATTGTTTTTCTGAAAGGAATGTTGACTTTACAACATTTGCTTTCGCTGCTCATACCTAATGGGATAACTACTTTCGTTCTCTCCAACGTTAAGTCCGATGAAATCGTCGGGATTTGCGTGTGGTAGTTTTACTAACACAAAAAGTGGATTGTACTGCAGTCTCACGTCGTCTTCATTCGGCTGCATAAGTTTCCGTAATACTCTATGGACATCTTCGTAAGGGTCAAGAACTAGAGAATGCAGTGTTATAGGTGTACCGTTAGATAAGCCGCGACGTGGATTGATATTGTCTTGTAAGTATGCTGGTGCACCCTTGACAAAAACTCCAGTGAATTGCGTGTAGTTGTTGTAGATGTAGTTAGTGTCCTCTAAAGTGAGGCTGTTTGCCACAATACCGTCAATTGGTTTGTTCCATAAAATTCTTGGGCAGTTATTTCTTTTTGAAAGTGCTTTTGATTGCTGCTCGTTAATTCTGCATCGTTCCTCGTTACTGGTTACAACAATAGTCGCTTGTGTCCAACTGTTATTTTTTTCAATATCTTCTTTAGTTAAAGATTTCAACACACTTAATGATTCATTGGAAATGGATGTGCTCGTTGAAGAAGATCTCAGTTGGTTTAAGAACTCTGCGTGTTTCAAGTCGTCAGCAGCTCGCATTTGTTCAGTGAGTTACATTTTTTTGAATGTTTTGAATAGACTGATGCCGATGTAACGAGAACCTGTCGCAGTATTTTCAGTATTTAAAGATACATTTTTGTTCAGCAAGCTCAATATTCCGCTATACAAAGTTTCAGCCGGTCTAACAGGTGGGAGCTGAAAGAAACCACCCATGGTCACAATGGCTAAACCACCAAAAATTTCTTCGTTTTCAATGATGTGTTGCAATCTGGTATTGATGTGCCCGAACAGTCGTGGTCCAACATTCGATACTTCATCGATTAAAAGCAAAGCTATGGTTGAGACTTGAGCTCTATGTCTGAGATTATTCAGAGTAGTGACTGTCGGTTTTTCGGGGCAGGAATCGTTCGAATGGGAAATTGGAATTCTGCAAAAGTTATGGATTGTCCTGCCTTCAGGCAAGTTACTAGCTGCTATGCCAGTTGGTGCCATGCATCCAATAGTGAATTTATATTCCAATGCAAGTTCATCAATGCATTTTATTAAAATACAAAAGTTTTTCTCATTTAACTTTTTTTCCTTTCCTACCAGGAGTAAAATACATACATTTTTTAATAAAATAAACACACATTTTAATCTAGCTTCAATGAAACTTGCATTGTAGCAAATAAACAATAAACTAAAAATACAAAAGAGGTTTTAAAAAAGTAAACAAAACTGCTGAGAAGATGTCGAAACCATGGGAAAGAAAACAAATGAAGGTTATGCCCCGTGTGCCATGTTACATCATAGAGTCCTATGACAAAAATTGTGTCGCTGAGGGCAGCACATTGAAAGACGCGACTTAACGGTACGACTAAGTGGTGGTCACATTCGTCCTAACGGTACGACGCGTTGGCTGATATCAAGTTGAATCTATGCTGTAATTGTAAACTTCGTGTAGGTCGCCAGGGGCGCTGCCAAGCAGAGCCTTCTTTGTGGCCGATATAAAAAATAGCCGTTGTTCGAATTTTTCCCCCTGTAGAAGCAGACGCCATTATTGTGTCAAAGTCAGTTCAAATAAATCAGTGATAGAACCTGCCTAAGTTTAGCCCTCAAAAGTATTTTATCACAGGTATTAACGTAATTATTGTAACAGGTTAAGATTAATACTTTTCATGGTCCTTCGAACCTTTTGAGACTGACGATATCGTCCAATTAATTAACGTAATTTAAAAAAGTGTAGACTTTGAGTGTGAGATTCAACACGTGTTGTAAGGAATTACGTGTTGGGGAAATTTTCAGCCCACTATTAATTTATAGTGTAAGTGTTTTGGCCTATTTGTTACCTAACTAACAGTTGAATTTTAATTTCAAGTCGTTAAAGGTGTTGGATTTCGCAAAAATACAGTCTTTTGTTTCTTCTTAAATTCATTTTTGTGTTGCTTTCTCATACACAATATTGCCTTGGGATGTCCCACTATAATTGTTATTTATACAAATTTTTCAGATCACCAATGAAACTTCACAACAAAAATGGCTGCCAAGAGGTTGAATCAAGCAACGTTGACGGTAACCATAGAAGTTTTGGAGAAAGAAATTCCCAAACACCTGAAAAATTATGAAGACGCAGCTTCTGAAAACAGATTGCAGGAAGCTGAATTTATCAAGAGCAAAAGAAAGTCCGTTAGTATCTATGGATAAAATGTATGACAATTCATTTATGAGTATTCGGAAACATAGAGGAGATCCGGCATTCCAAGCATTAAATCACGCATATGATGAAATGGAAGATGTTAAGAAATGGTGGAATTCTCAATCTGTTAAAACACCAGAAAGTAGGGTACTTGCATTTAAAACTTTCCATGAATTTGAAAATATGGATCATGTGGAAAGATGGGCATACAGAATGATAATGTTTCAATATATACCTGAATCTGATAAAATTATTATGAATTATAATTCTCCAGATGGCAAAATTTACCCAATTAATTTCGTACGAGATGGGAGGTACCAACAATATTATGGTCATGGAGTCAAAATCCATATGCATTAATTCAATCACCATATTCTACCCAAAAAATACAATACGCTATACATAAATGGCATGAATCTAAAGATGTAAAAATTTAATGTGTTAATTGGGAACCTATTTATGCAATTTGGTCTACATTAGCAGATCCATCTAGACAATTTGCTGAATCACCAGGACATCAAAAAATCTTTGAAACATATCAAACGATGGAAGAAGCAGAAGCAGCAGCTAAAGAATTAGTTTAAAAATCTCAATTAAAGAAGGACAAGGAGAAAAACGTGATAGAGAAGACGATATAGAAGAAGATGGAGAGAATAAGAAACCTAAATTAGAAATACAAGAAACAGAACAAGATAAAGTTATTCGCCCTGCAAGTCCCGACACAGCTAGACGTGTTGGTGAGGAGGCTCTAGCTGAGACACACCTAGATCTTCAGAAATAAAAAGCGAAGACGATATGTCAAGAAATACAGCAATAACTACTACTACTGGATCAGAATCAAGTGCAAAAAAGGGAAGATTCGAAGGTTCTGGGACAGAACTGGTAGGAGGTGTGACAATCAGTTTAGGCCCACCAAGATCTTTAATTCAATTAAAAACAACAACTATATCGTGTGACGTAATTTTACGTGACTTTCATCTACTTGATTATGCATTTGGATTTTCCCAATTTGAAAGCGGATGGAAATTAAGGACTGGACAAGCTACAGCTGGAGCAGATTTTACTTTTAACTTTGTGGATAGATTTACAAGATATAATAGAGTTGCTGCTCAATGTATTCCACTGGATATTCCAGCTTTATGTTTAGATCAAAAGGCAAGAGCTGCTATAGATTAAATGCCATGGATGAGAATGAAATTTCTCGGAGGAAAAATATCATTCCATGGTCCCAGACATAAAGTCAATCAATTAATAAATAGTACAAGAATGGCATATAGTGATGGTGGACCAACATTAAACAATGTTGACAGAAAAATTATGTAGAAAATGTATTATCGTGAAAGAGATTATAATTGGATATTTGATACAAAAGGCGATGCTACTGCAATAGATAGTGTTTATACAAGAGACACAATAAGTAACTCTTCAACCGATAATATGATAGAATATTCAGTAACAAGTGCTGCTCCGCGTCTAGGTCGAACGAAAGCGGAATGGAACAATTACATTGCAAGAAAATCATTTGCACAATTAATTACAGACCACAATCGGTCGACATGCATTTAGTTTCTTCAAATGGCGTGGCTCAATAGAAAATTGGAAAAAAAATTGCAATCGGTATTCAAATCCTGATAAGTGTTTTCAAAATATATGGGATCTTTATAATATTCTTCGTTTGTATGTACTGCAAAAATTCCCTTAGAACGAGTAGAATTATTATTTTTTAAATTTAATTTTTAAAAAATCACTATTGCTTGATGTAATATTTTTATAGATGAACAAGAAGTTTTTATAGTGCAACCACAATTATTCAACTCTTTAACAGGGATCTAACGTCGATCTCCAGGCTGGAGATCGATGTTAGATTCTGGAGACGTTAGATGCTGGAGACTCCAGCATCACAGTCAGAACCGCTACACATACGCCATTGGTAACGATAAAATCATGCACAGGCAGCTAGAAATTAAGCTAAATTGTAAAAGAAATATTCCACAGCCCAAGCCCCACGTTTCAATCAATCGCTTTAAAAAACATACTACCCTGGGGGGTTGCAAAAAATGTCGAGCTGCTACTTATCCTGAAACGTTATTACCTTAAAGCATAAACAAAACAAATTGTAGACTTCTACAATTCTGCCTTGTCGTGTCGACTTCTTCTTAAAGAAAAATAGACAAACAAAAGACTCTATACTCTGTCAATAGGTGGCTTTAAAAAATGTAACTATTGTTCCGATTTTTGTGCAGGATACTGTACAGCTTAGCGAGGGAAAAACAATTTTGACCAGCCTGTTTGGGTTATTGCGCATTGGGTCCTGTCCGGAGCATCTGTTCATTAAAAGAACAACTGGTTCGTTGGTAAAATTGCGCACGATAAGTAAAAATACATTATATAAACTTTATACATCACGATCGACCCAGGCGTTTCTTTGCCATACGTATGGGATTGGAGATGGTTGATCACGAAAGCAGCGAGTATTTTTTGAACTTCCAACTAAAAGAGGGTCTATTTTAAAAGAATCATTCGCGTTTACGCACAGAACGAGCGTAAGTCAATCTTTTGCCCGAAGAGCCTTAGTACCCCTAATGGTTTCTCAACATCCCTCTTTACTGCTAACGTACATACGTGTAGGTCAAGCACGATTAAACAAGCAAGTTTGGTCCATGTTGTGCAAGACATTCCATACTCTGTAGCAGACCAATTAGTCAAGAATCGCCTATGGAAATAGACTAACTTAATCTAGGATTTAAAAAATTAAAATTTAAAAGAAAAATACCGTAATGAGAGGTTCCGCTTTTGTGACGTTAACATCTCCAGTCTCTCCAAAAAGAAGAACACTAGGCCTGATCGAGCAACGCTATCTCCAGTTGCCACCCATCCAGATTCTTTAAAATCCCAAATTTCCTTAGCCATAGCTTCATTTGATGCCTGAGCTTGAATATGTGCTCGTGAAAGAGAGAATGGTTTACATCTTGAAGTAAGATTGCGTATTGCATTAAGCCAATTCAAAATAGAATCGTCCAATTCGCGATACCGAGACTAATTTGCCATCCGTTATTTTTACGGCTTAAAGATTTTATTCTGTAAATATATTTTATGTTTTCTTTGATCACTCTTATTCAATGAATTTGAAACTTGGAAACGCAAAACAAAGAAGCAAAGTACATTTTCGACTTATTTTCCTCAATAAATTTTATGACTTTCATTTTGTCTTTCAAGAAGACATTTTCTTTATTTTTTTTATAGGACGCCCATGTAATACAACAGGCTTTACCATTTCTTGAACTGACACAGAGATCAAGTTACACAATAACTAATTTCTTTCTATTGTTGCCCACCCGAATTACTGCCGTGGATCATCTTAGGTTGAGTCACTGAACCAATTTACACCATTACCTAAAATTGTGAAAACCAATCCAAGTAATACTTGTTTGCGTGTTTTAAAGTGCATAAGCCATTAATTCCCACCACCGAAACATGGATCTAGTCCATTATACGGCAAACGGTGGCGCTGAAATACGGCAAAGAAAAATAGGTTCGATAACCGATCCGGTTCCATAGCTAGACTGTTCTACAACTGGACGGGCACGGTTCATAGCGTTTTGGACCCGTAACAATACTAAAGTATAGAAATTCAAGACGGCGAAAAATCCTATTCGACAACAAAGTTAGCGACCAATACAATCGACGCGGATTCTTCGCTTACAACAAGTGATTAAGCAGCTGAAGCCCAGTTCGTCAGTGACAACCAAAATGGTATATTGAGAGGATTTTTGTAAAGTTATTTAACGTCTTATTGTACAAAACTGTTATTAAAGCGAATCCAAAGTGGTACAAGTAAGTATAATCACACAAGTGTTGTATTTGCAAAAGAATAATACAACAAGTGATGACTTAGACTAAACAATGTCTTAACTAAGACCAAAAAGGGATTTAACTAGATTTGTTAAACTTTACCAGACTTGGAGAAGCTCTGAAGAACACTAGATAACCCAATGAAATCATCAAACGGAGCTCAGCCAACTCCGGGAGCTCCCCCGTCCTACCATGCAGACTCAACTTACAGAGTTCCACGGAAGCTTTTTATACCATCACGCGAATACCCTTTCCGGACTGCGGGTCTCCGTGTCTTCCTTATGCGGATTTCTCCTGATATAGTTGTTTTACCACGGTCGCAGGTTACACTGATGTTTAAAGACTGGGCTCATGTTAAAAGAAGGTAACTGTTTTGGTTTCAGGGTAAAAATCAGGATAGGCGTACCCGCCTATCTCGAATACGGTATAACCGGGCCAATAGGGTCGAAATACTAGATGGATTTTGTTTTGGCATAAATCGATTGGTTTGGGGTTGCATCATCAACCCACATATCACAGATCGGTCTCACGAACATCCGCAGTTTATCCAACACCGAAAAGGGTGATATCCTACGGACATCCTTGGAACTGCCAGACCTCCAGGTTGGATGTTCCTTGGGTATTGACTGAATATTGCAAGACTTCCCGGGATGGTGCCAGTGGAAAATATATGATCATCCGAAAGGACTTGTTTAGGCTATAAATAGCACATTTTTTACCGTAAAAAACCTTTCAGAAACGGGATTCGAAATCGGGACTGTCGCTTCACAATCGGTTCTCCTACCATTCTGTCATCACATTCATATATATTTTTTTTTAAATCTATATTTTGCTACTAATTCGAAATATTGTGAAATACTTGAGAAATATCTTCTGCTGAGGATGACTTATATATGCAACAGCTGTCTTATATAATTATCAGCTTAGTACAATTTTTAAAACTTGCGTAGAGTTGTATTATTTTCATTCTATTATTTATTTTGCTGTTCTTGTTACACTATGAATTGCTCATACAAATTATCGAGCAAATCAGTATTTTAAAAATGGAATGAAAAAAACTGTTAAGTCCCCTTTGTTTTAAACAAAATTTATTTTGTCTATCAAAATCAAAACATTCAAAAATCTTCTTGGCTTTTGGGGTGACGTTCGTAGAATCAATTTTTTAGACATCAATTTGCACTTTAATTGTGACTATCCGACGCAAATACCTGGAACTACCCATAGAGTACATGGATATCTAATGGATGTTTGGCCATGAATCGGACATCCGACAGCAGAAGTGTGGTAGGTGGGAATACGTACCCCGATTGAACCTTGGAAGTCCTGCCCCTATGCCTTGAGATGCGAACCCCGATCGGCAAAACAGCGCCTTAATGGGCTTGGGACCGATCCCTAGTCTTAATATATCCTAGTTGTTTAAATACTGACCATTTGAGGCGCCAAATTGAGTTCCTTTTTCTTCGAAAGACATAAACCTATCGAATTCTAGATCTTCCATCGTACCACTTTCAAACCTTTCCATGATCTGCTATTTCTCATCTAGTGGCTACAGAGTTCTCATATAGTACAAAACAACAACATGCTTCAAAAGAATGGCATTCTATTTAAAATGTACTGCAGCGCCAATAGACTTTATCCCTTACCACGGTTGGTTCAGCAATCAAAAAATTTAGTGTCAATGGACTTTGCTGCTCCGGTCAGAAGTCGGGAGACTCAAAAGCCCGACTCTAACAGGCGAAAGGGGCAGCCATGTTTAGGGATTTGTATTAGAAGCTTTTTTACATTATGTTATTAAAGCAAATTCAAAGTGGTACAAGTAAGTATAATCACACAAGTGTTGCATTTGCAAAAGATATCGTGTTCTGTCTGTGCTCAAATACACCTCCGAACCCAGTGAAACTGTGTCAATACGAATAGCTAACGTTTAATTCACTAGTAATCAACCTGAATTAATAAAAAGTAGCTGAATTGTCATCCAAAACACTTAAAAAGGTACTTATTTTTATTCCCGTAATTTCCCTTAATTTCCACGATTTACTATACTTTCCGTAATTTCTAACACTTTTTCCGCTTTTTCTCAAGCAGTGAACACCTTAAGAAATAGAGTCACTGACCCCTCGCTTGTATTAAATCTTAACGGATTTTATAAATTTGTTGCTACTTCATTGGCGACCTCGTCACTATGTCAATATGCTAATGTCATGAAATTCGTTCAAAACGAACAGCTAGGGATAACATTCTTGTTAGTTTATAGTTTGATTTGATTTTTCAAAAACATAAATTGCATCCGTAATCCAAACTGACTCTTTTATCATGATCATAGAAATTTGTAAAAATAAAAATAAAATTTATTTCTGTTAACTTCTCAAAAGTTGACAAATGGTTTTTATGTCGCATCCTTCTCGTAACAATACGTTTGGCGATCAGATATCATGTTCGATAGGCATAAAAAGATCGTCATTCAACCAAAGTTATTTGATTATCGCATATTTGTTATGATCTCGGTAACATTCAGCGAATCCTCACATAAGGAAAATATGACGAACTGGGACTGAACCAAGCTGACTACTTAGCACACACAAAATGTGTAACCAAGCGGAGCACGAGTCTTCATCACTAAAGGGTCGTCACCTTTTTGAGCTCGGTATCCCTTCATACGATCGTCGCTTACCTAAATATGTGTCGTTTTGTTAAACATGATCTAACCACGAAGAAAATGTCTAAAACAAATTCTCGTGTATATATTTTTTAAGTCATTCAAAAGACAAATAACAAAAAAAGAAAAAAAGCATTGTCTTCTATCTATTTCAATATTGCGTAAACCATTGTAATATGTTTAACAGTACAGTAAGCGTCCAAATAATTCTCTGGAGTCCAGAAATTGACCAGGTCTTCACCGAATATCCACGAGAGCAAACTAAGTAGGTAAAGAATTCAAAATTAACGATAGGGATTCTATCAAAAATCATCCTCACCAGTTTTTTTTGACATTTTCCCTTTTACATGGTGTCATTTTTCATCAGAACAGAGGTACCTGTTTGAATCTTATTCGTTTTTCAGTTTCTTTAGCAAGGAAGCGGACATTGGTGTCGTGTTGTAGAACACATAATGGTGCAGTGTAACGTTGAGTTCCCGTAATTTTCAGCTCAGTGGCAAAGAATTGCCCAGTAATCTAGTCGGCCGACTCGAGTTTCTGCTATTTTTTTCTATACGATCGATGGCGTTTACGGCCAAAATTCACTCAAAGTATGGGAAATCAGGCAATGAACTTACTTTTCAGGATAAGGCTTCGTGACGTAGCCTGGGAACGAACTTCTTTTGTAAAGACTATGTAAATGTGTTATTTATTCCGTTTCCGTTACATCAATTGGTCTCGTGTCTGTTTTGTCATTAATGTTGTTACTTTCCAGGTGCGGTGATAAGTACTTTTCTCGAATATGTGATTCTGATAAAATTGTATACTCAATTTTTGATCGTGTGCGATACTTTTTGTTAACCTGGCTGAAGGTCTTGTAAAAGTTATGACTCTGAGGTTTAATGTCGGCCTATGGTCCTCAAAATATTTAGGTGCAGATCAGATCTTAAGTTATAGAGGAATCCTGCACTGATAAGTAATTTTACTTGATACAGCTTTACCAATGTAGCCTTCTAGATAAAAGGAGGAAAAGCGAGCAATATATATGACTGCCATCAAAACTGCAATAAATTAATTCACTTTAAATTCATTTGAATGTCCAAGACTATGTGGAAAAATTCAAAAAAAAAATAGTGTATTTGTATTTTTGGCAGAATCCCTACCCCTATGACAACAAGAAATATGACATTAATAGAACACGGAGTTACCTTTTATAACCCCTAATGAATATTTTCGACAGAAATACTAAACGTTTGTCCTGCACAGGATTTGAAGTTTCCAAGTTCATGTTAACGAATGCGATTGCTTTATCTATTAGCTATTCACTTACAAAATTTTTGACAGTGATATCGCTACTAGCATTTATCGTCCTAAGGACATCCTAAGAACGTTCGGGGCTCCTAGCTACGTCCACCGTCTTTCGAGACGGTTTTGAGGTTCCATGGACGTAAAATTTGGAACGTCATTGGTATCAGCCAAAATGAACGTTCAGGTGTGTGTCAACAACTGGTTGTATTGAGACTCTTAGTCTGGGGTATAGGGCATGTGAGGTTGAACTCTAGCAGCCAGATCCAAAACATCTTCCCCCTTCATTCTTTCTTGATTTTAATACACACGTTAACATACACCAACACTGAATTTTACTTCTTACACGAGGTTTTGAGGGACATGAAAAAATGACTTTGAATGATGAGAAAGGCGATATAGCGAGAACGGCGATGAAAACATGAGGAACGACTTTCTTATTTCTATTTTACCAGTACATATTTTTCTTTCATCATTTATAGAAGAAACCTGAATTTTCACTGGTCGTGTTGTCTCGATATCAGCTTAATCAAGTCACTAACGAGGACATTCGGTTGAACGATTGTCACATGAAAGCAGCTCAAGTTCTCATCAAGAAGATTTCCCCAGAGGTTGGAGGTCTAATGGACACTGTCCATGGTTCAAATCTTGGCTTCCCAAAAGTAAAGGAGAAGAAATGGATCCAGATTCTACACGATGGAATGAACCACTGGGTTACGGCTTACAAGGCACCTGACGAAGATTTTGTAAAAATTTACGACAGCTTAGAGCACGAGGACAACCTGCACGTCATCGCCTGCAACTCTGCTTTGCTGCGACACGAAGGAGACAGCATTTCATATGCCTATGTGAAATGCCAGATACAGAATTCGGAGTCAACTGTGGCGTTTTTGCCATCGCCTTTGCGGTGTCCTTAATTACCGGTGGTGATCCTACCAATGATAATTTTGCTAGCGACACGGATTTACGGCAACACCTGAAGAAGTGCCTCAGCGATGGCAAAATGTCACCGTTTCCAAAAACTAACGAAAAAATTAAGATGAAGAGATCATCGAAGGTTAAATCGACGAAGATTTTCTGCCACTGTCGTTTGGTCAAATATGACCCACTGAACGACAATCCGGATTGGCCATCCAATAAAAAGAGAGAGAAGCGGCTGAAAAACATCGACCCAGATGCTCGTAAAAATGCCAAATCCGAATCGAAATGGAACTACATTCAATGCAGCAATACTGCTTGCAAACAATGGTACCATTGAGGCTGCGAGGAAGTGTCAGATGAAGACAAATCTGATAAAACGAAGAAATAGTTCTGTCAGAAATGTCGTTTGTAGTAATGGCATGCTGATATTACTGTTTTTCATGTTCATTCGTGCTTATTGTATTCAAATAGTGTGTCAATTGCAAATCCAAGACTTTTCAATACAGACTTTTAAAACATTTTAAATTTTAAATCACGAAAGTATTTTTCGAAAAATTGCATGCGGCAAGTGGCATGTTTATTTAAAGGAAGAATGAAGAAAAACATTTCGGGTTCTAGTGCGCCTTTCGTTATTTAATAGGCGCGCATATAAAGCGCGCACTTTAGGGTCGGCGCGCGGGTGTTTTATGTCGCGCAGTTTAGTGGTGCAGGAGCGCACAAAAATCCGCGCATTTTAGTGGCGCGCTCACGCATTTTATGGACACCCTAATGAGATGGGAAGGAATGTTATATGAGACGGACAATGAATAAAATAGAGTGAGAGAGAGAGAGAGCATACACATTAAGTTTTTAAAGTATGAACGACCCGAGCGTGTTGAATCTGGATGATTAACCATAGTGGCCGGTGGACTCCAAGGTGGTTTGACAAGATGGGGCACTACAGTCGTTGCTGGCCTTACCTTAGGTGGTCGACCATGACGAGGTTCAATTGCGGGTGAGGAATTTGATGGCTGCTGGGCCGGTTTAGGGATCGCGCCTGATGAACTCAATGGCTGCGATATATGTCGACGTACACCGGTTGTTGATTGTTAAGCTGTATGCTCCGAAGGGTGTGATTTTTGCAGCACTAGTATCGGTGACGCGATTGGTGCAAAAGAAAATTACCCTAGAACCGGCAGAGTAGTCATATGATGGACTAGTCCGGAAGGAGGAGGTGCTTCAGCTTAAGGGCTGGAAGAAATCAATTGAAGACGGCCGGACGGACCATGCCAAACACGTTGGAAATCGATTTGTCTAAATTTATGTTGCGGCACATGCGACGAAAGAATAGGCCGTCTTTCAATCGAATGATACAGGAGTCCGGCTCAGTACAGACGGGGTGGACAGAAAGAAGTAGCTGCTTGCCGACGTTGCAGCTGACTATGAACAAAAGCCGCTGAAATGAACTGTGGGCCTAGACGACTCGTAGTAACGGAAGATTACCTCTAATGTGACGGCCCTCCAGAAGAACCGTTGAAGAAGAAAGATCAGACGATGCTGGTGTAGATTGGATAGCTGCTAACGACTCCCACAGCGTCCGGCCATCCGCGAACATTTTGCGAATCGTTCTTTTCGCCGTTTGAATGTGACTGTCCACCAGGCTGTTGGACTGTGCGTAAGGGGTCGCCTCTTTTAGCTAAATTAGCTAATAGACCGAACCAATATATATCGGTAGTTGGTTAGCGAATAAACCGATCTTATGTAGTATAGCCTGTTGAATAGCGATTGCAATCGCTAACCAACAAATAGCGAATGCAATAGCTAACCGGCTTCATTTCATAGCGGTTCGAATCGCTAATGACTTTTGATAGCGATTGCAGTAGCTAATAAGAACACTTATGGAAGAATTACTGATATTATATAGCTCTTTGGATAGCGATTGCAATCGCTAACCAACTGTCTTAAATAGCGATTGCAATCGCTATTAAGCACATTGATTAAAGAATTTTCATATTATATAGCCCATTGAATAGCGATTGCAATCGCTAACCAACTGCCTATATAAACCCCCTTGGATAGCGATTGCAATCGCTATTAAGCACATTGATTTAAGAATTTTCATATTATATAGTCCCTTGAATAGCGATTGCAATCGCTAACCAACTGCCTCTATATACCCCCTTGGATAGCGATTGCAATCGCTAACTAACTGCCTCTATATACCCCCTTGGATAGCGATTGCAATCGCTATACAACGTTTCTTTGCGATATTCGACCGTTTCGCAGCCCATTGCCTGGGGGCTGTTTTGCACAGCATTTCGTGTTTTAACCACTCTTCGTTTCGCGTTTCACTTTTGCGTTTTAGGGACACCCGATGACCCGAAATCTAATTTGCTAAGAGAATTGAGGATTCTACACGAAAAAAGTTTATGGGGTCTTTTTTTTCTACACTCAAAACTTCTTTGTCTTCCTGTGATCCAGTTATAATACAACCGCCTTTGATTTCACAATCAGAATTACAATTTTCTCAAATTCAAATTAGGAAGGGTGGTTCTGCCGTAGTATATTTAGGTTATTTCAGGAAGACCGAAGTGGCTGTGAAAGTGTATTACATCGATAACCCTCAATTACCAATCTACAAACGCATGTTGGCTAAGGAAGCTGCTCAGCTAATCCTTTTAGAGCATCCTAACGTTGTCAAATGTCTTGGAGTGTGTTACGAGAAGAGCTGTTTGGTTCTTGCTCTTGCGAAAAAGAAAGTAACAGTGGAAGATGAATCTTACACAGTACACTCGCTTAGACAGCTAATAGATGTTTTAACCCCAACTTTGTTCATACTTAAGTTGAAGTAATATTATTTTCACTGACATACATTACAACTGTAATCTAAAAATCTGTAATATTGTTTCCAGGTACGAGGCAATATTTCAAATAGCTTCTGGACTACAGTATTTGCATTCGCAAAAGGTGTATCATTGTGATATGAAAAGTGCCAATGTACTTGTTCATGACCAAAGCTGCGACAACAGTGATTGGACTTTTTGGCTTTGTTATGTTGGGGAAACACACATGGAAAAGAATACTAAAATAACATGTTCAGTAAGAACAGCAAGAAGAGATTGAGCCAAACAAGGCACGGTATCATTTGAGGCCCCAGAAATATTCATTTCAGCAATGAGAACCAGCAAGAGTGACATCTATTCCTTTTCCATGGTTATTTATGAGTTGGTGCATCTCGAATATCAATATCCATGGGCATCTGTGTATCGCATGGGGAAAGCTGAATCAATATCTACTTTGATTATCGAAGCTGTGAAACGTTGTGAAAGACCACAAATTTGTGAAGAAGTAGCTGGTTCATCATTAGCAAATTTAATGATATCAATGTGGGACCAAAACCCAAACCTAAAACCTGATGCTGCTCATATTATTGCAAAAATAGAACAATTCATGGTAATATTACACTGAATTTCCGAAATACTATAACTTTAAATACTAATTTTAATTTTTTGGTATAATATAGGCTACGGACGTGCCAAGTGACGATGTAATTCAAAATGCATCTCGTCTTCCCATTCAAAACACTTCTATGTTTCGCCCTGGAGCTGCTTCTCCTCTTAAATACGCAGTGGCCAAACGATCGTCAATTATTAATGCTACGAGGCTGGAAATACCGAAACGTCGGCTCTTTGCTGATCAAGGGATTTCTTCTAGTGTTGATGAAACTGGGCGTGGTGATGTAATTATTTTCCACAACTATTTCTGTGTGTAAACCATCAAAAATTTATGCCAATTTCCTTCCCAGGTTGCTATGACAAAATCTGTTCCTAGTGGCAGTGACAAACATACTGATAATCTGGCAGTAAAGAGTTTCGAAGACAACCCGTCTGTTCAGCAGGTAAGTCTTGGAACTGATATGAACCATTCAGTTAGTGATGTATTTCTTCCCAATTTAACATCGTGAGATACATTTGTCATTTTCGAGAAAGATGTCTCTGCCATTAACAGTTCTGGTGTCAAAGAATCATCTGAGCTGATTCGTGCAACTGCCACTACCACCTCTCAAAACAATGATGTAATTCAATCAAAATAGAAATGCCTTTTTTTTTAGCTAAAACACAATTCTTTTCCTTTTGTAGGAAAATAGATATGATGTTTACAGTTCTCGACCAACAGTGTCTTGTTTTGAAGACAACCCGTCTGTTCAGCAGGTATATCTTGGAAGTGTTATGAACCATTTCAATTAGTGATGTGCTTATTCACAATTTAACAACGTGAGATTAATTTTTTGTCATTTTCCAGAAAGATGTCTCTGCCATTAACAGTTCTGTTGTCGAAGAATCATCTGAGCTGATTCGTGCAACTGCCACTACCACCTCTCAAAACAATGACGTAATTCAATCAAAATAGAAATGCCTTCTTTTTAGCTGAAACACTTCTTTTCCATTTGTAGGAAAATAGATATGATGTTTACAGTTCTGGACCTAGTGAAGCATCCACCAATCTTATTGCTCCAGCTGTCATTACCAACACGGTAATCAAATTATTTTATTTTTTCTTCCTCATACAGAAACTTTGTAAATGTGTACCAGCAGGTTAATGAGTATCAGCATAGTTCAGAGCAGGAGCTGGTGTGGCAAGGGTACGCTTCTAAATACCTAAACGCAAAATTTCAGTTAAAGCCGTTCCAACTAGAAGCAATTCGTACCTTCAAATCTAAAAATGATTGCATTGTCATTCAAGCTACTGGATCTGGAAAGTCTACATGCTTCCATATTCCAGCTCTAATGCTGAAAGATGATCAATATGGCCTTGTGATTGTCCCGACTATCACTCTCGGTGAGAACCATCTGCAAACTTTACAAGACATCAAAATAGCATCCGCATTCTTCAAGTCAACCACCGAACAACATGATTATAAGATGGCTTTCGATTCCAGTGTGAAAGATGCCGAAAGAACGTCCGTGTTGATTATGATGCCCGAGTTCCTTTTCGGAAGCAAAAATCATACTGGCCTCATCGATCGAATCGAAAGTAAACGGCTTAGTTTCATTGTGATCGACGAATCCCATCTTTTGTTTGATTGGGTTTCTCTAACAGGCCTACTAACGGTTTGTGATCTGTTTCCACGACAACTGACTGGCCATACACGTACTGGCGAAACCTCATTAGGCCGAACTGGACAGCTAGTAGCTGTTTCTAAATTTGAAAATACCGCTTTTGCGTGACAGTTAGGGACGTGGATGAGTATGCAATCGGTTGATCGTTTTGTAGTAGCACAGCTCCAATACCAATGGGCGACGCGTCGACTGAGACCACACCAGGTCGTGAGTGGTCAAACAACCGTAGCACAGGGAGCGACGAGACAGCTACTTTTAATTTTGCTAGGCACCTCTTTTGTGGTACTTCCTCAATCCACGCTGCGTCCGCTTTCAGAAGATTTCGTAACTGCCTAGTTAGACCAGCCAGGTCCTTGCAAAACTTGTCAAGATAAGTCACCACGCCTAGTAGTCGGATGAGGTCTAGCGGCCCGGAAGGATCAGGCATGTCCACAACGGCATCTATTTTACACGGATCTGGTTTCAGAGTGCCTTGGCCAATAATAGGGCCCAGCCACGGCAACTCCTGCAGAAAGAAGCGAACTTCTTTAGCACTAGCTTTAGGTTTTGTAGCCGACAACGTACCAGAACAGCGCGCAGATTAACTTACAGCTCTTCCTTGGTTTCGCCCGTCACCAGAAAGTCATCAAAATATATAAACACGCCTGGTAATTCTCCAAAGAAGTCGGACATGGTTTGAAGATTTATTTCAGGGGCCGACTTTAACCCAAACGGCAGCCTGAGGTACCTATAACGAACTTTCGGTGTTGCCATAGTGCAGAGATAAGAAGCTTCGTTCGAAAGTGGGATTTGGTAAAACCCAGAAGCAGTATCCAGGGGTGGAATTCTATCTGTGGCTTAAAGTCAAGTATAAGTTTTAAGTTAAAGTAAGAAAATTTTATACTTAACTAAGTATTACTTTTTTTTAAGACAAACTCGAATTCCAACACGTGCTTAAGTACAGTTTTTGCCTTTACTTAGTTAAGTACTAGGTAGCAAAAGTCGACTTAGACTTCAGTCGGGAGGAGCTTATTTAAATTTGTAGAAGCCAATGGAAAACGTCGTTACAAGCACACAAGAAGTTCCAAATAGCAGACTAAATTAACAAGTGATTTTTGATTACGAAATTTCTTCTAGTTTTCCATTCGATTTTTCTTCATTGAACGGATTAATTGATAATAATGGTACGTAACGCATCGGCTACATGGAGTAGTAGTGAAACAGAAATTTTAGTTGACGAGCTCATCGCACGAAAGGTATTGTTGTGTTTATATTTTACCGTTTCTTATAGTTTTTTAGTCCCATAGTCCGAACGAGACTTACATCTCGTTTCAGTGTGTTTTACAATGATTCTATTTAAAATATTTTTGACTCAATGACATTTGTTTTTTCCATAAGGATATAATATTTGGTGCACAATCAAGTACTGTTACGAACAAAAGCAAACAACAGCATTGGGATGAGATTGTGGCTACAATTAATCAGCAATTTCCAAGCCAGCATCCCCGTGATAGGGAAGAGACTAAGAAAAAATGGAATAATTTGTCGTCAGATGCAAGAAAAAATCTAAAAGAACACAAGAACTCTGTAGAGCAAACCGGTATTGTACTATTTCATTTATGTGCCATTTGAAAACATTTTTCTAATAAAAGAAAATACTGTGATTAATAGGAAAAGGAAAAGCTTTCCCAATGAAACCTTTAAACGAGAAGATTGTCAACATGATTTGGGGAGAAGTAGTAGCGCAGCTTTGCCGGGAAACAGCATATCCGTATATTATATTAAACTACATTCCACAAATAACATTATTTCAATGAAATTTATCAATTAGGGCGGAGTAGAGACAGACGTGATGGAAAACGCTAATGATACTCTACGTATTAATAATAGTGCCTCTAGTGCTTCTCTCCATACAATGAATGCCTCTAGTTGTGCAGTCTTGTAAGCCATAATATTTCTTTCTTCTTAGCCATACACTAATCCCATTTTTATTCACAGGGCTAAAACGGTTCAATCGTCTTTTCTTGAAAACGAGGAAGACGACTTATCTACATTTGAGTTTGATGATAGCCAATCAAACCAATCATCTTTATGTCAAACATTTAGTAACGCTGACTTTGCTGACGGTGTACCATCCACATCCCGAGTTGTAGCTTTGCTCCCCAAACGCACATCAACTCCGGTATTGTCCACTAAAACAACAGATCATAGTTCTGCAAATATCGTGTTTGCGAAACGCTCTCAAGCAACTTTGGCACCGGTTGAAAAAGATGCTCTACTAGTTGCAGTAACTTCATTTTCTACGACGAATGGAGAATCTTTAAATAAAAATCCTTTAGCTCTTCGTGATATTGTCAATCGCGCCAAAAGAGCACATGCTGAAAAATCAAACGTTTCTGTTTCTAAGAGGTTGATGCGCGATCGCTTTGATTTGCTGCACTCTGTCATTGCAGTAAGACAGCTTATAGGAAAACCAATTGATGCCGAAAAAGACATTCCGGTAGACCTTTTAGAAATGATGAACAACCCGTCTCAATTAATTTGAAAGAGCTATGTTACAAGTTTCGTTTGATTCTGTTTAATCAATATGTGCAATACAAACTTGAAAGCAACTTATTTAACGAGTGAAATCATTCAATGTCATTCGATTTCGCTTTTCGAAACCTTGTCTTCGTAGACGTAGAGCTGCTTGAGCCAAATTTTCTTGTCTATCGGGTTGATTGTCATAATCTTGTTCCTCAAAATGATTAACTGCTATATCGTCGTCGAAATCTGGTTGTCTTCGTGATAGGGCTATATTGTGAAGGATGAAGCATGCCATTATCACGCGACAAGCACGACCGGGTTGCATGCGTATTCCAAAGAAAAGAGCCGGAAACCTACGCTTTACCATACCAAAAAACCGTTCGATTACGCACCTAGACTTTTTGTGAGCAACGTTAAATCTTCGTTCTGGTTCATTGCTCGGCACTGCATATGGCGTAAGTAAATAAGGTGTACATGCATAGCCACTGTCCCCGATTAAATGAAAAGGAGAAAAATCTCCTCTTGCTAACCGTTGACCAATTATACTTTCAACAAACATTGCTGCATCATTAGTGCTTCCGGGTTTCTTTGCATAGACGCTTAACGCCCTACCATTGGCATCACAAATAGCCTAAATAATCATTTGAAATGTAACTTGGTTTCCGAATCATATTTTTGAAAAGCGTTGGACTAACCTGTACGTTGATAGAATGAAAATTTTTAAGGTTAACATAGATTTTCTCGTCAACCCATGGCCTTGCTATTTTTATATGACATCCATCAATTGCACCAATTATACCACGAAAACCAGCAAATTCTGAGAACTCAAGACATACCTATAAATTAATGTCAATGAGATTAGAATGAGAAACCATATAATTATTTCATATGTACCATATTTAAATTTTCTGGGAAAGAAATCCATTCTCGTGCTATAGAGCATAATGCACTTGAAACGTCATGTACGCTGCGACACACCGATGATTGACTCATTCTAAGAACATGTCCAACCTCTTTTTGAAAAGTTCCAGTGGCATAAAAATTTAGTGCAGCAAGAATTTGCTGCATCGGTGTAAGAAACTTTCGACCATTTAATTTTCGTTCGAGTTTATCATTTATCAATCCTGTATTAATTAGAAATATTTTGTACGCTCATTAACATTAGTGTGGTCCAATTTGTATACCTTCAATAAATTGGAGTGAAGCTCTATCAAAACGAAAGGTTTTGTATAATTGATCGTCATTAAAAAACTCGTCGTACATATCGGTTCGTCTAGAATAGAAAGGAACCATTCTTCTGCGTACTTCAATGCGCCTTTCACGCCGAGCTTCTTGGTCATCACTACTTGTCAATTCGTAGTTCATTTCGTCTAAGTCGTTTAAAAAGAACTCTAGCTCTTCGTTGAAACCTCTATCGTCATTCATTTTAATTGAAACTGTCAATCAACAATAACGTATGTTAAATAGCGCCACCTTAATATGGAGAACATTAATCGGGTTTAGTTTTTAAGTGTACTTTATTGCGTTTAAGCCAAGAAATAGTTGGCTTAAAAAATTGACTACTTTTGCTTAAACTTAAGAGTCCTTTGTCTCCTTGAAAACTTTTGAGTAGGACTTAGAATTCAATATTTAAGTAAAGTACAGAAATAAGTACAAAACTTTGCACTTAAAGTACATACTTCTACTTTAAGCCACAGATAGAATTCCACCCCAGGCTGCAAAAATAGCGAGCCTTACTTAATTTGCTGGACAGCCGTTCAACAGTGGGAACCGAAAATTGCTATCGCTGTATTGCCTTGTTGAGCCCCGAAGGGTCCAAGCAGATTCTAACATCTCCATCTGATTTTCCAACAACTATAATTCTGCTTACCCACTCCGTGGGCTCTTGAACAGGTGCAATTATGCCTTCAGTCACCATGTCCTCGAGTTTTTGGAAGACCCGCTCTTCCAATTTGAATGGAAGTCGACTTGCTGCATAAACAACTGGGTCAACTTTGTTAGCTCCTGCTAACAACTTAATGTCATACTCAACGGGCAATTTTCCTAAGCCTGTGAAAACATCCATCAACTCTTGCACTATAGCTGGCTGTTGCGGAGACACCGGTGAATGTAGTGATTTAATCCGATGAATGAGGTTTTGTTCCCCACACGTTCGTAAACCCAAGATGGCTGGTTGGCCCGATTCATTGACAACAACAAAGTCAGTGACGAAAACAACACCTCGGTGTGCTACTTTTGCCATGTGTAGACCCACTGATAACTGACTGACTGACTTTCTGATGAACTATGAACCGATGACTGTCGTTGATTTGTTGGCCAGCATTGGTCTGGCGTACCACCCGTTGACGATTGCGAACCAGGTTTCCTTTCTGGCTTCCGGTCGGCTTGTCGAACTTGGAGCGCATGTGCAGACTCCACTACTGGAGCATTAATCTGCGTTTGCTGCAATTTTGACGATACACATGCCCGAACAACTTCACACGCTTTTGCAAGCAACAAGTTTTTTTTACACAGTAATTTTTCCCACACTAAGGGATCAGCAATGCCCAACACAATATGGTCTCGTAACACTGACTCAGTACCTGTGCCGTAACCCCATGACCTATCTAGTCCACGTAACTCAGTTAACCGCGTGTCAAACGTTTCACTAACGAGTTGGTGGCGTCTCAAGAATGAAAACCTTTCAAATACTTCGCTTCGACATGGCTCAAAATGAGCTGTGATTTTGTCAAGTACAGAAACAATTTTTCTCGCATCGGTATTTCGGTTGAACTCGAACGGGTCGAAAAATTTTAGACCCTCGCTGCCAAGTAAAGTCATGAAGACACCCACTAACACTTCTTCGTCGGGTGGAGTCTGGTCCGTTTTCGGTGCCACAATATACCATTCGAACAGTCGTTTCCACACGCTCCACTGAGTGGCCAAGTCTGTGGCACCAAACGAGAAAGGTTCTGACGCTTTCAAAGACGACGGCATAGTTTCCTTAGTCTATAACACAACTGGAGTTAAATCGCACACTATACAGGATTCAAAAGATAACGACAGATGAACAAGAGTTACTTTGCTGGCAAAATGTAGCGGCCACGTGACTAAAAGCTCACACTTTGCATACAACGAACTTCTGACACCATGTTATAAAGACAAGTGCGTGAGATGAACTGTTGTATTCTCTGCTCCTCTTGGTATTTATAGGCAGCTTCGGGGAGACCTCTGGTAACTGGATCCTCAACACTTTAGTGATCCATAAAAAGAGTGCGCCATAAGCAGCAGATATTATTGAAAGATGGTTACCTCTTGAAGCTGACCCAGAAATTGTTGGAGCTCAGAAAGTGGAATATTTATTAAAGAGAGTGACACTTTTGACTAGTCCATTTTGAACGGAGCTGAAGCTTCTTCTTCGGTAATGGACGTTGAACTCCTTCCTCCTTCGCCACCTAACCCAGTTAATAGCATAGCTAATTTATCAGAAGAGAGAATTAAAAGTACGTAGTTTAAGTATTTGTATTATTTTACCGCCACCAAAAAAATACAGAAGATCCCATTTTATTAGGATTAGCCCAAGACTCAGATTCTATTTAACTAAGTGATATTACATTAACAGAATCTTTTCGTTACATTAAGCTTTTTTAAATTTCTTTTATGACTAACACTTTGTATCGTTTTGGTTTGCTCCATTTGTTAATTCTTGTTTGTACAATCAACTCCCATTTGACCAATTGGAGATCGGTCAACCTCTTTGTGGTAGAATCCTCTTCTTGGGAAAGAAGTGGAGGAGTTGTTAAAACATTAAGTTCTAATATGATTACTTCAGCTATTCATTCTAATCTTACAGCACCTTCTTCCATTCCCGCCCTTCTAGAAACTCATATTTTGTTCCCTTATGGTATGGTAACAGTTTTTCGAGTTCACCATAGCGCTGCTTCAATGGATGGCTCCACACTCCATGAACATACATTTGTATCTTACCATTAACACATATACAATATTTTATATAGATAAAAATCGTTATAAGTTTGTCATTACAGAGATTCGAAAACGGAACTATAGTTTCCTATCGTTCATCATTAACACTGTGCTATACGCATTCACAGACTATCAAAGTTTGAGTGATGAAAAAATCGACCATAGTTGGCTCTGAGACCAGGTACAGTATATAGAACCATTCAGTTACAGAACCGCGTTCAGGCTGTTTTTATAACTGGGTCGGCATAGTATGCACTGTGATTTGATTAGAATATTTCGATAAATGATGAAAATGAATAAATAAACAATCCCAAAATTCTGCATTTTCTTTTTTTTTCATTGCAATAGTCGTTAACCGCATGAAAGTGAATAAAGAAACAATAATGAATCCTTAAATAAAGCTTTTGGCCATTTTTTGTGTGTGAGCTTGAATAATCGTTAGGCGTTGATTACTTATGCGTTTTTACACATTATTCTGTTTCTGACTTTATATTTGGATTCAGGAAGAAAAGTGGAATATTGTGAGGACTCCGAATAAACTTAAGTTGTAACATTTAGTTAAAGCTATTCATCCGATTTTTGATGCTTCTACCTCACTTGACCTTCTTTCCCTCGCTATCACTTTATTTGCTATTTTCCGCTTGACTAAGGTGTAAATGACTCGACTTTATCGGTTGACCTTATTTTCTTTTATTACACCAGTTTGTATATCTTCGTTAACTGGTGGCACATGTTTTCATCTTTTACAACACCCGCTAACCCTAGCATTCCTAGGTTAAGATGTGGTATAAAACCCACCTTCAATTTGTTTTTTCGAGTAAATAATCCCGTATTTGTCATGTCTAGTAGACAAGTAGTTTTAGTAAAACTACTTGTCTACTTGTCTAAAACTGTATTATACGTAGTGAACTTGACTTTGCTACTATTGTGTGTGCCTTCTCTTGGAGAAAATAAACTGTCTGACAACCCACAGCATCTGTATCCGTTCTTCGACTCCTCCATCAACTGCCCTTGACGAGAGACGACTTACTAAGTTCACTCCACCGCCTTCCGGTCCGCAGAGGAATACCTCAGTAACCATGACGCCGATGTAACTACCTTCTAGCAGTATCCTTCATCACTTTCTCATCGTTGTTCATTTCATATCCAGGTACCCAACGTGACTAGTTAATGTTTCCTAACCAATGAATGTGTACCACCCATAAAATAGACTGGTAGAATTTTCCTAATTTGTAATAAATCATATGTGTGTGTGTGTTTTTTTTAATATTATCATAAGCGATTCAACCAGTCGCGTCAGCCGTGTCTGGCGAATTAGTCTTTCGGCTGGAACGTGTTACAGAAGTCGGGCTTGTTGATCCCCTACAGTGGTGTGGGACATATTGATAGCTGTGACATAAGGTTCGATCGGTGGAGTAGTAATAATTGATGCAAATCGATCCGTACCGATAATCATGGTCTATTAACTTAAGGTCTGACAATTGTCACCTGTTAGTTTTTTCGTCTGCTACTTCCGCGGATAAATTCTGGGGCAGCCGTTAGGGGCACTGACTACCCGGTTCTGGCATAGATGTCGAATGAGAATAGATTGGAAAGCCCGAACAATAGAAAAAATTTGTCAATTTTTGAATTATAATAGGCGCTTTTTGGCCCAAAAAATTCATAAAAAAAAACTTTGGGCTAGAGTAAATTTACCTATTTAGCCGTTTTGGGGTAATTTTACTTCAGTTGAAGTTTCGTTTTGGCGTGCACATTTTTTTTAACTTCTCGTTCAGCAAAATTTTAATCTTCACTTTTTACAAGTACTTTTTTTTACTTCAGCTGGAACAAGGTTTGGACCTTGTTTCAGCTTTGACTTTTCCAATCCAGCTTAAAATCACGCCCCCTTACATTTATTTGGCAACCTTGTCTTCAGATGACTTATGTCGTTATTTCACATTCAAACATTTGAAAGTATTTTTGAACATTTTTTTTTAATTTTTAACTTGGTAA
Source organism: Daphnia magna (assembly GCF_020631705.1). Taxonomy (NCBI): domain Eukaryota; kingdom Metazoa; phylum Arthropoda; class Branchiopoda; order Diplostraca; family Daphniidae; genus Daphnia; species Daphnia magna. Next base: position 7,224,781 of record NC_059184.1, read on the forward strand.
TTAAAACATTTTACAATGGATTCTAATAACATTATAGATATTGAAAATGTTTAAGAGCTAGGGGCTACTATTAATCAACCTACTACAGAAAAAAAGGATGTTTCAAAAGTGAAAAAACAAGTGTGTTGGACGGGGAAAAAAGATAAAATCCAATTAGCAATTGACAAATCAGCAAACGAATTATTTATGGGTATTATTACTTGCAAGTGTAAGTTATATGGTTTAGTCTTGAAAGTTTTATGTTTTTATTTCAGAATTCATGAAAGATCACATACTGATAGAAAAATTGAAAAAGAATGTAGAGACCTGGAAAAAAGTAGCCGAGGGAATGAGTACTGGTAATTTTAACATACTGGGTGACCCGGTTAAATAATGGTGAAAGTGAAATGGAACAATCAACTTGGGAAATGAAAATGTATTCTACACTCCTTTAACAAACAGGGGTGGGTACTGAAGTCTTAAAAGAGAAGTCTTCGTTTTACGAAGACATGCAGATGATCACAGGTAGATACACTTTAAATAGAGACTTTCAACGTTACAGAATAACTGATTAGTTTGTGAGTGTAGGTAATGCAGTCAGCATCCATTCAGAATACCTGGGAGATAGTTCAGATGAAAGAAAACAGCCAAAGATATTGAATTTAAAATCCTCCATCAAGAAGGAAAAGAATCTCATAGCAGGTAGCAAACATGATGCTAAGCATGTAAATTATTTATTTACTGTACTTTGCAAAGGGAAATCGAAAGTAACCACATTATCCAAGGAAGATAAAGAGGCAATGATATGGCCATGGCGTCAGACACTGATCCAAGGAATATGTTGAATTCCAGCAAAAAATATCAGATAAGCCAAGACGTCAAACGAAACGAACTAATAATAGAGCACCAAACGCTGAAAATCTATTGTCATTGATGAGAGAATCAGAAAAAAAGAGAGTCGAGGAGAAAAAGAAAAAGGAAGCCAAAAAACAACAACAACATAAGAAAAAATGGTTGTACAGCATGATTTGGTAAATATTTTGAGATGTTTGGCAGTACCAGTAATTGTACCACCGCATCCTAAACGACCAAACAAAGGAAAAGACGATTAAATTCCATATTCATTTGATTGAAGTAAAATGCTGATATTTCTATTTGTATCAGGAAAAAGTCGAAACGAGATAAGAAACCGGAGACTAGTCAGAGTGACAGTAGTTCATATGGAAATAAGACTGATTAAATATTTTGACGTACTAATGGAAATTGATCAACACTTTGCCTTCCATAAGGTTTTCTCAAGTTTTTTTTCGAATGGTAATTATATTATGATATTCCTTTCAATGTTTTAAACAAGTATATCACTTACCATTCCTAACTGTTATTTTGAAACGGACATGCGTGCAATTGAAAACATTAAAAAGAATCCTCATTCAAGTTCTATCACTCATTCTATTTCCACAAATTTGAAAGTTGTACGAAACCTGTTCCCTGAAATTACATTCTTTCTCTAATAGATTCTCTTTTTCGGTTACCGACTTGATTGTTGTGGTTCAATCCTGGATATGGTGGGTTCACATTACTGTGTAGGGCAGGATAAACGTGAATATTTTAACAGGAGTTGTATTTGAACAAAAACAAATGAATACAACAAGTGATGACTTAATTCTAAACAATGGTTTAACTCGAACAAAAAGGGATAACCATTACCAAAAGTTGGAGAAGCGTCTGAACACCTCTAGGGAAACCAGGGTACTCCTCTAACGGAGCCCAGCTTCGGGAGCTCACCCGATGGAGACTCATCTAACGCAGATTCGGGGCAGCGTTTTATACCGTCGCGCGAATTACTCCCCTTCCGGACTGCGTATCTGCGAATCTTTCAAAGAGCGGACCTTTCCCGATAATTTCTTCACCACGATCGCAGCGTTGTCCAAGGAGCGGATGAGTCATCTCTGCGAAGAGATAACCAATCTCCCTTTTCACCCGCGACAATTTAGTGATTAAGGTCTCCGTTGCTTATTCAAATGTTGTGAATAACGCAGGTGACAACAATGTTATGTGCTTCATGTATCGTGGCATAGATATCTTGGCATCGGCGGAAACGATTTTACAAATCACCAAAAGCATTTTCCACAACAATACCGGCAGAAAGTCAACGGTTAAAATCTTTTTGCGAATGCTTTAGACAAGCAGCCGATAGGGCACTAGCAGCCATGCTTTCAGTGGGAAAGCTGAGCCTCCAATCAAATGATACCGATCATGGTTAACAAGTTTTTGATTTTCTAGCTGTTGATATAACGATGATTTCAAAATACATGCGATTCCTGGCTGCTTCCAGGAAAACCAGTAAATATATTGAAACAATTGGCGTGATGATGTTAAGTTAAATTTGACACCAATTACATTACCAAAACATAGCGGCAAAAACAAAAGGGAAAAGGTAACAGACGGAGGGAGGAATCGGGAGAAGACTGACTCACTGACTGCCTCGCTGGTCGACTGGTGACTTGACTGGCTGCTGGGGAAGTTTGTCCGTCTTTTATACGGCAAAACAGAGAGTCGAATTTAAAGTCAAACGAGGTCAGGCGTGTTCAAAAATATAAGGTCGGTGGAAAAAGGCTGGCTTTACCGTTAGAGTAATAAAAGTAGAAAGTGGGTCATTCAGGGCCACAAATTTGGGGTAAAAACAGGGCAATAAAAGCAACGCGTTAAACTTTACCGTTTGAATTTTGATTTGGTCGGTGGATAAATACAATATATCAAAATCATTTCTGAGCGAAAACTACCAGTTTGTAGATGATATAGAAGCAATCCAAATGAGACTCTGCTAACACGGAAATGTCTCCAGAAATCTTGATATGTGTTGTAGTGCCTAGTGCTAGACCAAGACTGCCGTGTATTGCCTTCCGTGTTGGCTATCACCCCTCCCTGTCGGCTCACCGACAGGTGGCCACATCTGGTGAGTGATCACCTAAGTATCACATTACAACATCTCCCTTTCCTTAAATCATCACCAAAAGGAAAAGACACATAATCGAAGTTTGAATGAAAGAGGCAGCGATGACATGATAGGGAGCGTACAGAATGAAACGAGACTGTATGAGATGGGAGGATGATTATGAAAGAGAACATAATGATGAGATGAGGTCGATGAAACGAGACAAATGATGAGACGAGGTCGATAAAACGAGACATTTTAAAGGAAATACCAAGGGACGACAGACAGATAAACCAACAACGCAATCGGACAAATTATTTATTCTTGGTCGCGTTCATGTTGATTCCAAAACGGACGCCAGATCTTGTAGTACCAAACGGTTCAATCTCCGGTAAAACAGCGGGAGCATCAGAAGACTCGGACATATTATTGGGGCCCACCTGAGCCCCAAATAAACGAGCGGGAGCGGTACGGGATTGAAAACCACTGTTGACTGGATGAGGGCTGGGTCTAAGTCGAGATAACGGAGTGGCCGGACCGGCGGGTGACGGCTGCGCACACACTTGGATCAGAGTTTGAGGCACCGCCGGCGTAGGACACGTCGCGGCCAAGGTTGGGCGAGACTGCACCGAGCTTGCCGTCGACGGACCTGGCTGAGCACGATGTGGAATTGGGTGCGACACATCATAGCCAGACACCATTGGAAAACGATGGCTCACGTATCCATTATCGACGTTTATCGCCCACCGCGTCCGCCGAAATAAGCGATCGTCATCTAGGCGAACCACATATGACTGCGGCTCGGGGCAGACTGAGTGAACCACTCCACGGAGCCACTTGTGTCCCACCAGTGCCCTCACCACCTGGCCGACCCGAAGAGCAGAGGCTCGTGCGCTCGGCAATCCCGCTTGAAGAGAAGCCGCTCGAGTTTGACGTACAGAAAGTTCCCTCTTTACCAGAGAAGAAAGGACAAACTTAGGCTTTAACTCAGCCAGAAGGAACGGAAGATTGCCGCGTAAATGACGGTCCTGCAGCAATATGGACGGAGCCGGAAGAGTTGATGACACCGGAGTAGATCGAATGGCCGCTAATGACTCCCACAGCGATTTTCCCTCTGCAAACATCTTTAAGAGAGTCCTCTTCACGGTTTGGATATGGCGCTCCACCAAACCATTTGACTGGGCGAACTCGGGGCTGGACGTAACTTGTTTGACGCCAATCCGCCGGCAGAACTCCCGGAACTCAGCACTGCAGAACTGGGTGCCATTGTCCGACTCTCTGAAGTTATTCCGGGCGGCCAAAGTCACAGAAGAAACGGGATACTTCACCAATAATGGCAGACGAAGTTGTCGACTTCATCGGGACTACGCATGGCCACTTGCTGTACGCATCCACCAGCAACAAGTAAGACACTTGGGAGAACTCGAACAAGTCGGCCGATACAAGCTGGAGGTTTCCTTTTCAGTACTGGACGCAACCACATTTTCGATCACTTCTTCTATATGGTTTGCACGAACTTCTTTAAAGGCCTTAATCATATTACTCCCATTGTCGGTGATAATGATCGGAACTTTGATGTCCCATGCTTTGAAGACTTTTTTGATCAAATTGGCCACTTCAGTTCCAGTATGAGGAGGTGGAAAGTGGATCAAATCTATAGTGATGTTACGTTTAACTTAACGGATAACGTAAAACATGCGTTAACGTACCATTTTGAGGGTCCGTTAACTTAACGGATAAACGTAAACGTAATATTATTTTCAGGCGTTAAATTTTGACGTTATTTGCAGAAAAAACAGCGTTGCCTTTTTTAAATTCCTGTAGGTTGACAACCAAAACAATGGGCATTACCCATTCTGCCAGCCTATTGAAAATTTGAAAACGCTGCTTTCTTTTACTTTTAGTCTGCTAGTTATTCACAATTTATGAATTTAAATTCAAAAAGCATGAAAAAAGGTTGTCCATGTGATTTAAATTTGGAACTCGAATTCATATGAAATGGAATCTGAAGAATCTGACTTGGAGGAAGCCACGCCATTTGTACCTGCTAGTTTATTCAAAAAGAGCCCTATTCATAACTATTTCGTGTACAACAAAGAAACTAACAAAAGTTTGTGCAAAAATAAGAAGTACAAAGCTGAAATTCAAGGGAAAAATTCCACAAATCTAGTTAACCATTTGAAGATCCCAGTGCACATCAACGATGAGTACCAGAAATATGTAAAAGAACTAGTAGACTACAAAGAAGCATCCACAAGTAAGAAGCGTAAACTGTCAAAGACAGTAACACCAAAACTACCACAACCAACTCTTCAGCATGTACGTATTAATTGATACATTCATTCTATGGGATTTTACTAACTGTATTTTATGCTTGCACTCTTATCAGGTACTTTCAAGAAAGGTGGTGTATTCTAAGAATTCCCAAAAACAAATTTTACTTCGCAAGAAATTTGCATTTTTTGTTGCAACCACATCTTTTGCAAATTCTCTTTGTGAGAATCAGGATTTCAATTCTTATATTCGTCTTTTGGATGAACGGCACACACTTCCTAACCGGCAAAGGCTAACTAAAGACATTATTAGTCTGGCCTGCAAAGGAAAAGAACTGATTAAACAAACAATCAAATCCGGTCTTTCCAAGCCGATTGCGACAGCTGACATTTGGTCGAAAAAAGGATTGTCCTCGTCTTACTTAGGTATTATTGAATACTTAAGCTTATGTTTGCTTGACTCTTTTATCTATACATGTTGTTTTTCTGATTTGTTGTAGGAGTCACTCTTCACTATGTCTCATCGGAACACAAATTGCAAAAGGTTGTTGTTTTAGATTTGATCCACTTTCCACCTCCTCATACTGGAACTGAAGTGGCCAATTTGATCAAAAAAGTCTTCAAAGCATGGGACATCAAAGTTCCGATCATTATCACCGACAATGGGAGTAATATGATTAAGGCCTTTAAAGAAGTTCGTGCAAACCATATAGAAGAAGTGATCGAAAATGTGGTTGCGTCCAGTACTGAAAAGGAAACCTCTGATTGCGGAAACTTATATTCAGATATTGAAGATCATACTGATGAGCAAGAGGAAGAGGATCATACGGAAAGGGATATGTCGTCCAACGAAGAAGATCAACCGCTTGGATTTCCGACTAATTCCAACAGTGAAACTGAGGAATCAACAATTTTACTGGAGAATGAAGAAGTTGAGTATGATAATTTTGAGATTCAAATCACAGACGCTCTAGCTCACTGTCGAATCATCAGACGTCCAAATGAAAGTGAAGAGGAACTTAAGCTGAGGAGGCTTTCATGCCTCTCTCACCGCCTGCAGTTGGTGATGTCCATTTTTGATAAGTTCAAAATGGAAGCTAGGAGATCAACTTCTGATGAAGCCTACGAGACAAGACGCAATATGCCTGCTTTTGCGAAAGTTATAGCAAAGTGCAGAAAACTAGTATCAAGAATTAACACGTCTTCTATCGCAACGCCACTCCTTATCAAACTGGCTGGGAAAAAACTATTGAGTGACGTGAGTACTAGATGGTCTTCAAATTATCTTGTGATGGATAATATGTACACTCTTAGAAAACCCATTAATGATGTGTGTGAGCAAATGGGTTGGGATGGCCTGTCAAATTCGGACTGGATTTTATTGAAGCACATCATTGATCTACTAGAACCATTCGCCTCTTACACTCAGTTGGTCAGTGCTGACAAGAACATTACATTTTCTTCAGCTGTTCCTTGCATCGAGGAACTCAAATTACATCTAGAAGAATGTGCTAAAATCCCAGGATTAAATCTGGTGTCAACAGCGATGCTTCAAGATTTGATTAGACGACATGACTTCATGACTGATGAGAATCATCCCGAATTCGACAGTATTTATTTACTGGCAACTTGTCTAGACATTAACTACAGAATTTTTGTTCTTTCCGATCAATCTGTGCAGGATGTACTTGTGAAGAAGATCGTCAAAGTCGGACAGCAAATGGGACTTGAGTACAATTCAATTTCAAACGAGGAACAAAATCAAGATCGTGACGCTCACATGGAAACAGCACTAGAAGATAATTCCCGGGAAAATTTTAACACGTCTTCTTTTCGTTTGCTATCGAAAAAAATTGCACAAAGACTTTCAACTGATACTGCCCGCTCGCCATCTTCCCTGTCCGGCACTTCTCATGTCGATGATGAAGACGCTCTGCGCCACTATACGACTATTGAGTCCGAATTCTTGGACTACTTCAAACTTGCCACTCATGAGATGAACTTAAAAAACTCAAGCGATGTTCAAACCCCCATGAAGATGTTTTGGCCGCCAAAGTTTTTTTAACGTGCAACAAAGATCTGCTGAGACCAATGCTTATGTAGTTTTTATCTTTTTAACTTCTGATCAAGTGTTTAATTTTTAACTATTGAGTCAGTTTAGAATTAAGAAATAACTAATATTTACGTTTTCAATGTCATTTACTAAGAACTTGTCATGACTGTATTCAAAACAGTCGCGTAGTCATAATCAAGACCATTGATAAAATATTATTCCTTTGATTTCATCACCTAACCTGTGCATCGCAATAAATTTAATAATCAAGATCCTTTTATTATTTTACAATTATTTTTTTCTTTAACGTAACGTAAAAATAACGTGTAACGTACGTTAACGTGCTGTTTCAAACAACGCGTTAAATAACGTATTAACTTAACGTATAAATTTCAAAGCTACGTTAATTTAACGGATAACGTAAACGTAGTCAAAATTCTATAACGTAACATCACTACCGTTTGCCACATTCCCATAGGACACGAATGAGACATCTTTTAACATGACATTCGCCTTTTCGAAATCAGAAAGAATTGCCGTCTGAATGGAACAAGTGATAAATAGTGGCGTTTACTAATTTACATAAAAATCTAAAAAAAAAACTTACCAAATTATGGGACTTCACTGTAAATGAAGTGAAATTGTGGAACACAATTGTGACGTGGTCACATCCTGGTCGGTGGAAGGCACTAAGTCGAAACACCAATTCGGACATCGGTAAGAATGTGGTTCCGTTTGGGTTCTTGTCCAATTTTTCGTGCATTGCACTGTGAGTGGCCAAAGCAGAACCATTGGCACCGAAAAATCCCACCCAGTTTTGTATCTTCGTTGTTCTAAACGGGAAAACACTATAAGAAAATGTATGTTAAACTCGACTACAATTACAAATAAAACCTTTTTACCCATTGACGAGAAAATGATTTCAAACCATCGAAACTTTGTTCGGTAAGGAAACGTCCTCTGGACTGACGTCCTACAAAAGCAACATGGTTCACTCCTTTTGTTGTAAACGGAGGATACCTCACCATGGATAATTTAGCTTCTTGCTAAATAAATGCATTTCCGCAAAATAAGTAAGTGATATTTGACTTTCATAAATAATACTTACTGCCTGCGATGTCTGTGGAAAGTTTCCCCTGTAATAGGCTTTACACACCCGTTTATCAGTTGTGTTCGTGGGATAAGAATTGGGTACCTAATGTTTTAAAATAAATTACAATTAGAAATGCAATTCATAATAATGGCAAAGTTGTACATACCTGATTGAAACAAGATGCGCACATGAGCCCTTCCGGTAACTCCAACCACACATTTCAAGGACGTGTTCGTTACGAGGTACAGCAATACACAAATTTTCTTCTTTTGGCACAACATGTGCCTGTGATAAATCTTCTAAAAATACAATATAAAATAAATGTTCTGCAACGGCTGAGAATGAAATAAAAAAATTTATTGGTAAAGAACAAACCCTAACAGTAACTTTGTAATAGTTTCTAATCCACTCGACTTGACAAGCACAGCACTAATTTCGAGATCGTCATCTTCACTTGAGCTTTACGACTATCATCAACTGCTGTTACCAGATTTGAAACAATGGCGCCGAAATTGACCAAGGATTTTCTATTCATTTTGATAAATGAAATTACTTTATCGATTGTAACTAACGACTTTTCGATGAAAAACACTTGCAAGTTAAAAAAAAAACCGAAAATTTCATCTGCTAAACAAAGGGGAGGAATTCTGAGAGGGACAGAAAAAACTTCAGCGATTGCATTTTGTTGTAAATTACTTACGAGGAATAAAGGTGAAATAAAATTTCTTCTTTTGCTACAAGTAACTTCAGCTAAAAATCGTTTTGACGTGAATTTTTACAATTCACCTGAAGAAAAAGGAGAATTGAATTCATTCGCCAAAACGCGCCTTATGTAGAAAAATTATTGAATTAAATAATTTAGTTTTTCACTTTGATTAATCAGAATATTTTGAATATATGCTATGTAATGAATATTCATTACATAACACGACAATTGCATGAATTCACATTTGCAAAATTATATTACCATTTTACCCAGTTTGCGCAGTTTCTGTTGCTCTTCTTTCAGTGTTTGCTCAACACTGTTTTTATAGCGCTTAGATTCAATATGGTAACGACTTTTAATATATTCATAAATATAAAAAGAAAAAATTTATTCTTTGTGAGATTCACAGCAGATTTTGGGGATGCCGAGCCCATTCGTTGCAACATCCTTGATGACTTTCTCAAACGAATCGCGCAGGTATGCCTTGTCAACCTTGGAGTGATTTTGAAGAATTTTTTCAACCTGGGCAAAATTGTAGTACCTTCCTAGTAAGGCACATCGCAGGAAACCTTGACTTTTCATGTAGGTGATGTAGGCTGCATAGAAATCACTTGGCAGTTCATTTTGTTCTGTAGTTAAGGAATCAAAGCCGCGTTTGTAATGTATCTGGTCTTGTCGAGTGTGAAGAAGGTATCCCAATATATAATATGTTTAACTTTATTGGATGAGGTATAGGTTGTCTACATTTTTAGTCATTTTGCTGATCGTTGAAAAAATGAGTTCTTTGAGTAGCGCAACTTTGAGATTTTTGCACATTCCTGCGTCTTCATCAACATTTCTCTTGAAATTTTTTATCATACATTTGTTTAACTGGTTAAAAGATGCATCATTTCTTGGTCGTCCATATTCCTATCCACTCGAAGGGCATTTCTAACTGGGACGTAGATGTAAAGCAGGCGGTAAATTCGCAGAAACGTGGTTACCATTGGCGCATCTTGACCTCCTCTATAAGATCCTACTATGCCCAAAAAAGCACTAAAATAAAAAAATTCTATAAAGTTACAGTTATAGCCGATTGTAACAATTGTTCAAAAGTGGAAGCTTATTTCTAAGCAATCTTGATTAAACTTTCCGCTAAGGACAATGCCTTTATGACGTTATGCCGCTTACGTCAAACTAATTAAGCGCATTGGTTTGAGCTGAATACGCCAAAACTTTGTCGTGATGGCATAATGACATAAAAAAGCCGTTTCATAACGGCTTGAAATTTGATATAAGAATTTTGGATGATAATTCTTATGATTTTTGGGACGGAGGGATGAACCAATGAAAATAAAGGAAATAAATAATTCGTGAATTTCAGAAATTAGAGCTACTACATTGTTGTAAAGGCACTAGCGTATGACTTGATGAAAACGTTTCAAATATTGCTTTTAAATTTTACTAGTTCAAGTTTTGAGAATAAAAGGATAGGACAAGTGTGCAAGGCCCAAGTAAGCTTTTTATTGAAAATTTATTGAGTGTTTGGAATTTTGTGACTGGGAAAATAAATTTAACATGTGTTTTCATGGTGCTTTTAGGTCTGTTGCTTTGAGATTCTGGACTGAGGCTGAAACATTCAACTTGATTGAATATGTTTCCCACTTTCCATGTCTTTACGATTCTCAGAATGCTCAATACAAGAATGTTCTTATTAAAACTCAAGCTAAAGCCAAGATTGCAAGTAATTTTGGTAACGGTGGTAAGAGTCATGCATTATTTTGCCTTATTATACTTATAATTTATTTATTGCCTATTATTAGATCCAAATGAAGCTTTCACAAAGTGGCAGCTGTTAAAAACACGATATTGTCACGTGGTCAATGACCACGTTATGTGATCCGTTTAGTATTCAATACTACCGGACGTGTGACGTCAGAGTTTCCCTCGTATATAGTCCCCCCGTAGTCGTGTATCGGGGCTCAGTCTTAGTCTTGTTAACCGTGAATACAACGCATTGCTACAATATCAAAGAGAGAAAAAACTTGAAAATGAGCAGCCACCAAGTGGAAGTTCAGCCTACGCTGGCAGAATCAAAGCAGACTGGATGTTTATGGAGCCGATGTCCTTTCTTGAAAAATACATCAAGCAAAGAATGTAACTATTGAATTTATGAAAAGAAAGTATTTTTGTATTCTCTTGTTTTTAAACACAGGCGCACAAGTAACATTAACAGGGCTGAAAAAAACTCCGGGTATAGCAAAGAACAAACCTCTTTCTTCTCCTGTTTCAAAGATCAGTGACGATAGTGAATCTAGTTCAATAACCATTGACGACGAGAACTACCAAATTCATGAAGGCTATATGAATAACATTTCAAAAAAAAAAGGTTGAGATTTGTCCCGATTCCGACGACGAAGACTTGAACGAAGACTTGGCATTAATCAATGACTGAAGTTCTTGAAAACGATCCATTAGGGGATGAAGAGAGACCAAGTACATCATCTGGTTTACCAAAACCTCAGCTCAAGAAAACTGGATTCCCGGAGAGTGTAATGCAACCAAAATCTGATCAAAATAATAATGACTCTACCACAAAGGACGGGCAAGGTATGGGCTAGTTGTTTTAAACAATGTGTGGCGAACTAATGTGTCTTTTACGTGCTGTTCTCAATAGGTTCAACGAAGGACGTAAAACGAAACTCCATTGACGACAGCCGACCAAATTCTAAAAGGAGGAAAAAGAATCCCGTGTTGGCAGCTGATGAAAAAATAGATTCGGCCCTAATAGCAATGGGAAGCTTTTTTTCGAGCAGGATAACTCAAGTTCCTGAAACGATAGTTCTCCCCGAAGTACCTACAAACCCTGTTTACAGTGATTGGCTTGCATATTGTTCTACCTATGCTAAAAGAGTTGCTTCCATTAGCGATGTTGGTAAAAGAGATGACATTAGATATGAGATGGAAGGAATTCTGTATCAACATTTGAAATCTTACAATGCCAACAAAACAACGTGAATACAATCATTCATAATCAGACTCAGAGCAACAACCATCCTCATTAACAAGTTAAAATTTCCACGGTACACTACCTTCATCGAACAATAGTCTTTCAATAAATTTCTAACAGACTTAGCTTCCCTTGAATAGTTTCAGCCTTGTAAGGGAACAACTTCTGTCAAACCTGTATGTGCTCCACTTGTTTGCTTTCTCCAACCCCCTTCGATTAGTTTGCCATCAGGACCAAAATGGTCAGCCAAACTCGCACCACTGTATTCCTGGTCTTTGTCAATAAGAAAGTTATGAAGTATTATAGAAGCTTTAGTGTAGTGCTCGACGTGTTCGGGACTGGCATTTTTGTTTGTTCTAAAAATTCTCCAACGATTGGCAAGATGCCAAATTCATTCTCAACAACTCTCCTTAAACTCGAGAGTCTAAATTTCCAGCATAATGAATACTAGCAAAACTTTCCTGAAATACTATTTGGCATATTATTACCTGTAATTAAACACCCTTTCTTGAATATTCATAAGTCCAGTAGTTCTACCAGGGCATGGTTTCATCATAAATGTTTTAAGAGGAAATGCATCGTCCCCGACAAAGAAGTGTGGGGTCACTTTGTTGGAGAATGGTAATTTTGTTGGGCCAGGTAGACCCATCGACCCATCGACCCATCTTCTAGAGATTTTGATATTTCAGACGTACTATCAACCTGCTTGTCGCCTCAACACGAGTTGTAGCGAGCTAGCTCTGCCCGGGTGAGCTTTTCCATTCGCTCAGCCCGAGTGAGCCAATGTTCTAGGTTTACAGCACTCGTGGCGGCAGTTTCAGCAACCGCAACTGTAAATACTCACTTTATAGACAATGGCTGTATTTCTGTATTTCTGTTTTTCTTAGTTTAAATACTTTAAATTGAATTTGTAGTGACATGGGACGACCAAAACTTCCCGAAAATGAAGAAGAAGCAAAAATACAGAAAGCTAAGAGGTTAGAGGCCCAAGTCGAGGCCAGAGAAAAGAAGGCATTTAAAAGAAAAGCACAAAATTTGGCGAAAAAACTTGTTGAGAATAAGAATTACAGGAAATCCTCAACGCCACAAGAATTGTACGAAGAAAGGATTCTCTGGTGGAGGATTTTCTAATGATGCGCATAAAAACCAACCATCAAAAAAGCTATTGGCTGATGGGAAAAATGAAGTTGAAATATTAATTCAACAGCTCGACAAGGAAGTTCTTTTTATGGATCCTTTGCCAGCACGTCTTTCAGATCCTCAACAACTAACAGGTTTCATATTTGTTCACTTTAATATTTGTCTTTATTTATTGTATTAGTTTATACCACATTTCATTTGATATGCGTTTAATCTTCCTGCAGCTGCAGCATGAGTTTCTCTGGAAGGAACTTCGAGAGCAGTTTGGACATCTTACGAATGGCATGCAAGGATTTCTTTCCCGTCTTCATGGGCAATGCCATTCCTGGTACTGCCAGATATTGTTTTTTGGCCACTGGAAAGTTGGAGCTCCTGGAACCCTCCCATATAGCACATTTCTGCCGTCGGATGTCCGAATCATGGCCGAACATCCGTTAGATATCTATGTACTCAATGGGTAGTTCCAGGGATGTCCGTCGGCTAGTCACCTTGGAAGTGCAATGGATGTGCGAAAATTATATTCTACGGACCTCCTTCCAACAGCCAAAAAGATTTTCAATTGTTTCATTTAAGGATCGGCCTCGAGCCAATCGGGGCGCTTTTTTGCAAATCGGGTTTCTCATTTCGGGCCAAGGAGGCGTGGCTCAGGGTGGAAAATTCTTCTCCCCGAATTCAATTGGGGTTTGCAATCAATTGGATTGCAATCAATCGATTCATCAATGAAAAAAACATTATCGATTGACCCGATCTATCCGATAACAACCCCGATAATAGCTCGTTCTACCCGCTTGCCCCGATTTTTACTCTGAAACCGAAAGAACGGCATTTTTTTTTATTGCTTCGGGGCAACGGGTTAACCTCAAATTTTTTCCCCGCACCGCCCCGGTTGAAAAAGTGGCACCTCATTTCAACCCCGAATGCACTTTATCGGTGCGGGGCGGTTAACTTGATTAGAACTAATTGGGGTCGATCACTAAGTTTCATTATTAATTGTCAAAATTTCTTGAGAGGGGGAAAACTTAACCGTGTTCAAATTTTTCCCTTGAACGTATTTTTATTTGAAGTCCAGCATTTAAAATGAAAAATTTAAAAAATAAAGGAGTAATGATCTATTTGCCGGATGGTTTATTTTAAAATTTATTACAAAAATGAATAAAATATATGAAAGTCGTGAGTTTGTTTGCACAAGCTTTCCGTTTAGCTTACGGGAACCAAGCCATTGAAAATTAACTCACAGAAAATAAATATTATTCGGCATCTAATAATATTAAAACCAAGTATACTTATGATAGGATTATAATTTCAAATAATAAAAAACTACTTTAAACTTAATAAATCATGCTGAAGTTTAAAATTCAAAAAATATTTAGCATAAATTGTTTAATTTCAATTTATACACCTCTGGTTTAACCTAAGTTCGACATCATCTTGACTTCTTAAAAATCCTGTATGTGATTTGTTATCGAAAAAGCTCAAGTGTTTTACAACAATTCCATTGTATTGTTCGAAAATGATACATAATATATCTGTAGATTGGCACAGTGGTTAGTTTATGGAGGGGTTTCCGGAAGGGGAATAAACATGTATGGGGTGAGTGCATTTAAAAATATTACTAAAATTACATAAATAAAATAAATGGGGAAGAGTCTACTAATCTACTGGGTATAGAGTTACTACGGGAAGAGGGGCGTTATCCTCAGCTTCGGGGTTTGGTGCACCATGATGGAAATGGGCACACACCATATCCATTGATCCCTGGATCGCTGCCAATCGGGCCTTGAATCGGAAGGCACCCCAGGATCTTCCGTTGATTCCGAGAATCGAACGGATTTCGTCGTTCCTGGGGTACCATGATCCAAGAGACCCGACAACCAGGGGGAGAATCCTCCCATGCGAAAAATATTTATCATATTTCCGCTGGTAGGCATTCTCCATACTCCCTGGTTGGTCATAGGAGACCACGACGTCAACCATCACCCGGGAACCGGATAGTTGAAATTCAACATCCGGTCTTAACCTTTGCCCGGGGATGGCATTGTTGATCGTGACGTCGTGTCCCTGCTTGACTAGCAGCGACTCCAAGAGATCTTGGATGGTGTTGTGCCTCTTGGTGGCGAGCTGGAGACCTTCTTCACAGTGGTTAAGCACATGAAACCCGGTCTCGTTTTCCTTTCCGCATCGGCGGCAACTCGTATCTTGCTCCTGTGAGCAAAACCACGAGTGCCCCCGAAGAGGAAGGATGTCGAGCCGGGCCCTGTGAAGATATCTCCAGTCTCGGAAGGAGAGGGGCGTACGGAAGGATACCAGGCGAGCCATGTCTTTCGACTTGTCTTCCAGGGAGAGGCCAGTGGCAACTACTCCCTGGTGGCTCTTGTCGGAAATTAGGTCCCTGGTATAGCGCTGCCGAGCTACTTTCCGAAGTCCGCGGACTGCCTTGACTGGGCTTACGGAGACGTCATCGGCGACAATTCTTATATTTTCATCGCCGGATACATCAATCCGCACTCCCAGTCGTTTGGCAGCTTGGCGGGCAAGAGTCCAAAGATTGGACCCTGCCTCCGCGTACCTCAGTCTGTAGAGCCCCCCATCCACGGATCCCGAAAGATATTCCCCAACTGGCAACACTCCTGGATGCTCGTTTCTGAACCCTCGCCGGATGGTTTCATGGAGCTGCTCTCGACATATGTTCCTCACTGTAGGGTCTCTACAAGTGAGGAGCTGAGCAGCCCTGGCGATGGTCCAGATATCGGCATCATCAGTGAGGCGGCATGTTCCTAGGCCCCCAACCCGCCGGTCCGCGTAGAAAAACGGGACCGTTGCGTGATTGGGAAGGTTGCAAATAAGGCCTAAGAACTTCCTACACTCAGTGTCCAGTTGGGTGAGCCAGTCTTTCAGGACCCGACCCGAAGCGAGGTGATGGGAAAGGGAAGGTAGAAGGTGGCTACGGAAAATCTCAAGTTTTTGCCATGGTGCGAGGTGGGAGGCGGCAATCTTGTCAAGGTTAGGGATAAGGTCAGTGGGAGGACGAAACCGCAATTTCCCGCCGATCGGTGTACCAAGATATGTCTCTTGGTCGTCTGGTCCCAAGCACCGAATGGGTTGAGTACCGATTCGGCACAGAGCCTCAGACGGCTTGCCTTTGTCAATGACCAAGCAAGCACACTTCCCGGCGTTGAATTGCAGCCCTAAGGTGTCAGCGGTGAGGGATAAAATGTCTAAAATATTTTGGAGCTCGTCAGGAGAATTTGTAACCACGGCAATGTCGTCAGCATATGCCGTGGTCTTGACGAGCGAGCCAAATAATAAAAATCCGGGGTTGATATTGGACTTTCCGGCCCTGACGAGGGGCTCGGAAGCCAGATTAAAAATAGGGGCGCTAAGAGCGTCACCCTGACGAACACCTGCTGTTGGGGAAATACGAACAGATTCTTTCTGAACGGCAAAATCCATCCGATTCCCCGAGTAAATGTCCGCCAGGATGCGCCGGAGGTCGTCTGGTATCGGAAGAGAAGCAAACAGCTCTCCAAGAACGGCGTGAGGAACAGAACCAAACGCATTGCACATGTCTAGCCATGCTATAGACACATGCCTACGTTTGGTCCTTGTCTCCTCGACAACGGTCTGCAAGAGCTGTGTGTGCTCCTGGATACCATGGACCCCCGGGAGGAAACCCTTTTGCTCGGGAGATAACCAGCCAAGATCTGAGGCGACCTCTGTGAGTCTCTGGCTGATTACTCCCGAGAACAGTTTGTAGATGGTCGGAAGAAGGGAAATTGGCCTAAAGTTGGAATAATCGCTAGTGTCCCCTTTCTTAAAGATGGGGACTGTTCGCGATATTTTCCAACAGTTAGGAATTCCAATCTTCCAAACTATTCTACAAACTGTTTCCAGCAAGATGCAGTCGGGGTCGAGGGCTCTTAGATGTCGATATTCTAGGCCATCGACCCCTGGTGATGTATTTGTAGCCCGGCGAAGTTTAGCCTCAAGCTCTTTTTGGCTAGGCGCACGATTGAGGAAGTCCATCTGGTCCCTTGATGGATGGGACCAGTCGCAGGTGTCGTAGAGTACCCTCGCACTCTGGCACTGCTGCGAAGGTAGACTCGAGCGGTGGTAAGTCCTCTCGAGGTATTCCTCCGCAGCTTCAACAGTGCCATCGTACGAGGGTGAACGATCTCCGAGCACCTCTCGAACGGCTCTTCTTGGGTAGATATTGAAAAGCCGTTGAATCTTCCTCGCTTCGTAGGCCTTGAGCTTGATCTGTCGCCGGGCCTTCTGCATCTGCCGGTTTTGGTTTCTTTTTCTACCATTAGGGTTTCCTCGGGGTTTTTCAGGGCTAGGGTCTTCTAAAATCTGTGCTTTGAGGAGCCAGTCAGCAGTGCAACGTTCAAGGACGCCTTCGAGATCAAGAAGAGTCTCGCAGCTCAGAAAAGCAGGTACCCAGAGACAAGCGAAATCGCTGCCTCTTTGGCTTTGCTCTTCTGAGCTGTCTTGGCTGCATCCTCGAACATTTTGCTGACTGGGGGAAAAGGGTTGGGTCTCTTGAAGGGGATCGGGTTGTGGCCCTTCCGGAGCTACAGGAGGTGGATAAGAAATTTCTTGTAGAGGGAGTTCGTAGAGCCAACTAAAATTTTGTGTATTAAAAGATGCGGTGAACTCCCTCTCAAGAATTAAAATGGGGCTTTGGGTAAAATTTGCTGGAGATTGGGCATTACCAGGCCCCTCCTCTTCGATCGCCGGCATTCCCATCACGGATAACTCTTGACGCTCATCTTCTGTGACAGCGATCTCCTCTTGGAAGGTCGCTACCACAGAAGAATCCCGAACAGAGGTATCCGCGTTGAAAAACCGTGGCGACCGGATGGAGGGTGATTGCTGTGGTGCTGAGTGCAATCTCTGGTAATGCCCTTTTAGTGTGGGGCCATCTCCAGCAAATCCACACACTCCGCATTCCCAATATTTAACTAGTCGGAGTGTGTGGGCTGTCTCTAGGTGTCTGTGGATACTACCCATGGCTCTGGTGTTAGTTGCCAAGGTAGTCCACTCACACCTAGGACACTTCGTGGGTTTCCCAGGGTATTTTAAAATTATTTTGTCCCCTTCAATTCTGGAAGGGGAAAACGTGGGGAGAGAAGAGTGAGCGGGATTAGGAGACCCCTGCGAACCATCCATTGCAGATGCAATGGTTAGTTCGAGGGATTGGCGGAGAATACTGGAGGAAAGGGACTCAGTACAAGGTCTTGCATGTCTGCCGGCTGAAATAAACGAATTAAATTCCTTTTTACAAGCCAAGGCAGACATACTGGGTGGTGTACTGAACCCCTCTCCTAGAATGTCTTTCTTTTATGTGTGTCTCCGCCAATTGTCTCTTGCGATCCCCAGACCAGGGACCGCTACCTCGCTCACCTTGACAGGATTTCTCCCCACATTTTAAAATGTTTGGCAGAGGAACTGGGATTTTAATGATTGTCCCATGGAGTCTTACTCTAGTAGAATTTCTACTAGATGCTCCTTCCTCTGCCATTGCTACCCTGGGCCCACTTACATATAAGAGTGTAAAACAGAAATTCTTAGGAAGTAAAAACAAAAAATGAAATAAAATTCGGAAAAATATAGGGAGAAAAATTTAAAGACCAATTAAAAATTTGATGAAAAATATATTTTTTTATAGGATTTGATAGGATTAAAAAATAAATAAATAAATAATAAGGGAAATGGGAAAAAAAATTTAAAAGAACGGAAAATGAGATGAAAAATGAATATAAATAAACAAGTAGAATTGAATATTAAAATTAAAGAAAAAATAGTATTGAATAAAAGCAAAATATTTGTTTTTGTAAAAACAGAAGAGTTTCTCGGATGAAGTTAGATAAAAGAGAAGAACAATATAACGAGCTAAAACATAACATCAATAAAACCCAGAGCCCTTTGAAAACACGTCTGCTCTCGACAAAGTCTAGCAGAAGACCCCCTCAGTGGAATAAGATTCGACTGTGATGCGGGAGACCCGAGTTCGAATCCTGTTATAGCCTAATGTTTTTTCATGAATGGATGTCCAATACATGTCATATTTATAGCCAAATGAAAGCCCGTTCGGATATCCTTAGAATGTCTGACGGCGCTGTTTAGGGCGGTCAAAACCAAAAAAAATACATCCGTAGGACATCCAAATCGGATATCGGGCTGTCCGGAGGATATAAAAAAGATGTACTCAACATCCGACCCCGACATCTGTCGGACATCCGACGGACTGCCTTGTGTTATGTGGGCTAGGAGAAGAATCGGAACAAGTCTTCATTTTTTTTTCGCGATACGCTAACGTTTTGAAAGTAATGAGCGATGCAGGTGAGAAAAAGTGTATTTTCCTTTTTCAATGGAATTTGTTTTAATAATATGAAGTACATTTTAAATATCTACAGGTAGAAACGACTCTCTAACCCTGGTTATATTATATTGGAATTCAAGAAAAGAAAAAATTCTGACGAGATTGATCACCTCAAGACTTCTCATCGTAAGTAGCCTAACTCAGCAGCCTTATTCGAGCGAATTACAATTAAATTTCAACGTATTTAGGCTGTTCATCGTGTACATTTCTACCAAAAACGTTTGGTATATTTATTGGGAAAAAGAGGACTGACGGAGGCCGACCTTCCTCATGTACATCTTCAACTTAACAACAAAGCCTTTGAATATATCAAAAGTAGCCTATTCATTCCCTAATAATTTCTCAGTTAAATTTTCGAATCGTACAAAATTTTATATTCAAATATTCAGGCAACAGAGGAGACAAGAAAAAAACAAAGTTGGAAATTGTTCAGAATGAAATAGAAACATTGTATTACGAACACTCCAATATGCATGATAGAATTGCAAGTGTTTTGGAAACTGTTCTATGCCTTTTCATACTGCTAAAATTATTTGAAGATTAACTTATTCTAATCAAATTTTTTAGCTACTTGCAAATGGAAAGCCCACATTCGGAATAAAATATCCAAGTTGAATGTAAAAATAAAAGCAAAGCTTGTAACTTTAAATGCTTTGGCAGAAAAAGATTGGATTACCGAAATAAATGGAGACGTTGACGATCCGCTAACGTTCCAACATTTTACGGAAGGAGCTTTCCCGTGGGAAGAGTCAAACGACGGTAATGAAATGCAAACTTGTCCTTTGGAGTGAATTTTTCTTGATGATGTATTTCTAGCCTCCTTCAGGGAAATTTTAAACTAATCGATTGTTGGATGCTGCTTAAAAGGAATGAAGAATAGCCGGGTCAATCTATGAAAGAAATTTCTCAACTTCTGTATTCCCTAAAGAAAAGTATTGAATTTCATCATGCTGAAGTTGAAAACCTGATGCAACCCGATGAGACTGACCATTTTGTTGTTCAAGAACAAGAATTGGTTGAAGATTTGCTGCCACAACCAGACAAAATGCTTTTTAATCAAGCGCAAGCGTCAATCAAGTTTGCAGAAATTCGCCGCCTTCAAATGGTCCTAAATGATGCTTTAAGATACTTAAAGTATTATCAATATCTAGAACCGGGTGATTATGAAAGTATGCTTAATGAGGAAGAATCTGACGGTGATGAAATAAATGAATGCCACGATTCTGATAGCAATGACAATGAAGCCTGATACATGAACCTATGCGTCTTACCATTACAAACCTAAGGAACATTTTATTCAATGAACTGAAGAATAAGTTGTAACATTGCGTGTTTGTCATCATGTTGATACTGTACCTGTAGGCGTTGGTCACATTTCTCTGTTTTTTAAACTGCCTCTCAGTTTTAAAATGTTCGGAAACTAAGATTTAAAGAAAATAAAAACGCGAATTCTAAAATACAGACATTAAAAAATTATTTCTAACTACTATTTATTTACTGCCTCAAGTGTTTAGGTTTTGTCTTGAATTCTAAAAGAGAAAGAGCTTAACCATCTCTATCTATTTCTTTAAAAAAATAACTTGTTTGAAGATTAACTCTTGCCATTATTATTGAAATAGGTAGAGCTGGTTAAGCTCTACGGATAACTTAAAAAATATATTGAAATAGTGCCCAGTGAAAGTTTATGAAAAGTTACTTCGAATATTATTTCTCTCTTCAGTTTGAGCACCAGGGTCGAGTATAGGGCTAAATGAGAAAAAGGCGGAAAAGGATATGAACATTGATCTCTTTTCGAGAATTTTTATTTGATACACTTTCGAATCAAATTTTGCATAAATCAAAAGATCTCAATGAGAGCTTTCTAATTCTGCAAAAATAAACTAATTTGAAGACTAACTTTTGCCATTATTCAACTTATAAATTTTTCCTTAATTTTAGAAAGGGGAAGGGAATAAAAATAATCACAAGTTTGGAATGGTCGTTTGGCCGTTTTTGTTTGCATATTCGCAAAAACTTTGTGTTATTCATGATCCTCGTTTAATCGTGCATCTTATAATTCCTTTGAATTTCGAAAATTTTGCGTTTTTATTGCCGAATGAGCTAAAAACGTTACAGCCAATCACAGCCGAAGTGAACCACGCTTGGTAACTAGGCGGGAGATTTGAATAACGAATATTACTTAATGGATTCACCTACTATAGCCCTTTTAGAAATCAAAACAAAACCTAAACACTTGAGGCAGTAAATAAACAGTAGTCAGAAATAATTTTTAAATGTCTGTATTTTAGAATTCGCGTTTTATTTTCTTTAAATCTTAGTTAAATACTTTAAGTACCTTAAAGCATCATTTAGGACCATTTGAAGGTGGCGAATTTCTGCAAACTTGATTGACGCTTGCGCTTGATTAAAAAGCATTTTTTCTGGTTGTGGCAGCAAATCTTCAACCAATTCTTGTTCTTGAACAACAAAGTTGTCAGTCTCATCGGGTTGCATCAGGTTTTCAACTTCAGCATGATGAAATTCATTACTTTTCTTTAGGGAATGCAGAAGTTGAGAAATTTCTTTCATAGATTGACCCGGCTGATCTTCCTTCCTTTTAAGCAGCATCGAACAATCGATTAGTTTAAAAATTTCCCTGAAGGAGGCTAAAAATACATCATCAAGAAAAATTTCACTCCAAAGGACAAGTTTGCATTTCATTACCGTCGTTTGACTCTTCCCACGGGAAAGCTCCTTCCGTAAAATGTTGGAACGTTAGCGGATGGTAAACGTCTCCATTTATTTCGGTAATCCAATCTTTTTCTGTCAAAGCATTTAAAGTTACAAGCTTGGCTTTTATTTTTACATTCAACTTGGATATTTTATTCCGAATGTGGGCTTTCCATTTGCAAGTAGCTAAAAAATTTGATTAGAATAAGTAAATCTTCTAATAATTTTAGCAGTATATAAAGGCATAGAACAGTTACCAAAACACTTGCAATTCTATCATGCATATTGGAGTGTTCGTAATACAATGTTTCTATTTCATTCTGAACAATTTCCAACTTTGTTTTTTTCTTGTCTTCTCTGTTGCCTGAATATTTGATTATAAAATTTTGTACGATTCGAAAATTTAACTGAGAAATTATTAGGGAATGAATAGGCTACTTTTGATATATTCAAAGGCTTTGTTGTTAAGTTGAAGATGTACATGAGGAAGGTCGGCCTCCGTCAGTCCTCTTTTTGCCAATAAATATACCAAACGTTTTTGGTAGAAATGTACACGATGAACAGCCTAAATACGTTGAAATTTAATTGTAATTCGCTCGAATAAGGCTGCTGAGTTAGGCTACTTACGATGAGAAGTCTTGAGGTGATCAATCTCGGCAGAATTTTTTCTTTTCTTGAATTCCAATATAATATAACCAGGGTTAGAGAGTCGTTTCTACCTGTAGATATTTCAAATGTACTTCATATTATTAAAACAAATTCTATTGAAAAAGGAAAATACACTGTTTCTCACCTGCATCGCTCATTACTTTCGAAACGTTAGCGTATCGCGAAAAAAAAATGAAGACTTGTTCCGATTCTTCTCCTAGGGTTCCAGCAGCTCCAACTTTCCAGTGGCCAAAAAACAATATCTGGCAGTACCAGGAATGTCATTGCCCATGAAGACGGGAAAGAAATCCTTGCATGCCATTCGTAAGATGTCCAAACTGCTCTCAAAGTTCCTTCCCGAGAAACTCATGCTGCAGCTGCAGGAAGATCAAACATGTGGTCTTCAAAAGCAATTCTTGTCTGCGCTTCTTTAAAATTTAACAAATGAAATGTGGTATAAACAAATACAATAAATAAAGACAAATATTAAAGTGAACAAATATTAAACCTGTTAGTTGTTGAGGATCTGAAAGACGTGTTGGCAAAGGATCCATAAAAAGAACTTCCTTATGTTGAGCTGTTGAATTAATATTTCAACTTCATTTTTCTCATCAGCCAATAGCTTTTTTGATGGTTGGTTTTTATGCGCATCATTAGAAAATCCTCCACCAGAGAATCCTTTCTTCGTACAATTCTTGTGACGTTGAGGATTTCCTGTAATTTTTATTCTCAACAAGTTTTTTCGCCAAATTTTGTGCTTTTCTTTTGAATGTCTTCTTTTCTCTGGCCTCGACTTGGGCCTCTAACCTCTTAGCTTTCTGTATTTTTGCTTCTTCTTCATTTTTGGGAAGTTTTGGTCGTCCCATGTCACTACAAATTCAATTTAAAGTATTTAAACTAAGGAAAACAGAAATGCAGAAATACAGAAATACAGCCATTGTCTATAAAGTGAGTATTTACAGTTGCGGTTGCTGAAACTGCCGCCACGAGCGCTGTAAACCTAGAACATTCGCTCACTCGGGCTGAGCGAATGGAAAAGCTCACCCGGGCAGAGCTAGCTCGCTACAACTCGTGTTGTGTCGCCTTCACGACCATAAGCTCCAATGTCAATAAGAGGGAAACGATACTTTGCGTCGCAGACGGCCATGAGTACAATACTGAAAAATTGCTTGAAGTTATAGTAGTCAGATCCTGAATTGGCTGGGCACTGAATAGCTATATGTTTTCCATCAATCGCTCCTACACAGTTTGGCAAATTCCAGATTTTTGTGAACTCATATGACAGACGTGTCCACTCCTCTGTGTCGGGTTGTATAAGATGATCTTGAGCCAACACTTGATATAATGCTTTGCTTGTTTCTAGCACTATTTCTTGAGCAGTGGATCATCCTATTCTAAAACCCCAAGCCACCGTTTGAATGCTGTCCCCTTTACCTAGAAAAAACAATGTGATTGCCAGACGCTTCCCTATATTGACAGAAGTTTGAAAGGTGTAATCGATAGCACATAAAAATTTCAAAATTATATTACCAGCTGTTATGCTTTTAGGTAATCTTGTATCCTCCTTCTTGATCACACTATTTAATTTTCTAACTAAATAAAAGAAAGCTTGGGGACTCATTCTTGTAAACTTGTAAAACGTTTCCAAATTTCTATCTATTGAAGCCTTCATTATGGTAGTAAACCAAGAGTGACGCTGACGCTTATTAAAGGTATTGTGCATGCGAGTCCATAAACGGCCAGTAATGAAATATCAACCATCAGAATGTGAATTCAAAAATAAAAATTATTGCCAATACAAATTACCCAGTGGTCGACGTTTACGAAGAATAGCTATTTGTTTCAACAATATTTTAATCCGTGCAAGAAAAATTAAAGCTACAGCACCTTCAAACATTTCTGTTACATAACTCTCATCCATTTTGGTGTAGAAACACTTTTAGTTGTGACTGTATTTAAATGACTCAAGAAACTATGCAGAAAAAAAATGTAAACAAACAAGCAGAAAACAATTTAATAAACGCCATCTACACACTGTTGTTAAAAACACTTATAGCAGATTTTACGCTGCTTTCGTTATAATTGCATAAAACTAGACGAACATTGTAAACAAGTGTGGCCGACAAAGATACATAATGACTTAACGTCAAACTTAAAAAAAAAAACGCCAGTCTGAACGAGCCTTAAGCTAGTCTCCAAGAGGAATGGACGTGCATTTTTGTTTGAAGCTTTTGAATAGGCCTCAGTTTAATTTATGGCCTCCAAAAAAACCACCAAACATATTTTTTTTTGCTTCCAATAGCCTGTATGTATCCTCTCCTTATAATGGCTTCCATTAAGGACGTCGAATGCATTATTTAAGATAAGGCACATTTCCTCTGTCGCTTTCGTATGCTTGAATACCTCTATTCTTGTGGGATTTTTCAGTCGATATAACTGAAATGCTTTTGCGACGGAACGTGAGAATAATCTGAAACAACCAATTATGCAATCATAAGAAATATTTATTACCATTAAAGTAGGTTACTTGGGCCATAAATCTGACGTTCATTTTCGAGAAGCTGTTGGGAAAAACATGCTCATGTCTGAGTCGAAACGCTACTCCCATTCCGGCGTCCTTCGGGTTATCCCATTCAAAAAGAGTAACGAAATGTGAATGCCACACTATTTCCCCCCTAAACTTTATGCAAACAAAATTAAAGCTTACTTTTTTGGTATGATAATCACAAGAAATACTTGAATGGCTTCATCCACGTAGCATTGTTTCGGGACTTCCAGTTTCGTTTCTTCACACGGTATCTGATTAGCTGAGCGGCTAGTAGCTGAGGATTGGAGTATAGACAAAGGTGAAGACGTTGAGCAATGAAGCAGTTACTTACTCATTCTTGCCTCCTGGCAAGAAGGAGGAGCAAAGACTCAACAGCTAAGGTGAAACAGCTCATGGGTTGCTAGGACAGCCTGAGAAGTCTTAGGGTCCAGAATGTCACGTGAGAGTACACCAAATGAAAACGGAAACAAGCCTATGATAAACAAAAGGAGAATAGACACCAGCCTAGCCAGTACGAGGTAGGGAGTGCTAGCTTGCTAAGAGGAGCCCCAGCGGAGACGGTTTTGGTGGATAAAAGTGCACATGGCTTCCCACACGCCACGATTTTCCGGGATTAAGGGGAGTGATGGAGGCCAGATGACATCATAGACACTACAGACGGCTTGAAACAGAGTTCGTTCTTGCGAAAACCGAGGGCAGAAGAATAAGAAATGCTCCGTAGATTCGAGAGGAGCACCGCATCCACAATTGGGGGAGTCGTTGAAGCCAAAGCGACTTTATTGAGAGTTAAGTAGAGAGTGCCCTGAGAGGATTTGTACAACCTGGCTGGAAAGGTGCTGACTCGAGATAAATGCTGCCGTTTGAACCTTTGGGAAGAAAGCCCTAGTGGATGCACCGGCCTGACCACTGGCCCACTCTCCGTTCCAAATTGACGCAACGGATTGGTGGATTTCCAATTTCACGGCCGCTTTTAATGGACGCAGAAGCTCTGAGGAAGTACAGTTAGGAACACCAAGTTGAGCAATTGAGTTGGCCAGATAGATCCAGGGGTTACTTGAAGAAGAAAGGCATGAGAACAATACAGTATTCTCTGTGATTTGCAACAGCGAGTCACGATTTAGCTGCTGTAAGCTGAGAGTTTAGTCGATGGCAGCAGAAATGAGAAGCTGGAGGTAGATGCCGAGAAGAGTTCGATACGGCAGTACTCTCGATCTAGCTGAGACGCAATTCGCAACGCTTTTTAGATGCAAAATTGGATGGCTGTAGGCTCATTCACATAGGGATCCAGGGACCCATTAACACTCTCCTTTACGCCACAGTAGTTCATTGCCAAGACACAGAAATGCATAGAGTTCTCTATTCGCCGATGCCCAGTGAGTAAACGAAGCTGGCAAAAGTAAAAGTCTAGTGATTCTGAGTCATTAGATTCAAACCTAATCGCAGCATATTTTTCGACGTTTTTTTTTGTTGGGAAAACCTTGCTTAAATGTTTTTTGACGGGATTTTAGAAATCGGTTGCACAACAGACCTATATTTTTTGAATTATAGTGTTTTTCTTGTAATTGGAATTGGTAATTATTTTAATTTAATAAGAATTAGTAATTGCGGAGGCAACCCTGATATCAATAGTAAACAAATTTGCTATTCAGCCAAATATAGTACTGCAGACGATGATAATTTTAGATTTTCGTCTGCAATTTGTATCGATACTAACCAACAATAGTGAATTCTTTCCAACTTACGTAATAGTTACTGACTTGAATAGCATAGTGGTATAAAACGATGGTCATGACAATAAGGATCCGTGTTCGATCCAGATTCCCAAAATATTTTTTTTTTTTGGTCTGCAAATTATATATATAGTATATTATTATATTATTAAATTATATATATAGTTTCCCATAGTATGGGAAAATGATGATTTGGCATTCGTAATCGTTGATAATTTCAAGGTTTTCTATTTACTATTTTCTATTTCCTATCGAAATTTAAAACACAGATGGTAGAACTTGAAGGCAACAGTTGTATTTTCTTTAATACACAGCATATAAACAAAGGAACCTATAGGTATAAACTTTATTTTTAATTTTGTTTTGTACGATTTTTGAACAGTACGCCATCTGTTGAATATCGGTAAAACTACTTGGAAAGTATCGATACAACGATATATCTAGAAATATCGACTATCTAACATTTATCTAAAAATATCGATATATCGTTAAAAAATTTTGATAGATGCCAACACTACTAACGCATGATATACCCCAGTTGTGACAGTTGAGACATGAGAGTTGGCTAATAATAATTTGGTCAGGATTACGTTCTAGCTGGTTCTAGTATTGAAACATTCAATAGACTAAGGATTACAGAAAACCGGAATTTATTTTTACTTCTGTCAAGAACATGATTGCTTGATTTCTTTTTTTCGCCGAAAATAGAGATAACTGGAATGGCTAGTCCTCGTTCATCAACTTCATTAAACCCACCAGAAAACGGAACGTCACTTATTCCAAACGACTGCCCATCGGCGCGATTTAACACAACTCCCGCTTTGCAGAAAAGTCAGCATGTATCAAGAATTGCAAATCATAATCAAGAAATTGACCAGGAAGAGCTTGAGGATAAAGAAGAATTGAAGTATGAAGCAGCTCACGTAATTACACTTTTTGTCCCTGTCTCACTATGCATGATGGTTGTTGTGGCCACCATCAGCTCAGTAACCTACTATACAAAAAAAGGAATATACTTGTAAGCAAGTGTTATTTTACCCTCTAAAGCTGATAGTTAATTTTCCATTTTATTGCTAGGGTATATACACCATTTCATGAAGATAGCCCAGACACTGGAACCAAAGTGTGGAATGCTGTGGCAAATTCATCAATTCTCCCTAGTATACATTTACCGTTTGAACATAGTAGGCGCATGGCTTACGCTTTCTATACGCTAGGTTCTGGTACATAAAGGGTTATATCTACCGTCAGAAATAACTGAAGGAAAAAGTCGGGGGGGAAGAATAAATATGATTATCTTACCAGTATACAACCAATATAATTACCAGGTTTCTAAACAGTAATGAGGTTTTTTGGAATCAGTGCAGAGGACTAGTTTAACACTTGGAAATACTGAATTTAAATACGCTACTTCTACGCTAATCAAGCAAGCTTTTTCAACGGCTTCAGTTTTTTAAACTCAGTTTGCTACTGGTAAAAGAACGGTATTAATTACATTTTGATTGACAAAGGCCTTGCAGTATAACCTACCCGGGTAATGCTGGTATTGAAGAGGTATACAAATTACGCTTCGACTGCTGCAAGCGTAGTAGCAATTTGTAAGTATTTTAACGTGAATGAAGCCGGTTTATAAATAGTCAATAATCCGCTCACATTGAATTTTTTTGTTATTAATTTACAGTTTTCTATAAGCGTTATATTCCAGCGTACAAAGAGTAAAATTAACCACAGTTTGGTAAAAATTGTTCTATTTGTGATACTGGTTTAAGCCGGCATGCTATTGGATAATATTACGTTCTGTTTGTAACACAGAGAGTTTTATATAAGATTCTATATTTAAATAAGCGCACAAATACATATTCAAACATCATGACAGCGTATGACGAAGAGAAGTAACAAACTGTTTCGTACATTCATTTGGTGATTCAATATCGGGTAATTTTGAAAAATTGCCTTGTTTATACGGCATAGCGAACATTTTCCCCATAATTAGGTTAATGTTCCATTCTCCCACTCTTTCTTCCAATTTCGATACAAGGAATGTTTGATATTTAGAAGATGGATACTGGTGAAGGGAAGCATTTTCTTTACTAGAAAATTTGAAGCCAATTATTCTGAAAATGTTGCTGCCTTTGGGATGCTCAATAAAATCATTACATACAACCACATTACCATTATTCAAAATGCAAACATTGTTTGGAAATTTAGTACTTAAAGTGAAACTGAGAAATTTCATTCTTTTTTCCTGGTTTTTCCCTTTACGTTCAGTAAAACTGAACGTAAAGGGAAAAACGGCAAGTTCAACAAGTTTCCTGGTTTTTCCCTTTACGTTCAGTAAAACTGAACGTAAAGGGGAAAACGGCAAGTTCAACTTGCAGTCTCTCAAAGCTATCCATAATTTCTCCATCCGCAGTTGTTGGCAACAAATACTTGTGTCTTTCCATCAATCGATTCATAATTTGTTCAAGTGGCCTGTTTCCCGACCGTAAAACATTCCGAAAAAAACGGAAAACATTTTCAAAAACAAATGCGCTTAAAGTTCCTACACCGCATTGAAAATTATGAGCATCTTCAGGTAGATTAATAATAGCGTGAGTGGTTGGCCTGATTGGGTACTTTAAATCTTTCAACCGCTGCACGTACAATCGTAAAACCTTCTTGCTTTCAACAATATCTGCGGATGATACGGGTTTAGGATTGAAACCGCCCATCAAAAGCATAGAATACTGAAGTAACATTATGTTTGTGAGTTGTTCTTCGCTCAATAAATCCTTAAATGTAGGGAAAAGGTAATACATCAGAAAATCTCTTAATTCGTGGTGTTTTTACTTCTTATAGCATCTAGTTAAGGAGCGCAGAGTTCGATCAAATTCAAAAGGTTTGCAAGATGCAAACAATTTGAGCCGTTCATCTATCTGGGATAGTGCATTGTGGCTCAATTTTCCCTCTTTGCGATGTTCTACTAAACCCTCTAGTCGTCGGCTAAAACAACCGGCGTACATGGTATGCATTGTGTCAATAATGAAACCAGAGATCATCGGAAAGTTTAATTTAGTAAAGAATGGACTTAAATCATTAATATTATTAATATTGCCATCCGGGGAATCGTTTCTTTTTGTGTAGGAAAGAAAATCTTCATCTAATGTAGGTGAAGCGTTAAGATCCTTAAACTGTATAGTGCCCTTTTTATTGGTAGCGGGTTTAGTAGTCGACTGGGTGGTGGTATTTTCATCCTCATCTACGCATCTTTCACCTTTCTGGATGCACCTTTCACAGCTCCAGTAGCCGGAATGACCTTTAACTTTTTTCAAGTATGACCACATCGGCCAATCCGCAATTACGCATCTAATTGAAACGGTGAATTCTCTAACGGATATAATAGCAGGATTGCCGTTGTCTGGGTCAAGTCTATGAAGCTATTTCATTGGAGGATTTAAGAATCTGTTTACGCGGTTTCCCGCGACCATTAGCAATACCTATTATTACGGGGAATTGTGTTTTCAAGATTATAGGAGGAGCGTCGGAAAAAGCTGACTCTTTTACCGAATGAACTACCATCATTATGGGGATGCATTCGTTCTTCTCGGAATTCTGAAATAGTTGAACACCGTCAGCATTCAAATCAATGGTGAAGTGCGGTAGTTTTTTAAGGGTGGTCGAGGCTGGCTGTGCTGAACTGCTGATGCCTGCATTATGGCCGTCAGCGCGAAGCAACCGTTTTGCATGCAAAATTTGCTCGTTTTTATCAAATCAAGATCTATAAAAAAAATGTTACAGGAAACATAGCTTAGTATAAATCACATAGGTATTTTAAATACCTTTTTGGTAATTGAGAGAGGAAGAATGTCTTGATGTTTTTTGTAGATACTAGCATACTGAATGAGTTCAGCATGCTTGAAAAACACACCCGGCGAATCCCCTGTAATTCCATTTTCCAAACCAAAATGAACACATTTGGCTTCCCCTTTATCGTTTAAATGGTAGATAACCAGTGACAGCTTGCGCACTGGCCTCCTTTCACGTCTAAAATCAATCCCTTTATCAGGTACACCAGCCGACGCATCAGACCTAGCAGCAGGTTCAACAGACCTAGCAGCAGACCTATCAGACATAGCAGCAGGAACATCAGGTCTAGCAGCAAACGCATCAGGTCCAGCAGTAGCTGTATTAGATATAACAGAAACCGCACAAGGTCCAGCAGGAGCTTCTCCAGGTCTAGCAGCAACTTCTGTTAGAATACGTATACAAATTATGTAATCAACGTCATCGGCTTCATTTCATTTAATATTCTAACACGGTGGCGAAACCCCATTCAACAAATAAAATAAGTTGCATATTTACCCGGAGATGGTGAGCCGTTATAGATTCTGTAAGAATCAACAGTGATTTCAACGTCTTTATCTCCTCCAATGTTCGGCAAAACTACCCGTTCTATGAAAGCTTAACTGCTTTCTACTCTCAGTAACTGCTCTCCGGTAGTAGGAAGAGTGTCGTAATCTATAACTGGTCGATAGTGATGTAGCAGCCGCAAAAAGTAAGTAATATGGCTTTTCTTTTGGGTTGTGTACACTGCGTGGTGTTGTAGCAGTCTTGTAAATGAAACCATTTTCATAGGAACAGTATGAGGTAATAGCAACCGAATCAGACTTTCGTCGTCTCCAACTTGCTCGCCATCCATGCTACTGGTATCGTCTTCTTCACTAGTCATTGATGCATTTCCAATTATGCTCTCTTCCGGATTAACCATCTGCTGATGCATATAGTCCCAGTCGGCCCTTTCATCTAAATAAGTGGCTAAAGCACCAAAAGAATTGATCGGTGACTCAAGTTTGCCATCTACGTGTCTTGGTACTATATATGTACTTGCACTGTATATATTAAACATGTTATTGCTTACCTGATGTACATTGATTCACTGTTGTTTACGATGCTTGGTCATTT
Source organism: Daphnia magna (assembly GCF_020631705.1). Classification (NCBI taxonomy): domain Eukaryota; kingdom Metazoa; phylum Arthropoda; class Branchiopoda; order Diplostraca; family Daphniidae; genus Daphnia; species Daphnia magna. The sequence continues at coordinate 7,256,907 of NC_059184.1, forward strand.
GCTACAAAATTACTAGATATCTTTGATCGGCCAATGAAACTTAGAATTATTAAAATATCAAACATTATCTGATTAGTATTACAGTCCAAACTGTTAATTATGCGATTAAGGTAACTAGATAATAATACCTTCGGCAGAAACGTCACAAGTTTTCTGCACCAGATTGAAGACTGCTGCAACATTATTCGAACAATCATTTAGTTTGTTCCAAATGAAAAATGTTGTTTATAAAAGAGGAACGTAAAAGGCAATGAGCCCAGCCATTGCGACTTGTAACACTTGTAAAATAGCGGTAGGGTGGCAAAATGATGCAGACTTTCATACCGAGATATGATATCGATTAACTACTGGTATCTAGACCAAAATATTAAATAGTCTTGTTAAGAAATATCTGATGGTGAAAGTGCCACGGATTGAGGCTTTCTATACGAATTGACGTTCGGTTGATAACCATTGTTTTTACATGAAAGACGCATCACGTGATAACTAAACAAGCTCAATTTTCGTAAAATCTTAATTTTGTTTGAATTAGTTTTGAAAATTGTAAATTCAAAAAGTGAAAAGGAACGTTGTTAGCCGCACGCGTTTGATGATGTGTTTCAAGTAAGCAAAACAACAATCGCTGATTTTTAGTTCAAACTAGTCGCACGCTACTTGTTTTCCAACTTGTTACACCCTAATTGTTGGTGAGATGGTTCCAGAAAATCTTAAAACGGTTGTCCATAATATTACCATTCATTTGAATAAATCTGCATAATGCTCGATAGAAAAAAAACAGGGCTTTTTAGAACAACACGTGTCATAAGGAAAGAAATGTATAAGTAGTTTCAAGGGGCAGCAACAAAAAATAATAGAAAGGTGGAAGAAAAGGAAATTATTTTTTGTCTCATCATTGTGCCTTGCTTATTTTTTCATTTAAGTAAACGGAAAAATTGTGGATGCCTATTTTTTTAAGGAGGGATGTTGTTTTGAAGATTTTTTTTTACTGTGATTACTCGGTAATCAACTGTGAATGCCAATGGTGCGTTTAAATTGTTTCTTGTGGTACGGATGTTTTTTTTTTAAAGAAAAAGTGTTTGGCGCGAGATTGCCGCGTCAGAGTCAATTTCATCGAAAGTGGATTAACTAAAAATAACATTTTCTTTTTTTCTCTTGGACTTTTCGTTTGCGAGAATTGTTTTTTGTTTTTTTGGTTTTTTTTTTGGTTTTTTTAAGTTTGTACTTGGGGATAAATCCAGATCTAGTGAAACAATTGGGGTGATGATGTTTATTTAAATTTGACACCAATTACATTTCAAAACACAGCGGCAAAAACAAAAGGGAAAAGATAACAGACGGAGGGAGGAAGACTGACTCACTGACTCCTCGCTGGTCGACTGGTGACTCTCCCCCTGCTGGTGAAGTTTGTCCGTCTTTTATACGGCAACGCAGAGAGTCGAATTTAAAGTCAAACGAGGTCAGGCGTGTTCAAAAATATAAGGTCGGCGGAAGAAGGCTGACTTTACCGTTAGAGTAATAAAAGTAGAAAGTCGGTCATTCGGGGCAACAAATTTGGGGTCAAAACAGGGCAATAAAAAGCAACGCGTTAAGTTTTACCGTTTAAATTTTGATTTGGTCGGTGGATCCTTACATGGGTCCCCGTCAAAATAGATTGCGTCTCGCAATCTCTTTTCTCAACATAGTAAAACATGCAGTTCAAGAGAAGAAAAAGTAAGCCAGGAATATTCGAGGAGTTTTATCGCGTTGGTAGCTTTCTCAGATGGAATGAGACAATTTTTTTATTCGGAACGAAATACAGCGAAGGAGAAAAGATACAGCATTAAACGAGTAGTGACGCGGACGTCTGGGAGCGCGGAGCTCAGTGTGGCGTGTTCCGTTGAAGGAAATACGTTCGCCTTTGAGCACGGAGCTCGATAAAAAATAATCTGAAGTAAAGTGTCTAAGCCTAGACGGTCTTTTGAAATCAGATTTTACAACAGCAAAACAAAGAATATGAAGAAAGAGTGGTGACGCAGACGTCTACGAGCGCGGAGCTCAGTGTGGCGCATTCCGTCGAAGGAATTTTTACGCCTTCGAGCGCAGAGCTTGATAAAACAAATTTGAAGCCAAAGTGTCTAAGCCTAGACAGTCTTTACGAATCAGATTAAAAACAGCAAAATAATGAATATGAAAAAATGAGTAGTGACGCGGACGTCTGGGAGCGCGGAACTCAATGTGAAGAACACTCGTCAATCAGGTGTCATTTCTGAACCGGAGCGCAAACCAATCTACTACATCCGGTCCGGTGAAACCAGCGATCAAACAAGTCTCGTTTGATCGACGTCCCCCAGGTACAAGAATAGAAATCCAATGTAACAATTGCAACGGATTCGGACACTTTGCAAGAGATTGCCCCCATCCTAACCCACGTTGGTCAAAACCGAATTCGGGAAATGGGCAAGCCGCCCCATCGGGGCAGGAGCGGCAATAAATGTGAAAAAAGTCCTCAAACCAACCAATCTGGCTCTAACCAAAGTTCATGTCGCACGAGTGGGCCCCGTAAAGGCCATGGTCGATACAGGAGCCATGTACAGCGTAATCGAAACAATAATGGTTCAACATTTACTAAAAGATGAACATCTAACAGGAGGGACTTTGTTGAGTTTTAACAAAGAACAGGTTGCCGTAGTGGGAGAAATCTCGCTAACAATTAGATTCAAAGACCGTGTCGTGGACCTACACAAAGTAAGGGTGGTAGAACAATCTTTGTTCCCACTAATCTTGGGTGTTGATTGGATGAGTAAAAGCAACGTAGGTGTCCGACCAAGCCTCCATGATCGGTTTCAAATGGAAGCTGTTATGTTCCCTGAATTACCTATCTGTGATATCTTAGCAAATCCCGAAAGCTCGGGACAGGTTAAAAACCCCATAGAAGAGAAAATCGACGATGAAAACGGGTTGCTGGCCGCCATCACTCTCTCACCCGAATCACCACCCGTTCATGTCGTAAGATACGTGCAAGAGTCATGTGTTATTCCCGCCAGAACAATGAAATTTATCCGAATAAGCATCGAGGAATCAAACAGTCATACGGCAATTGTGGAGAGGGCCCATTCAGCCTTTCCCAGCAAAGAATGGGTAGTACCGCACTGTCTGGTGAACATAGAAGGAACTCATGTCCGCGTTCCAGTCACGAATCTGTCAAATGAACCGCTGCTACTTAAAAAGGGTGAAAAGCTTACCCGAATTAGTCCATGGGGTTCTAGCAAAGACGCAACAGATAACGAAGGGATATGTGGCAGTCTCTTAGAAGAAAACGCGGGTCTATCAGACGAAATAAAACAGAGAATGACCAGCCAAACTACTATTTCGAACGAACAGAAATTAGAGCTATATACAGTCCTGGACAAATATGCCGAATGCTTCTCCAGTGAGGGAAAAGTCGGAGTAGATGCTGGGTACGCCCATCGCATCGACACAGGCGAGTCTCGTCCCATAAGCACACGACCTTGGCGAGTCTCTACATACGAGCGCCAAATAGTAGCAGATCAAGTGGAGAGTATGCTGTCAAAAGGAATCATCGAGCCATCTAACAGTCCATGAAGCGCTAATGTAGTGCTTATTAAAAAGAAAGACGGTAACCTACGGTTCTGTGTGGACTATCGACCACTGAATTCAGTCATCAAAAAGGATGTTTATCCAATGCCTAGACCAGACGACCTTATTCAAAGAGTGGCCGGTGCAGTAATCTTTAGTTCAATGGACATCAAGAATGCGTTTTGGCAAGTACCAGTACACCCTGAGGACCGGGAGAAAACAGCATTCGTGACGAACGATGGTCTTTTCCAGTTTAAATATTTATCTTTCGGGCTCTGTAACTCTCCCGCAACGTTTGTAAGAATAATCGACCTCGCACTTCTCAATCTGAAATGGACACACTGCCTCGCGTATATTGACGACATCTTGGTATTCGGTGCAAATTTCAAAGAACATCAAGAACGTCTAGAAGCCGTCCTCGCTGCCTTCCAGCGTGCAAAGATAACACTTAATGTGGAAAAATGCAACTTCTGTGTCTCACACGTCAAGTTCCTGGGACACCTGGGTGAGGGTGATGGCCTCCGACCAGATCCACAAAAGATTGCAGCGCTGGACAAATTTCCAACACCAGTGGATGTCACGTCTTTAAAAAGCTTCCTCGGTTTAGCCTCTTACTATCGAAGGTTCATTTATCAGTTCGCCCTTCTGGCCTCCCCCTTACATCAGTTGCTCAAAAAAGGTGTAACTTGGGATTTGAAAGAAAAGCATCAACAGGCCATGAGGAAGATGCAAGACGCCCTCCTGACGGCTCCAACCTTAGCACACGATGACGATGATGTGGAGACTTAATCTTGAAAACCGACGCCAGCAAACATGGTCTAGGAGCTGTGCTGAGTCGAGTCAAAGGGAAAACGGAACGGCAGATAATTTTCATTAGTAGAAGGACTTCGAAAGCGGAAATCAATTACCACAGCAACGCTTTAGAGTGCCTCGCCTTAGTATGGGCCTTGGAAAAAACTAAAGCCATACGTATACGGAAGAAATTTTACAGTCTTCACCGACATTTCCGCACTGAAATGGCTATTTTCCAAAAAGGACATCGATGGAAAATACGCTCGCTGGATCCTGGCACTTCAAGAATTTCAAATACAGATAAAACACATCAAGGGCCACTTAAACGTCGTAGCAGATGCTCTCTCTCGCTTCCCAGTCGGAGAATCAGAAGAAACGAACTTACCCGAGGCCATGTGTTGTGCCATGGTAGGAAGCTTCCATCCTCCGGAAGAAATCGCCCTCCTACAACATGATGACAGAGCTACAAGATTAATCAGAATGCAGTTAAGAGAAAACGGTGCCGCCGCAAGCGATACGTTTGTATTAAGAAAGGATGTGTTGTATCGAAAAAATCGTCAAACAGGATGAAAACTCTTACTGGTGGTTCCTTCATTCCTAAGAAGACAAGTACTTAGCACTTGTCATGATGATCCCTCGTCCGGTCACATGGGTATTACCAAAACATATCATAGAGTGGCAGAAAGATACTGGTGGAAAGGCTCCTGGAAATCAGTAAAAGCGTATGTATCGTCGTGTAGAGTCTGCCAGTTCAACAAACCGGTGTCTGGTCGAACAGAAGGACAGCTTATGTCCATACCAGTACCCAGCTCGCCTTTTCATACTCTCGGCATGGACCATATTGGACCTTTTCGGCAAACCCCCAGAGGAAATGTACACGCATTAGTTATAATGGACTACCTAAGTAAATGGATAATCGTTGCTCCATGTCCCGACGTCAAAACAAGGGGAGTTGTAGAGATTCTCAACCAGGCGGTAATTCCACAACATGGCTTCATAAGAAGAATTATCACCGACCAAGGAACTGCATTCACATCAGAATCCTTCGCCATGGAAATGGAAAAATCCAGCATTCATCACGTTTTAGCAACCTGCGAAAGGCCTCAAACCAATGGGCAAGTTGAACGAGCGAATAAGACTTTGGTGTCCGCGTTAAAAAGTTACGTTAACCTGGCCCACGATGACTGGGATCTCCATATACCGATGGCCACATTAGCGATAAACTCCGCTCGACAGTCAACAACTAAGCGCTCCCCATTCGAGCTAGTGTACGGAAGAATACCGATTGTATTGTATTGTATTGTAACAAATGGGTGTACAGCTAGGGCGAAATGTTTTACGTCCTAGCAACTGGTCTTCGACGTAGCAAGGACCTTACACACCTGCGCTTGTTTGTCTAGATGTCGTCTGGGTAGGGTGGTGAGGGGAGGGGGGGTGTTGAGTAGGGGTTTAGAAGCTACTGGCAGGCGAACGTTCCATCTGGCGGAGGCGAGTGAAATTCTATGTTCGTTGATAGCTGGACGCTAGGCTGCAGTCGTCTCGTATTCAATGGCGCCGTTGTGTGTGGTTGGCTTTCTGGCAACCTCCAGTGTCGTGAGCTGATTAAAGGTGATATAACTACCACCTTCAGGCCAAGTTGTGTTTGTGGAGGTAAGCAATGTTTTGTTCTACTGTTGTTGTTGTCATGGTGCTGGAGGGGAATATTTTTGTTTACGTTTGTTCAGTGAAGCTAAGAGAGGGAGGGGGGAAGGGTAACGTACGATGCATGTTCAATTTGAGTTTTTCGTTGGTTGGGATGATGTTGTAGTGTGGAGTGATGGAGCTAGACTGTATGTCTAAATTTCTTTTGGATTTCCTTCAGGTATGCAGGGGAGAGTTTAATGTGGATGGTTTGTGATCCCCCGTAGGTGATCTGGTAATTTGAGTATTCTGTTTTTTGACTGTATACGACTAACTTTTCTTTTCATTATCCCCAGTTTACATTGCTGCTGCCGTAGAGTACTTGAGTGGGTGTTATTATCAAGATGGAGAGATTCTGAGAGGCATGAGGATCCCGAAGTGCTGGTGAAGGCATGTCTTAACAGGATGCTGTATGTAACCATTACTTGTCTGATTGCTAATCGTTAGTCCTGTTTTCCCCTTTAGGTGATGGTGGCCATGAGATGACTATTGGTAGAGTCTTCATGCACTAGGAGAGTCATTCCTTGGAAGGCCGATCTTAACCCAGTAAAAGGAGCACTGTGAGGGGTGTTGCACTGTGCCTACTGGCCGGCCTGCTATGGACATAGTCCCCATTCGTGTGGTAAGTTGCTGGTTATTATTTCAAGATTTTTTTCAGCAGGAAGTGTGTGGTATGGAGATTCCACCCCGTCCGGTCTGGTTGAAGTCTAACAACCGAAAAAAAAAGGCTGGTCCCCATTGTGATCTAGAGGTGTTCGTAAATGCCATTGGTATCCTTCCCTTCGTACCTCCCTCGTTTATCTAAACGATGCTAGTAAGGCCCGTTTGTTTTAAGAATGTTGCCAGTTCGTTGCGGATAAGAAATTGGGTGCGGGTGTCGAGTTTCGTGTTGAGGCCAAGCAAGGTCTCGAAGTTGAGCACCAGTTTTTTGTTGTTGAACAGTTGTCTCATCTTTTGGCGCGCTCGTTCATTTTTTGGGCATTCTACTAAAATGTTCCGGGGATCTTCTATGACGTTACAGCCATACCGGCAGCTGGGGTCCGCTTCCATGTTTATTCTGTGGTTGAAGGCATTGAGGTAGTGATGGCCGGACCGTAGTCTGTGGAGACAAATTGCGATCTTCCTATCTTTATGTTGGTGCCATTTTACCGTCCGTAAAGAGGATTTCATTAAAATGCAGGGTTTTCGGCAGTGTTTGAGGGTGGCAAGGAAGTTCTGGGCCCAACTCTTCCTGAACATGGATATTTTTTCGCTCGGGGACAGTTTGTTGCTTATCTTGTTGTCTGTCTCATTGGCCTGTTGATTTACGGCTAGCTTGTCCACCTGCTCATTACCTGCGATGCCACAGTGGCTCGGTATCCATATGAGGGTGGTTAAAGTGCCACTAGACAACAAGCTGTCCATTAGTTCCCGGATTTCCGATATCGCTTCATTTTCAGAAGGGTTAGATGATTTAATGACTAGGATAGCGGGGCTAGAGTCACAGAATATTTTCACCCCGGGGTAGGACTGGTCACTATTGTAGATCATTTGGAGGCATTGTTTGATGGCTTGTAATTCTGCGGAGAATATGCTAGAGTGTTTAGCCAGCGTCCATGCCTTGGCTATGTTGAGGGCGGGGATAGCCATCGCGCATGTTGCAGTGTTGGTGTCGGTGGATACCGACCCGTCGGTGTAGGCGATAAGGATGGAATCGACCTGCTTTTGGAGTAGGATGTTGAAGAATGAAGCAGTTTTCTCCGGGTCGATTGAGGCAGTCTTTTTCGAAAGAGGAAACCATTTAGTTATGCATTTTGGGGGTCTGCTAGGCGCAGGGTGTTTGTGGCGTGAGGGAAATAGTGCGACCTCCGGGAAAGTGTCGAACTCTAGCCGTTTGAGTTTCCTCATAGTTTCCGATAGGCATGGTGCGCTCCTCTAGGGGTAGATCCCGGTGTAATGGTACTCGATTTTTGCTGCTGTATACATAGGGTTATGGGGCTTGTGCCCGAGGTTCAGAACATATTTGCTGGACAGCCAGTCCCTCCTCTCGGCCAGTGATTCGGTGCCAGATTCCGCGTAGAGCACTTCCTTCGGGGTGGACAGTTTTGAGCCTAGTATGGTTCTGATGATCGCCCTGCTGACCACGTTGATTTTTTCTAGATTAGACTTACTTGCGTTACCATACGCTATGAGGCCATAGTCAGATTTGCTGCGGACCAGGCTTTTGTATAGAAGGGTTAGCGTGTCCACTGGTGGCCCATATCTTGCATTGGCCACAACGGTGAACAACCTTTTGAGGTTAAGGCACTGTTTATGAACGTGTTCAATATGGGTCTTCCATAGTAGTTTCTGGTCGAACCATACCCCTAGGAACTTGAAGTTCGGATGCGAGCGGATGCGGTGGCCGTTAAGGAAGAGCAATGGGTCAGCGCCTGGCTTGTAGGATCTAGTGAAGGCCACAATGGCCGATTTGTCCGGGGCAAACTTCCATTTCCTGCTCCAGCTGAAGATCCTGTTTAGGGCGGCTTGAAGGATATCCTCCGCATCAGAAGGCCGTGGGCTGGGTGTGTATATAGTGATGTCGTCAGCATATAGGAGGGTTTTTATCGGGAGCGGGTTCGAGGGGAAATCTGTTAACATTATGTTGAACAATAGCGGGCTGAGAACTGCTCCTTGCGGTACACCATTTTCCACTGATTTGGGGAGGGACAGTTGGTCTCCAACTCTGACTCGCATGCTCCGATCCGTCAGGAACTCTTTAAGCCAGGCGAGCACGGGGCCGGTAATGCCTAGTTTGGCCGTTTTATATAAAAGTCCCTGGGTCCACACCGAGTCATACGCCTTCGAAATATCGAGGAAGGCTGCAACCGTTGACTGCTTTTGGCTGAAGCTACGTTTGATGTCGGACTCGAGTTGGATTATGTGGTCGTAGGTGCTGCATCCTCTTCTGAAACCTGCTTGATCTTTGTTCATCAAACCTTTTGTCTCGAGAAACCAGTGGAGGCGATTTGCGATGAGGCGTTCCATTGCTTTGCATAGGCAGGAGGTGATCGAGATCGGCCGATACGAAGTAGGGTCTTCTGCCGGTTTCCCAGGTTTTAGAAGAGGGATTACTATGGATTGTTTCCATTGGGGAGGGACGAAGGCTGATTTCAGGAGCGTATTGAATAGGTGTTTAAGGTATATTTGGTTTTTGGCAGTTAGGTTCTTAATCATTAGTTTGTGGACCAGGTCTGTTCCGACAGCATTGCTCTTCGACTTGGGGAGGCATCTGACAATTTCTTCCGGGGTAATGGGGTCGTTAAGGATTTTGGGGGTAGGCGAGGATATGCTAGCGTTTATGAATTCTTCAAATACAGTATTAGTCGGGATGTTCGCCGGATAAGCGTCGCCAAATTGGAGCAGAAAAGCCTCGGTTTTTTCTTTCGGAGAGTTGATGACTCCGCCGATCGTATTTATGGCTGTACCGTCTGCAGAGATGTTAGTACCTTTGCCTGTCATACATTTGACAAATGACCAGAGTCTTGGTTGGTCTTCGGGGCCAAGGTTGGACAGGAATGTCTCCCAGGTTTTCTTTTTTGTTGAGATGATATATTTTTTCTTAATGGCTTCCGCTCTGCTCCATTCCGCACGTAGGTTGGTCGATAGGGGGGATTTGCGCCATCTTCTGAAAGCTTGACGGGCATTTTTTACCAGTCTGTTGCATTCTTCGTCCCACCACGGCCGGCTTTGTTCCCCAGGCTTCTCTGTAAATGGCTTGGGTTTCTTGAAGTGGAGGAGGTTGGACACATTCATCGCCTTGGTAAATCTTTCTGCTGCCTCTGCCGGGTCCGATACCGAGATGAAGTTGTCCGCTTCCAGTGATTCCTGTAAGGATTTATTCCACTCTGCCCACTTTTTGTTGTTTATGATCCATCGTTCTGGTTGTCCTGAGTTGCGCGCAGGCGTGCTATTTAGGGTGATAGTTAGGGGTAGGTGGTCGCTTCCCATAGACGGGCCAACTTTTATCGAGGCTGCTATGGCTAGATCCGGGGATGTGATTGTGAGATCGATGGTAGATAGTTTCCCGGTTGATGGGTCAAATCTAGTCCCCAGGTTCGACGGTGTTATGAGGTACAAGGTTTGGCTGTTTAGTAGAGCCTCGTACATAGACCGGCCTGCTTTGTTTGTGTGTGTCCCGCTTTCCCACATGGGGTGGTGGCCATTGAAATCGCCCGCTATCACCATCGGGTTGGGTCTGTTGAACAGCTCTTCAATATCTGCCACTTCGCAGTCCCCTTTAGGAACGTAGGCAGAGATAAAGTCGGTTAGGGAGATGGTGGGGGACATGATGCTGACACCAATGGCTTCTATGGTGTCGGAGGGGGTTAGGTGCAGTGGAGAAAAACTTAGGTGCTTATGAATTAGGATCGCCACTCCTCCCCCTTGTCTGTTGAGGTGGTCCTTCTTGAGGATGTGGTAGGCCCGGAACTTAACATTGAATGATGGCTTCCAGTGCGTTTCGCTTAAGAGTACAATATCAGGTTTAACTAAGGAAAGATAATGTCGGAATTCTTCTAGTTTGGCTTTTGCAAAAGACTCTGGCATTCCACTGAATGCACGTAATCTTGTGTGGGTTAGGTGTTTTTGATCGTCTAAGGGTCATTGGCAGGATTCATGAGGTCCATTGAGTCATCGTTCCATGTTACTCCAGCGTTATAAGGTGAGCCGATAGGCTGCTGGTCTGCCCATTGATAGTTGGTCGTAGATGTTTCAAGGGGATGCGCTGTTGAATTTAAATTGAGGCGTTGGCGGGAAGGGGGATGACCAGGTGCGGTACCTGAGGATCCGGACAATTTGCAGAGCATTTCTTCTATCCTATCGAATCTTGTTTGCGTCTGGTTGGCTGTATCGATCTGTAGCTTCTCAATCCCATCCAGTTTATGGTCAAAGCTATTTACTTTCTTGTTAGTAGCCATCAGATCAGCAGCTATGGTGTTGATCTATTTCTGGAACTGGGGAATAGAAGCTTCTTTCAGCTCTTTCACTTCTTTTTGCAAGAGCATCACCTGGGTCTTGAGTGCTGCCATCTCATTAGATTGGATCGGAGTCTGCGTAGCAGGTCCGCTTGAGGCCCTTTTTGCGGCCGAGCTGAATAGAGAGGACTGCCTCTCGCGGGCTTCTTTTATCGTTATCCCTTCAAGGAACGCCATTTTTATTATTTTATTCATATCCAGGTACGCAGGGCAGGTGTAGCTATTTGATTCATGGGATTTGCACCCGCAGTTGATGCAGTGAATAGAGCATTCTATGTCAGGTAGATGGATTTTCCCGCATTTGGTACAGCTATGGTCTTTTTTGCTGCATCTTGTGGCGGTGTGGCCTAGCCGGAGGCATTTTCGGCACCTGTATGGGGTGGGGATAGAGACCTGTACTGGGAAGCTCATGGATGCAATTTTTACCCTTTCCGGGATAGCCGTTGCGAATGTCAGGATTAAAGTTTCGGACAGGGTGTCTGGGCTACCTCTCATTGGGAGGCGTCTGACCTCCGTGACATCTTGATCAACAAGAGCTTTTAAGATATCCTCCACTGTATCACTAATTGGGACGCCGAAGATAACACCGTTCTTTATAGCCGCCGAGCTATTAGGGACGGAGCTCTTGATGGGTCTGCCTATCAAAACTTTCATGCCTAGCAAGGCCGTTTGTTGTGCGGGATTGACCGGGGATATCGAGAGATCACCTCCGCTTAGAACTACACTATCCCGTGGTTCTCCGTAGGCGCTAAGAATGGCCCTTTGCATGGCCTCCCTTTCTGCGATCGCCATTTGTTTGAAGTTAGGACCATTATCGTTAAATTTCAGTATAACCGGTGTTAAGTTGGTTTCAGGGTTTCGGAGTCTTTTTGTGGGGGGGGGAGTGATTCCGTTCATTGTTCCTATGAGACTTTTCGCGGCACAAGTTTCACAGTAAGGTATTCCTTTCAGGTAAGGCGCGAGTTTGGTGCACGATATTCCGTGGAGGATGGGCGAGATAATTGAGGAGACTTTATCACTTCGCACTGTCACTATAGGTGTTTGGAGCTGCTGATCGACACGTCTGGACTCAGCCAAGGCTAGGACCGAACTCCATTTTTTTCCCTGATGTAATGGTGCAGATTTATACACAATACCAACACTAGTTTGGATCGTTTGTTGCACAGCGATATCAACGTGATTTCCTTCAAAAAAAATAAAACATGCACCTATGAAACTAACCCAACGTTGCCAGCTCGATTAATCAAGTTTCCGGACGAGCGATCGGCCCATCGCCCCGATTGGCTGTTATCGGGGTTACCGCCACGTCCCGAAAAAAGTCAATTGGGGACGATCGGATGACTAATTTTGTAAACCGAGGCGGGGCGGGATAAAAATCATGGGATAGCCTCGGAAGACCCACCCCCGAAACCTGAAAAACCTACCGCTTAGATCGTGGCCGAACCGTAACGGTGGGCAATGGCGTGGAGCATGGCTAGTACGTGCGCAGCCCATCAGCCAGCTACTTGGCTTATTGATGATGATGGGTAGAGCACACCCCGAGACAAATGAATAAATCGTGATAATTATTTGGCGCCATGAAAGCCGTCATTTAAAAAAGGGTGGTGGTGCTTACCCACAAAAAAACAACCAAACCCACTGAGCTTGAGAAGTATTTACTGGTTTGCACCAAAATGTTTTTTTGTTTTTTTGTAGTGAACCGTAGGGTAAGGGTAACGCAAAATTAGCAAACGGAGGACGAACCCTGATGACCATTCCACTGCTGGATTCGGCCAATGATAAACGTTTTTTACAAAACCTTATGGCAGTTCTAGATAATTCCCACCAAAAACAAATGACTGCAGTACGTGGATCCTCGTAACTGGCGTTCTTTGTGCATTAATGTAAAATATTTTCTTCACTCTAACGTGTGTCTTCGCGCACTTTCAACTGCTGTTAAATACGAAAATCTGACTTGTGCTATTTATTAATCTTTTGTTAAATTTTATTTAAAGCAAGTAAATGCAAACCTATACGCAAAGCGTGACTCCGCATAGAAATATGTTTTCTCTGTGTTGCAGTATCTGTAGGGCCATCAGTTATCAGTTGTCCATAGATGTCTTAGGTTGTGGTTCTGGGAAATCAACTTTGCTTCTTGGACCACTGGGCCCCGAACCGAGTTCACACTCACCTTTTTAGAACACCAGATCCGGTCGCAATTATGAGGATAGAAACAAAAAAAATGCATACTGGTTATTTAATGTTGTGGCGGATGATTTACACTTCATATTACCCGTAACAATTTCGTATTCACATCCTTCAGCGCTGTTACCCCAGTCCCCAAGAAAACTTAACCAGTTCAAATTTCCTTCGTAGCTTTGGAATGTGATTAGATTGAATACTGTATTTGGGATCAAAGCATAAAAACGCATGATTTGTTGTGCTTACCTAATGTTGCTCGGCAACCACGGAATGAGAATAAGGTTATCCCATGTTGTCCAAGCGATTCCTACATATATCTATAAGACAATTCAATAAAGAGAAAAAAAAGTCGAACGTTATTTGAAATTCGATATGTTATAATTATTATCATGTATTCTTTCCTTCATCGGTGAAGTCCTGGAGAGGTAAACCCGGGACGTAGGTATGCACGTCTGGTGTTAAAGCGTTGAAGGTTAACAGGTAAACTTGGAAAGCAAAGCTGTTATTAACCGGTAAATTTCGACAAACCTGGTGATCCCCAAAGACCATGCGAGCCATTTGCACTGTACACCACCGGATGAGTTCCCATTAGCTCAACGGTAGGCGGATATTGCGGTTCATATCTCGCATCCTTTTCGTAAGGACTGTCGTCATAATCCGGGTCAACCTGCATTTAAAGTTGGTTTATTCTTTCCCGCTTTTGGGTATGGCGACATGAAAACTATTATGGGTTTAAGCAGCATCTCGTACCGCAGACCAAACTTCTTCTCCAACAAAGAAATGAAATTTTTTTGTAGTCTCATTCCATTCATAATAAGCGCCAAAGCTGTGAACGTTAAGGTGAATCATATATGGCTGTCCATTCTTTTTGGAAGATACAAAGATAGAAATTTTAAAGATTATTTAGTAACAAGAATAGAACTTATCAATAGACGTACTCTAAAACGCAAAGCATTGTGTTCCCAGTCTCCTACATGATTTCCAAGATTTTTTTCTGCTCCAGCACAGCTCCCATTAATTGGAACGCCTGAGATGCCGTCAATGAGTAGAAATAGCCACAAAGTTCAAAGTTTTCGTAAAAAGTTAAATCTTACTACACTATTTTTTTTTCCCGCTAGGACACCGAATAAATAAATGCAAATACGCTACCGACACATGCATCCTTCCCACGATTATACGGGTAAAAGGCAAAATAAGAAACGTCAAGCGTTTTAAATACATCGTCGTATTCACGGTATATTGTGTAGGTTGGTACTCCACCATTCTCAATCGCCTGACCGAAAAACATGCCCAGGTTGTAACAAGAGGGGCAATCTAGGACGACAAAGAAGGGTCATGTTCAGAAAAATTGCAGCAAAATTTTATTTTTTTAAATGTCTTATTCAAACATACCTAAAGGTTCTCGCGTTTGCATGTGTAACGTTAAACTCGCTTCACCGCCTATAATTTTTTCGGGGGTTACATAGTCCTGGATAATTACACTTTGGTTATCTTGGACGGTGACTTCCGGTAAAAAAAATTCGACTGAACTCGGTAGAAATTTTTCTTCGCTGTGTAGCCAAACCAAAGGGGACCAGGATCGAATAAGTTCTTCGACTACACATATGAAGACATAGTTAAACGTACTTGTGATTACAATAGGGAATTAAATTATATATACGTATATATTTTAAAAAAGGGTATTTAAATTCTTTACATGGATACCTTCGGGTGTAATTGCTATGGCAGGGGTTGACATCAATCCACAAATGGCGACAAATACATAAAGTCTCCATTTCCGCACATGTTCCGTTTGTTGATGCATTATGTACTAACAAGGTGAATGTGTTCGGATTGAACGCCCCAATTTCACTACCAAACACTACCCAAAGTGGGAAGACCTAGTTATAAACTTTCAACAAAAAAAACAAATATCAGATAACACCTATGTTGATTGTTTAAGAAAAGTACACACCTAATCTACTGTGCTGAACCTCTGTTTTGTCTGTTTCATTATACTGATATCAAACAAAATAAACAATACCGTCTCAATGCAAAAACACATCATACAATACGTACATTCTGACGTCAAACCTACCGGAACGCTTGAAGTCGAAGTGACTATTTACCTATGTCAATATTTTACTGTGGATTACACTATCTGCAGAGATCGAATTTAAGACGATGTATGACGACGTTACAAATGTCTTCAAGTATTTGTATATTGCCTGATATCGCCTCTTCAACTATTCATACGTTTTTAAACATTTTATTAAAACTTGTAAATCGACGTAGTAATAATCAACGAACTATCTAAAAAATTTCAAATAAAAATTTCGAACAAGAATAAAGAATCAATTAGAAAATAGAAAGAAAAAATATCTATTTTCTAAAATAGAATTAGAAATTTCTAAATTCGTCGAATAAAACTTAGTATGGCTCTATCCAAAATTCTTATTTTTTCGAGCACTGATTCCACTGTTAGCCGAGTATCAAATTTTCGAATATGCAATGCAATATGCATATGCAAGTTCGAAGAATAATTTTTTTTTTCCTTTGCGTTTTTAAGCAAATAAGGCTTGATCCCTGTTTTCTATGGTTCACCGCCTAAAAATAGTCAATTTGGGGTGATCCAGCAGACTGTTTTGCAAGTTGAAGGTTGGGTAAAACAATTTTGCCGGATAGCCCAAAATTTACTAGTTATGGGGGTGAACTTTAGGGCACCCGGGTTTCAGCAAATCAGTGTCGAGCTCCGACTGCACAAACACAATTAAACATTCTAAATTTTTGTTAGAAATTTACTGGAAATTCGTGAATAAGTGTAAATCAGAGCTCAAAAAGAATCAGAACAACGAACAGAAAAACACTAGATTTATCCGACAAATAAAGAACAAAAAATTTACGATTCTTTATTCTTAAATGAAATTTTTATTTCGAGTTAATTTTATTTGGTAGAACACTGATTTGATTCGACAATATTTGGTTATTACCGTCATTTTATTGTAGATCATTTCTGTAAACGTCAAAAGGACAACGCTTAACCATCAGGATTTTTCTTGACGGGAGATTTCTGTTAATATCGCCATCTAAGCAAGAAAACGCGGATTTTAAACTCAATCAGTAAAAGAATACACAAGTTATGGAAAATACAAAACTTACATTTTCAAAACTTTGTCTCGTCCACCAGAAACAACTCGTTGCGAGTCAGGGCTCCAATCAACTGCAAATACTTCATCTCCGTGTCCAGGCAAATCCAAATGTAATTTCTTTGTCTTTAGGTTCCAAACTGTTAAAACAAACAAGCTAATCAAATCTTCTATACAAAAATTGGGAGGAAAAATAAAAATAATAATAATAACAATAACAATAACAATAACAATAATAATACTAATACTAATAATAATAATAACAATGACAATAATAATACTAATAATAATAATAAAATAAAATTCAGCCAGCAAAAACCTTTCAAAGTAGAATCAGCGCTTCCGCTTACAAGTAGGCGGGAATCCGCGGACCAGGCAATTTGATAAACGGCTTGTACATGACCCCTAAGGGTAGTTATGAATGTACCAGTTCACCCATCCCAGATTTTGATGGATTTGTCAAAGGATGCGGATGCAATAAGTCTAGAATCAGGAGAAAACTTAACGTCATTTACCAACTGCTGGTGACCGGTCATCCGTGCTAAAAAGTGAAGAGAAACAAACGAAACATAACAACAGGGTTTTTCCATCAAGCAATATCACAAAAACATACCTATATGCTTTTTATCTGATTCAGGATTCCACAAAAATAACGTAAAATCATCCGAGCCAGACACTAAACGTTCGGGTCCGATTTGTTGTACTTGCTTGTATCGGTCCAGAGCTTTATTCTGGGCTTCTTCAGGTGACAAGATTCTCTGTGGACGTCCTACTTCTGCTGGTTCGAAAGCTCCGGCACGGAGGATGAGAAGAAGGAGGAACATCGCTCCATAAGCCTCATCAGGGAAAAGTGACTACCCCAGTGTCCCTTTATGAAAAGTTGCCAGATTTCGGGAACTGGACCTGAGACCCCACGTTGCCAGTTCTAAAAAACGACATTTTGGTGAAAGTCCCTTAAATTTAGGTTTCCATGACGACAGTCGTCTGCTTTGTGATGTTCAAAGCATGGTTTGAATGTTATTGTTACGCTGTTAAAAGATTTCGAAATGCCCTTTAAGTGTGCCGTTCCAACATGCTCGTCTTCTAAAGGTAGTAGAAGTTTATTTAAGAATCGTGTTTCATATTTCTCAACCCCAAAAGATCCAATGCTGCTTGCTGAATGGGAAAGCAACCTTCACCTGTTGGATGGTCAACATCTTTCATCAAAGTCGAAAATTTGCCAATTACATTTCTCAGAAAGTGAAGGAAAACATGAAGGAAAATGGCAAAGATTGCTTTATTTCCCACAGAAATTGGATACTTAAGCCAAATGCTCTACCCTCAAGTGGTAAGTTGTAAACGATTGTGTAGTTGTTACCACCATTGTCTATGTACACAACGAGTTTATTTTAGAATGTTGTAACATTTTTTCTTATCCCTAGAGAACGACTTAAATTGTGATGCTCAGACACCTTTCATTGGAGTTCGAATAGTTCAGCCATTGCCACTTGCACTGGATTTACCAGCATTTATCGAGGAGGAAGCTGATATGCAGCACTCATAAGCAGTGCAGTCCCTTCCATCGTCTTTAAATGGTAAAATGTATGTAATTCATTGCATGGATGACGATAACTGATTCAGGTTTTACAATTTTTATAGGAATGAATAACACCAGTTGTGAAGCTGAGATCCCTTTAAGTGTAGTTGAAGAACTAGGCACTGACAGATCTACCTCAAAAGGATGTGCATGTACCTGTACATGTGGAAAATTAGGTCTTACAAACACTGGGGTTTGTACTATTCAGGAACAACATGGAGAGAAACAATCATTGGTTATTGATAATTTATCATCTGAGACTAACAATGCGGGGAAGCGCATCTGTTTAGACGATGCCACGGTAAATTTTTCTTCTTCAGTCTCACCATTTCAAACAGATATAAGTTTTAGAACCCTATTCATTTCTGATTATAACTTTTATATTGTATTCCCACTATTAAGGTTTTTACGGCAATTGAACAACAAACCCAACTGCAAGTGATGGCTACTGCTGAACAGATATTGAGCACAATAGTGTCATCTTCTTATTTTAGAGCAAATGAAGCAGTTTTAAAAATACCGCTACCCCCTGCTTGGGTTTGGGTCAAAGCTGCTATTGCCAAAGGATGGACGTGTAAAGAATTCGTTAGTGATGACATTTTTACAGCTACGTGTACGTTTAGAAAACGGATGACAGTTAACTTTGAAAAGTTACAAGTGGACTACTCAGTTTATGGGATGGAGTGTCAAAACCAGGATCTTATTACTAAATCGTTTACGAACATCTCCGAACTGTGTAACGCAATAATTCGTTTTCATAATACGAAAGTTTGCTTGGGTTTTAAAATGGACAACCTTGACATCTCCAGTTTGGCGGAAATAAAAGGCGGAATTCTGAAACACGGAACTTGGAGAGCAACCAGGTGATTAATTACTACATTTTACCATATCTTACAACGTTCTACATAATTTTTTTTATTTTGAAGTTGCCAATTGCTGTTGGCCAATGGGCGGCGAAACACATGCACATCATGTTTGTCTTTACTCAACGGTACCCGCAAAAGATTAAAACGCTTGGCGTTCAGGAATCGCCAACTGCAGAACGCACATTACCGTTTTCAAACGAAACAACAGTTGATTCAACGGCTGCGTTTACAATCGTTGAAATTGGATGTAGCCAGGCGAAAAGTGAAAAGGGCAAAACTAAGTAGCAAGGTAAAATCAATAAAGACCTCTGCGTGACCTTGTATGATCCGAATTACCTCTTTGTTACACAGTCCTTGAAAAAGAAGATAAAGCAGCTTGAGGAGAAGTTTGATGCACTGGATCACTCGAAGGTTGAGATGTTAATAAAAGATGATGTTCAGCTAACTGATTCGGTAAATTGAAATCCCCTACACCGAATATGCACAACACCAGCTCTACCTCGCACGCAGTCTACTACACCCAGTATAATCCACCCAGTGTTCTCAAGCCATTCTACTACACCCAATGTTCTCCAGTCATTCTACTACACCCAGTGTTCTCCAGCCATTCTACTACACCCAGTGTTCTCAAGCCATTCTACTACACCCAATGTTCTCCAGTCATTCTACTACACCCAGTGTTTTCTAGCCAGTCTACTACACCCAGTGTTCTCCAGCCAGTCTACTACACCCAGTCTTCTACACCCAGTCTACTACACCCAGTCACTACACCCAGTCTACTACACCCAGTCACTACACCCAGTCTACTGTAGTACTACTGTAGACACTGTATATTACTGTAGTACTGCAATAAAATATTTAATTTTTCCTTGTTATTATGATTTCGAATATTATAGGATAAGCGAACAATTCTTATGGTTTTGAAGAAGGCTAAATGCCTGAATAAGAAAAGTATGAGATACGATGCCGATTGGCTCTTAGATTGCCTTATCCTTCGCTTGAAGAGCAAGGCAGCGTATGATCAATTGGTGACGTCGAAAATGATTCCAGTCCCTCATGTCAATACTTTGAAAAGGCTGCTGAGTGGGATGTCCACTCATTTTGGTTTCAACACATTTGCCCTTCAGGCAATGAAGCGGGCTCTATCAGGGCTCCCGGACATACAAAGAATGGGATCGGTCGTGTTTGATGAAATGTCTATTAAAGAGGCATTAAACTTTAATGCCCAGACGTTTAACTTTGATGGCTTTATAGACACAAACAGTGAAACGAGTTCTACGATATTACCAGCAATTCACATACGCCTGGAAGAAGACGAAGTTTTGGACACGGAAGAATTGAAAATGGCTGACCATGCCTTGGTATTCGTTTTTAGGCCCTACATGGCTTCCTGGATACAGCCTTTTGCCGTATTTGCCTCCAAAAACTCAACTTCCGGTGAAGACCTTTACCGCTTGGTTCTGAAGGCTCTTGTATTGTTGGAAGAACACGGTGCCATCGTTAAATCAATTGTGTGCGATGGAGCGGCAACGAACAAAAAGATGTGGAGCTTGGCTGGTGTTTACGGTCACACGGACGACCATAAAGCCATTCTGAACAACGTAATGTTGCATCCAACAAATCAAGAAAAGATATATGTTATGGGCGACGCCCCACATCTGATCAAATGCATCCGCAACCATATATTGAACACGACTAACATTCAAGTATTTATAATTCGATTAAAAATGTAGCGCAATCGATTTTTATTGTTTTTTTTTTACAGATGTCTGGGAAACTTGTTAGCTGGACCCATGTCGAAGAGCTTTTCGCGACTGATAGCTCAACTGTTGGGGGTTTGCAGGCTTGTTCTCGCCTAACCCCAGTCCATATTCATCCAACAAACATGCAAAAAATGAATGTTTCTCTGGCAGCACAAGTAAATATTACAATTCCACGCCCTTCTATTTTATAAATATGTTAATATACCAAGAATTATATTAGGTATTATCAAAATCTGTCGCGGATTTGTTCCGGTATTACAGAACGCAAACAGAAGACCCTGAGCTTGCGCTACGTTTCAAAGACACTGAAGGAACTGAAGAGCTGTTCCGTTTAATTAACGATGTATTCGACATCATGAACGGACGATGTAGAAAGAATGCTATCTCAAGAGACGACTGGGAAGGAAAAAAAGACGTACTGTACAGAATTTTATAGCAATCATGAGTAAATAAAATAACGAAATAATATTACAGCGACTCAGAGAGCTGCTTACGCACATAGACGAATCTGAGTGCTACGGATGGGATTTTGAGGATGGATTTGACTGCCCACCTTTATATCCCGCGTTTGCCTCGACGTTGACTCTCTCAACATTGAGAGTCACCATACTCAGCACTATAGATTTGGTGGAAGAGCTGTTGGACTTGGGTTTTACCTACGTGCTGACGGGGAAATTTAATCAAGATTGCATAGAAGTAGAATATATACATCATTTCTTTGGTGTGCAAGCTTATAATAATTCTTTTAAAATTTAAATTTCTAGAGATTTTTCGGGATTATTCGCTCTTGCGGAGGCTCATGCAATAAACCAACTGTTTCATCATTTCTTCAGCTCTTTCGCATGCTGACACTGTACTACCCCACCAAAACTATTATTGGATCAAATGTGGATGGAGTGGAGCGCATGGTTCTGCTTTCATCCTACAAGGACTGGCTCAAAAATTTGTATATAAATAATCAGAAAGCTTTCGCCGCCAAAAGAGCCCAAATGAAGGACATTTTGTTAAAGGGGATTGTAATAGAGCTAGGACCCTGGGTAAAAGAAAAAGATAACTCCACGGAAGTCAGCGACAACATCGTCTATTATATCGGGGGCTATCTGGTCTATTCTTTTGGGAAAAAAAACAAAACATTGCGCTTGTTGTGTGAAGACCATGGCGGCAGAAAACGGTAGTAGTTTGCCTGATAATATGACCGCACAAACTCTGACGAAACTGAAATCAAAGGGTTGGTTAAAATGGGCGTCATTAGATTTGTTCAACCTATTGACGATTGTTGAAAAAACAATTATAAAGTTTGTAAACGAGGGAATTATTTTTTTGCGTGATGCTTTCGAAGCAATTTTAAGGGAACTCGTTTTCGATAATCTTCCTCAGGTGGGCTGCCATAAACATGGCAATGAGTTCATGACAGAAATCATTTTCAAATTTATGATATTGCATTTCAAATGTATCGCAAAAAGAAAAAGCATGTAGAGAACGGAAAAGAAAAATAGCAATGCACACACACACGCAAAATTGTCAAAAAAATAATGTTTCCTATCTGTCGTTCAACCCTGTTAAGCCCGATAAGGCATAACAGGATTGACCGTGCTCTAGCCCGACAAAGGCGAACAGCCGTCGTTTGACTTACTAGCGCAAGCCCGATAACGGCGAACGCAGTAGTCGTTGAATAAAGTGCTACGGCACCAAACAAAAGTTTACCCGAAAGAAAGGCATACAGTCTGGCAGGCTCACCCCCGTAAGACCCGACTGACCTTCTGCGCCAGCAGTAATCTGGCCTTGCGGGATAATCAATCCTGAAAGCAGTGGGCCTTACTTATTTCAACAATGAATGTGGATATAGACCCTACTGGCTTCTTAGTTGGCATCTACCTCGTTATGCTCGCAGCACTGGCGATATTCGAAAAGTAATTTTCGTATTTATTTTCGATTGCGTCTTCTTAATAAAATGGGTTTTTTCCCCCTTGATTTTTAGGGTTAGGAGTATTGATATTGCTCGCTGTTTGACTTTATTCGCGATCTTAGATGTCACCGTCTTTGGGCCGTTCAAAAAGTCACTTTCTGCCTTTCACCACTCTTGGTTAAAACGTCATCCTGGCCAACGAATCAGCATCAAGGAAGTTGCAGAATTGACTCGTCCCGCTTTCCAGCAAAAAATGTCTCCATCAAACATGATAGCCGGTTTCAAATCTACTGGAATTTATCCATTCAACCGATATGCAATTGATCAATCAAGATTTGCACCTTCATTGGTAACAGACTTGGCAGGTAATATTCATTTACAAACTATTTCAAATAGTGTCTTTCTTGTCAACAATTTTTACATTAGTTCCTTCTGCTGAACTACCCGACTCTGTTGCTACAGACAATTCATCAGTGACAAGTGATAACTCAAGCCTAGACCATATAACTCCAGAACAAATTCAACCATTTCCAATGGTAAAACAAACTGGGATGAGGAAAAAGAAAGCGTGTAATGTAGGTTCAACTAAAATTCTAACATCAACTCCAGAGAAAAAAATTATAGAAGATCACCATAATCGCATTCAAGCTAAGAAAAAGGGACTTGCAATACCTACGACAAATAAACCAAGGAAAGTGAAAAGTAAGGGCAACCAAGATATATGCATAGATGATGAAAACAAAGAAAATGATTGTGTTAAAGTTACACGAAAGAAAAATTGTGAGAAGGGAGATAAATGTGATGATGACTTGTCGATTAAAAATTCTTCTGCCCTTTCTGTAGTAAACAGAACCAGATACGAACGTGCAGCCAAAAGGAACTTGTTTTCATAACCGTCTTATTGTATTTATTCAGCTACAGTTGTTTTTTCATCTAAGTATGATCTCGAGAGAACTAATCAAGTTTAGTCAACCAAGTAATACATTATGTTCACCTGAAATCCTTCTTTCATGCCTTTTCTTTTTAAGTAGACATTCACCAAGAAATGAAAAGATTATTATACATAAATTTAAGACAAATAGTAACACAGTATTATTATTTATGAATGATAAATATTTGGAAAATTTTGCCACACTGATTGTCTGCTCTGCTTTCCACAAACAAAACGTCAACTTAGCTCCGCCCACAACTCCTCCCATTCAACACAGAAAACGCTGCCAATCAACCCCACAAGTGTCTGGTCCAATTAACCCAAAAATTTCTTTGACAAAAAATTACAAATTTCTATAAGAATAGGACACTCAGTATAATTACAATTAGTATAGAAAAATGTAGAATAACATTTTCTTCAAGTGTTACTATTTTGAATTTTTTCTCTTAATTACACAGAAAAACTATCTTAAAAATAATAAAAAAAAATTTAACAATTTTAGATACCTGTTTTTAAATTTAATTCTAACTTAACAATAAAAGCGTTTTAACTTACGAAAATTCATCCCCTCAAGTTATTTGGAATTTGAAACAAGGCTGTACAAATAAAAAAATTTTTTTAACAACTGGTTCTGCAAAACATGCAAAATCCATTCAACCCCAAAGTCAAAGCAGCCCCGGTCTCCCCTACTTATAATACTATAGTTGTGGGCCTTACTTATTTCAACAATGAATGTGGATATAGACCCTACTGGCTTCTTAGTTGGCATCTACCTCGTTATACTCGCAGCACTGGCGATATTCGAAAAGTAATTTTCGTATTTATTTTCGATTGCGTATTTGTGTGCGGCAATACAAATTCGTTTATTTGACACTTGATCGCAAAAAACCCGAGAGCCTACCGACCGAAGCTTTTACTCTTACGACTCTTCAGCGGCAACTGGCGCGAAAAAGTTTAGGAGGCTACAAAGGCTTACCTAATCATTAAATCACACGGATCTATGAAACACATATTGTACCGTGAGCTAGAATCCCAACTTTCTGCAAGACTTTTTCACATTTTCTTAAGCATTCCCAATCACAGCGAAGCCTTCTAGTCTTTACACTGTTCTGCCATACTCGTTAAAGGTGTTAATAAGTGTGTAATAGATCGATCGATCTCCTATTGACGTATTTTGTTATAAAACTTGTGTGCAATAGAACAAGTTAAATTATTGGGAAAGTCATATAGTGGATAAAACCAATAATTCTCCAGGCGAGGCTCGAACTCGCGACCTCGGCATTACTTCTTTTTCCTTTGCATTATTTATCAGCGCAATCAGTTACTGTCTTTAAGTACCATGCGCTAACCAACTGCGCCACTGGAGATATTTATCTTGTATTCCATATATACTAAGATTTTAAATATTGTCGCGGAGGGACAATAGCAGAAATGCTTATCTCTTCCTAGAGAAGCTACAGCTGACGCTGTAATTGTGTGATTTTTGATTTTCGTGACTTAATCATTCATAGAGTGTTCGCCCACATCGCAGTTAAAATCTAAATAATCTCTATCAACCTTTCTGCTTCGAGACAAACATTTTTAGATGCAATGCCATTAATTATTCATTTCCTTTACCTCTGGCGAGACTCGAACCCGCAATCCCCGGCTTAGGAGGCCGGTGCCTTATCCATTAGGCCACAGAGGCTTGCGAGTTAATAATTTGCATTTAACTTTTTAAAACATGAAATTGTTTACGTGATAACTACCCATCACCAAGCAACAATTTTGAAGATGTATTCTGCATTATAATATTCAACTACATGTTTGTACCACTGGCAGGACTAGAACTCTTAATTCCCGGCTTAGGAGGCTACAAAGACTTACTTAATAATAAAATCCCACGGATCTACGAAACACATATTGTAGCGTGCATTTAGAATTTAACTCTTTGCAAGACTTTTTCACATTTTCTTAAGCATTCCCAATCACGGTGAAGCCTTCCAGTCTTTAAACTGTTGTGTACTCGTTAAAGGTGTTAATAAGGTTGTAATAACTCGATCGAACTCCTATTGACCTATTTTGTTAGAAAACTTGTGTGCAATAGAACACGTTAAATTATTGAGATTGTCACAGTGGATCAAGACCAAAACTTCTCCAGGCGAGGCTCGAACTCGCGACCTCACCATTACTTCTTTTACCTTTGCATTATCGATCAGCACAATCAGTTACTGTCTTATAAGTACCATGCGCTAACCAACTGCGCCACTGGAAATATTTGTTTATTATATTTGTTTTGTATTCCATATATACTAATATTTTAAATATACTAGTGGATTAAAGAACTCTCAAAGTGTTAATTCCCATTCAGTACAGGTATTAACAGATTTTGATGTTCGTGACCCAATCATTCACAGAGTGTTCGCCCTCATCGCAGTTA
The DNA here is from genome assembly GCF_020631705.1 of Daphnia magna. Taxonomy (NCBI): domain Eukaryota; kingdom Metazoa; phylum Arthropoda; class Branchiopoda; order Diplostraca; family Daphniidae; genus Daphnia; species Daphnia magna. The sequence goes on from NC_059184.1 coordinate 7,282,716, forward strand.
AGATATAAATTATTTCTATCAACCTTTCGGCTTTGAGACAAACAATTATAGACGTAATGCCATTAACTATTCATTTCCTTTACCTCTGGCGGGACTCGAACCCGCAATCCCCGGCTTAGGAGGCCGGTGCCTTATCCATTAGGCCACAGAGGCTTGCAAATTAATAATCTGCATTTAAATTTTGAAAACATGAAATTGTTTACGTGATATCTACCCATCACCAAGCAAAAATTTCGAAGATGTATTCTGCATTATAATATTCAACTACATGTTTGTACCCCTGGCAGGACTAGAACTCATAATTCCCGGCTTAGGAGGCTACAAAATCTTACCTAATCATAAAATCCCACGGATCTATGAAACACATATTGTAGCGTGCATTTAGAATCCCAACTCTTGGCAAGACTTTTTCACATTTTCTTAAGCATTCCCAATCACAGTGAAGCCTTCCAGTCTTTAAACTGTTGTGCCATACTCGTTAAAGGTGTTAATAAGTGTGTAATAGCTCGATCGAACTCGTATTGACCTATTTTGTTAATAAAACTTGTGTGCAATAGAACAAGTTAAATTATTTGGAAAGTCATAGTGGATAAAGACCAAAAGTTCTCCAGGCGAGGCTCGAACTCGCGACCTCGGCATTACTTCTTTTACCTTTGCATTATCTATCAGCACAATCAGTTACTGTCTTATAAGTACCATGCGCTAACCAACTGCGCCACTGGAGATATTTACTTTGTATTCCATACATACTAATAATTTAAATATAGGGGAGAGTGGGGGCAATTGATACACTTTTTGGTTTTTTGTATTTCTTGAAGAAAAAACTGAATAATTTAATATAAAAGCTATATAGAATTGTAGCCTATTATCTCAGTTACTAAACTGTATTTTTTCAAATGAGAAAAGATTAATTTTAATAGTAGTAAATTGTAAAAAACTGAGGTTGCTTCGAGTGTTTTAATTGCCATGGTAGCAGGGCAATTGAAACGGTGTGTCAACGCAATTGCAACGCGGGTTTTCCCATAAGGAAGCTTCTTTATACCCACATAAAATGAAAATCACGATATCTCAGCAGCCACAACTGCTAGTGTGATCAAATTTTACCAATAGGTACAATGCGATTTACAGATTTTTAAAATATGCTTAAATTATATCGTAATTTAGTTTAAAATATTTAAATAATTAAATTAAAAAAAAAACATTAAGCAACATGCTTTTTTAAATAAATCCCAAACAGCGAATACAAGTATTATAGTTGTGTTAATATGATGATTTACATTTGTTTAAATGAATTACGTCAAATACTTGCAAAAAAATGCAACCACTCGCAGACAGGGAATATAAATAAAGTGTTTCAATTGCCCTGCAATAGGGTCATCGTTACATTTAATTATTAAAAATTATTTAAGAGTGCAGGGAAAAATTAAATGACATTAAATTGTAGAAAAATGAATTGCAAATCATCTGAAACTAATTTTATTACTAAAACGTAGCGTTTTAGGGGTTAAAATAAAACAATTGAAAACGCAAATTTAACAGACGGAGAATAAAAAACAGTTTTTTCGAGATATCTTAAAAAGTTTTTAATAAAAAAACTCGTAAATTTTTCTAAACTTGTAAACCCCTCATTCTATTAACCCTAATTTTTTTCAAGAAAATCCCTCGTATACGGCGAGAGAAACAATTTTTGTTTCAATTGCCCTGTGTCTCAATTGACCCCACTCTCCGCTACTAGTAGATTAAAGAACCATCAAAGTGTTAATTCCCATTCAGTACAGGTATTAACAGATTTTTGATTTTCGTGACCCAATCATTCATAGAGTGTTCGTCCACATCGCAGTTAAAATCTAAACTATTTCTATCAACGTTTCTGCTTCGAGACAAACATTTATAGACGCAATGCCATTAATTATTCATTTCCTTTACCTCAGGCGGGACTCGAAACCGCAATCCCCGGCTTAGGAGGCCGGTGCCTTATCCATTAGGCCACAGAGGCTTGCAAACTGATAATCTGCATTTAAATTTTGAAAACATGAAATTGTTTACGTGATAACTACCCATCACCAAGCAACAATTTCGAAGATGATTTCTGCATTATAATATTCAACTACATGTTTGTACCACTGGCAGGACTAGAACTCATAATTCCCGGCTTAGGAGGCTACAAAGGCTTACCTAATCATTATATCACACGGATCTATGAAACACATATTGTACTCGTTAAAGGTGTTAATAAGGTTGTAATAGCTCGATCGAACTCCTATTGACCTATTTTGTTATAAAACTTGTGTGCAATAGAAAAAGTTAAATTATTAGGAAAGTCATAGTGAATAAAACCAATAATTCTCCAGGCGAGGCTCGAACTCGCGACCTCGGCATTACTTCTTTTACCTTTGCATTATCGATCAGCACAATCAGTTACTGTCTTATAAGTACCATGCGCTAACCAACTGCGCCACTGAAGATATTTGTTTTGTATTCCGTATATATTAAGATTTTAAATATACTAGTAGATTAAAGAACTCTCAAAGTGTTAATTCCCATTAAGTACAGGTATTAACAGATTTTTGATTTTCATGACACAATCATTCACAGAGTGTTCGCCCACATCGCAGTTAAGATGTAAATTATTTTTATCAACCTTTCGGCTTTAAGAAAACAATTATAAACGTAATGCCATTAACTATCCATTGCCTTTACCTCTAGCGGGACTCGAACCCGCAATCCCCGGCTTAGGAGGCCGGTGCCTTATCCATTAGGCCACAGAGGCTTGCAAATTAATAATCTGCATTTAAATTTTGAAAACATGAACCTGTTTACGTGATAAATACCCATCACCAAGCAACAATTTTGAAGATGTATTCTGCATTATAATATTCAACTACATGTTTGTACCACTGGCAGGACTAGAACTCTTAATTCCCGGCTTAGGAGGCTTCAAAGACTTACTTAATCATAAAATCCCACGGATCTACGAAACACATATTGTAGCGTGCATTTAGAATCCCAACTCTTTGCAAGACTTTTTCACATTTTCTTAAGCATTCCCAATCACGGTGAAGCCTTCCAGTCTTTAAACTGTTGTGTACTCGTTAAAGGTATTAATAAGGTTGTAATAGCTCGATCGAACTCCTATTGACCTATTTTGTTAGAAAACTTGTGTGCAATAGAACACGTTAAATTATTGAGAATGTCACAGTGGATAAAGACCAAAAGTTCTCCAGGCGAGGCTCGAACTCGCGACCTCGGCATTACTCCTTTTTCCTCTGCATTATCGATCAGCACAATCAGTTACTGTCTTATAAGTACCATGCGCTAACCAACTGCGCCACTGGAGATGTTAAATTTGTATTCCATATATGGTAAGATTTTAAATATACTAGTTGATTAAAGAACCCTCAAAGTGTTAATGATCAAAATATTGACAAAAATAGTCTACATCGACACTGAATCATCGATTGTTCCTTTTGGTTCTTCCATTCGATTCTTGCTCCGCCGCAAACATGATAAGGTATACCTAGCATTCGTATAAAAGACAACATGTGCATAAAATAACATATCACAAATAGAAGTAAATAAAAAAATTAATAAATAGAACTAACTAAGGAACTCGCTTACTTTTCCATTTCCTCGGCTTCTTCAACTGTGTCCGGTAGAGTTGTCTTGTTAGTTTCAGGTAAAAGAAGACAAAGGAGTCCTACACTCAGGTTGACACCAGCAAATACTATGAAAGGCAATGCTGGATCAATTTTCCTTCCCTGTGTATAAGCTGTAAATTCAGGTAATCTCCAGTAACGTAATATTTTACGTAATTTGCTTACAGCGGTAGCTATAATAGGTGCTAATATCCCACCAACACGGCCAAAGGTCGAACAGAGTCCTACTGCAGCACTTCTAGCTGATGTAGGGAACAGATCTGACGTATAGGAATAGACCGTTGCCATCACGCACGATATGAACAGTTTTCCGAGCATGGAAAAAGTGATCCTGATTGCCGGAGGATCTTTATCACAATCAAGCAGCTATTCATGCTTCTCTTTGCCCTTTTAAGCAAAATAATATATCTAATTCATACCTTCAGGAACAAGGCCTGTTATCAGACAAGCTACGCCACTGGCAATCAAACCGCCGCTGAGGGTAGGTTTTCGCCCAAGTTTGTCCACGAGAAAGATACCGCTAATATAGGCTGGGATTTCCACAGCCCTGTGGGTAATCAATTGAAATGATAAGAAATCAGTGAGCTATAGACAAATTGGATACTTGCATTGCTAGTTCATAATTGAGGAAGAAGTCATCAGATAAGTTCGTCGCTGCAAATGTGATCCCGTATTACCCCATCACGGCAGCAATCCTTTAGGTTTTTCCATCACAATTAAATCGTTGTTCTGGGATGCTAATAGTATATACTTGATGTACAAACTTGATACTTACCAAGCCAAGAACATGATCGCAAATCTCTTCAATAGAACTTTGGAATGAAATACATCTTGAATGCTCTCTCCCTTTGAAACGCTGCCGGAAACTGGTTCCCCTTCGTGATCGCGGCCACCTGTCTGTTAAAATATTCGTAGACATGATTGTGTCGTAATTTTGCTGTTATAAAAATCTTAATGTTTTGTTTGACTCAATGGACATTTGCAGACTTAATATATAAGATGTTTAAGGATTTTGGTGTGTACATCGTCGCTTTTTTCTTTTTCAACAAAGATCAAGTGATCTGGCACGTTTTTCTTATTCATTTTCGCCGCCTGAAGGATGAGGAGACGGGCTTCCGAGTAACGTTTCTTCGCGATTAGCCAACGGATCGATTCCGGGACGACCCTTTTCATTTCAGAGAATCATGCATAGATCAGCAACAACTTGATGTAAAACACGTACAATCGGAGTTCTTACCAATAAAGGGAGACGAGGGCAAACATTGGAACACTGATGACGAGTTGCAGATTTTTCCAATCGCGGATGTAAAAAGCCACCAAACCAAGGACTGCGCATCCGACGGTAAAAACGCACTGGTATATGAAACCGCACATCACACGGTATTTCTTGCCAACAGCTTCCACACCTAACTCGTTACCGGGAAACGTTTTTAATTGGAAAGAAGAGTAATAAATTCATCGTTTTTTCAGTAGTGAATAGTTTCAAAGTTACCAAACAACTTACCCCATACGAAAAGTATAAGAAAATGGCCGATGGCGGTGACGCCGCACAAAAATCGCAACACGCAGAATGTAATGAAATTCGGAGAAAATGCCAAACCTGTGGTTAGAGTGGCAAGAAGCACAACGTTCACAGAAAACGCCAACTTGCGGCCAATTCTAAACAACAATATTACTTCAATTAGGATAACCTTAAACAGGTTCGATACCTATACACCTACTGACTTGAATTCTGTATAAGAAAACTAGGTATACCTATCGGCTATGTTGCCAAGTGTTGCTGCACCAATTAGCATTCCAAACATGTAAACTGAGCTGGCCAGGGTTTCTTTCCATTCGTTTTCGCAGGTCAAATCAAACTGTAAAATAATGATTCTTACATTTAAAAAAAAAAAAGCAATTCTACAGGAGTATATGATAAACAAACCTCCGTGACGATGGTTGATTGGAATAATGATGTATCATAAATCCAATGGTCACATCCTACAATCATTGTTGGGTCAGTCGGGGCGTTAGGTTGCTGGCATTCTTCTAAGTTTGTCCAAGTGTAATTGTAACGATTGCATTGATCCGGGGTATTGTCTTCTTTCCAGGGAATTGTATTGTTTAGCCAAGGCGTGAAGAAGTGATTGGACTCAGACGAAACGCTATAGTCAGCATCGCAGCCCTCTACAAAACATCTGAGCAAGAGTTATACATTTACAGTTTTGAACAAACAATAAACATTTAACAGATTATTTACCTATAATCAGGAACAGCGCCCGTGAACGTGTAAGACATCACCACCATACCCGGGAAAAACGCGGGTACGCAGAGCCATAAAAATGTACGTAGTTGATATTGTCCTAACTGCCCTACATGTTCCAAAATGTCGTCGTAGTTGAAGCTTTCCCCTTGCTGTGTTTTAAGGTCATTTTGCTGACTCTTTGTGGAATCGTCTTCGTCGCAAATGGAGCTTGTGGATGAATGTTCCGCCATTCCCATTAATTGTGTATTCAATTAAAGTTGAAAAAGGCTTAACTTTCGCTGTTTTAATGACAGAAAACTCCAGGAACAAGAATTAGGCCAAGCGCGGAGCATTTGCTACATTCATGCAGCCGACTGATCACCAAAGCGACTCATTTGCGCATGAAGACCCCTCTTAATCTCTTAATCTCTAGAGAAAAAACGAAATCTTTAAAATTACTTATTGCAAAAGAATTTGTAAAGTTTAAGTCCCATATCAAAAACGAATTCCAAATGGCAATGCATGTCTGTTTGACAGCTGACGTTTGGGATGCAAAGAGACGCAGTTTTATGGTTGTTACAGCCCACTGGCTTAAGATGCTTCCTGATGGAACTATTATTCGGATGTCAGCTGCGATTGCTTGCCTTAGGTTCCCAGGTGATTACATATTTTTATGTGAAGAAAATAAGAAACTCATTTTTCTCATTTTATTCTACAGGGTCGCATACTCACGACAAAGTAGCAGAAAATATTATGCAAGTCATGGATGAATACGGTTTGCCGGCATACAAAGTGAGTCATGTTGTAACGGACAACGGATCGAATTTCGTTAAAGCATTCAAACAGTTTTCCGTAAGTAAAGTTTTGTCTGAGTCCTTTTACCTGAAACATTTGTTTATTTCGAATATGAACTTTGTAGGCCGAAATGAAGAAATCTCTCGTCGAGTCTGCTGTAGCTAAGCTAGCCGAACATGTTGCCAACGAGGCTCAACAATTTGAATTTGAGGACGAAATTGCTGCAACTTCTAGTTTGCTACTTGATTGCAGCCGCAACTCATCCCTTCTTAATCTCTATAGTCTGGCCTTGATTATACTGATGTAGTGTGCTCTAATCATAGCTGTCATTCATCGTCTATGTTATTATCTAATGATCATTTTTCGTGTCATGCAAGCCCAACAGTGGCAAGGCTTCAAATGCCATTGTTTGCCTTGTGTTTACTGCCGTTTTATGTACATAAGCTTCGAGCTGTCTCACACAGCTTGGAACGAATAACTAAACGTCAGCATATTAAATTCAGACGCATAAAGGTAGGGAAAGCACAAGAGATGAGATACTGCATTTTTTGGTGCTACATTCATTTTTATTGGCTTGATTTGATCCAAAATGATTTCATCAGAAATATGATTGTGCTCCAGAAGCAAGCCTAAAATTTCATGTACAGTCCATGATTGGCTTTGGAAGCACGGACGCAATGCGTTCCGTTGGGAAAGGGTACTGTGACACCAATAATTTTAAAAATTACGATTCATGATGATCATGTGTCGGAATGTTTACACTATTAGGTTGCAGTTTTATTTTTATGGTTTTAAATTCAAACGAAAATTGTTAGGGGTCGCAATGTATAGTGGGTATTCGGAGTTCGTGTTTAATCGACATCGCCTACGTCTTGTTAAACAATTTCAGGGCTTACAAGAAAGCCACCAAAACTAGTTATAAGGTGTTCTAGATTTTCACTTTCATGAATGGATCCGACAAGTAATTCAACCTCAACAGTGTCATTTTCTTGCAGCTTAACTGTAGCCTGTAGAATCACAGGGAACCACCCATGCATGTCGTTGGAGTTGACATGACCTTCGGCCAACATTTGTGCAGTTTTTTCTTTCTGATTTCTGTTAGCCCAGAGCCGAACAGTGATAATGCTTGTGCCCGAAATCTCCGCACTGGCCTTCAATGCTAAATTTAAAACACTTGGAATTATTGAAAGAAAGACCCACCCTGCTTCGTAATGTCGCTCGACATCCGACTATTGCATAAATCTAAGAGAAAAATAATAAAAATTTCCGTAATAACCGGTAAAGTAGAAATGGTAGTTTCCGTTAATTGGCACTGTGAATATTCCTGATGCTTGGTTAAACGCCTTTCCATCATTTAATCGATTTATGAGGTACGGCTGTATAGTATTCTTTTGATCAAAGCTACTGTTCCTTTGAGCGAAAAAAGCAACGTTTGTCTGGAATTGTAAATATACAGTTACATTTGCAAACGCTATTCGATTCCCATTTGTTTAAAAAAGCCAATAAAATTCAAAGGAAAAACAGAGTTACTTACCAGTTTTTTAGAGTAACGCTGCTCTTCGCCATTAATCTTTTCTACCACTTTATCTATCTTTTCCTCGATTGTTTCCAGTTTTTTCTGTATTATCTGAAATGAAATAGAAATGCGTGAAATCTAAATGTACCTTGAAACGAATAAATGCTTCACTACTGCTTACCTTGTTGGCTATTTTGGTAAAAACTCTGATTTCATCTTCTGATACATTTCCGCTATCTAAAACAAAATGCAGTTTGGATTAATTTAGCACAAGAAACTAAATGGATCAAACGACCAATGATAACAAGCAACATAAGAGATAAAATGGGAAACTTTAACTTCCGATGATAAAAAATCGATTATCACTGCAGTAAAACTATTTTATGGAAACTTTACAATCTCTATCGCATTATGGCCTTTCCTTTTGACAGACCTATCAAAAAGGAGTATTGGAGGAACACATGGCTCGAGCAATCATCGTGACAGGGTTGAAAACGAAAAAGAATGGAAGTAGTGCACTGATATACCTGAGCTTTCTGGAAGAATTGCAATAGTTGTTGGATTATTGGTTATTCCTAAAGCCCCTGTGGTATCAAAGAGGAACGAGAAATTCATTAGAGGCTTATTTAACGAAGGCCTACAAATACATTTAATTATGACACCCACATTCTTATAATATTATGTTTACTCTCCCTTGGCATATAATTATGTCTACATTTTACTCTCTTGCATTTACTCTTCTTTTGCATATTACTCGATTATTGTAATCCGCATAGTAACCATTTGTCATAGACATCTTAGCGTTGACCTAATTGAACACCTGCTGTCTGACTCACACGTGCGACGCACATCACGCCACTAAACAAACTTCCGTGATTGGTTACACGTGCGACGCATTATCACGCCATTAAATAAACATCCGTTTGATTGGTCGCACGCGCGACGCCAATCAAGCCATTAAACAAACACCCTCTGATTGGCTGCACGCGCGACATAGCGACACGTCAACAGCATCACGCCACTTTGACGAGATGCGAGGTTTCATGGTGAACTCAAAATCTAAGAAAGATCAGACAGCTAGCAGCTCGCTAAATGTTCAGTTGCCTTCAACAACACTAGTTCGACATCTAACTTGCCTTAGTGTTTTCTCTACAAGTGTTTCTCTGACTACCTGTTTCCGTAAGTGCCTATCTGAATTGTATTTCCATTCGTGTCCATTTCGTGTCTGAATTCGCCGCATCGCTCGCGCTACTACGGTAAGATCAATTTACGTTGTCTCCACTTACACTTTGTTTCCCCTTAGTTCTCGTATTCTTATGCGTGTAGTCTCTCTTATATTTTATGGCCTAGTCTAGTAATACACTGTCATCATTGTGGGTAAACGCCTCCGAGTTCCGTGGTAATCTATTTGTCTTAATCAATAAAGTCATTCGCCCGAGAGGGAGGATGCTTTACATAATGGTGGCAGCGCTTTTTGGAACTCAACCACAATGAATGATGATGTTGTTACTGGCGGGCATAAACTTGTACATTCCCCTGTAAACAAGCACTTTCAGCCCGAAATAACTGTTACCTTACCCGATCAGGAAACCGTAGCTCGATCCCTTGATTTTGATAACTTGACTACCGAAACTCAGTTTGCACCAGATACACTTCAGAGTGGTAGGACTTTGGAGACCACTGCCGAAGCAATTAGTAGATCCGCTTCCCCAGTTTTAAATCCCAAAGTACACCCAAAGAACTCTCAGTTACGAAAACTACGATCGAACGCTGCGTACAAAGCCGTAGCGGGGCTTGATACAACTCCCTCCCGAAAAACTCGAGCAAGCGCTACGTCCGAGGTTGCGTCAGGAAAACGATCACCTTCCTTTTTCGCTAGATTTGCTGTACGTATTTCACCCTCTAAATCTCCTGCGAAAGTAGCGACCAAAACTAGTTCTTTAGCAAGCACAGTTCTCGGTTTCTTCCATACGAAGAACACACCGAATGGAAAATCACTTGAACCTGAGCCTGAGCCATCTATTCAACATAGTCAAGAACAATCACGAAAAGATATTCAAAACCAAGGCGAGCAAGCTCCCGTCCCTAATACTTGCGATCAAGAGCCTGAAGGAGAGAGAAGCGGATTTCCAGTCGAACGATCCGAAGGTGCAGACCCAGATAATTCGTCTGATACAGGACATCCGACTGACGAAGCTATATCAAGACGACCAGAACCCATCGACGGTGTGGAAGGAACCAACGATCCTACTGAAGTACTTAACGTCGATCCTAGAGGTGAGACTCAGTGCACAATCGAAGAAGACGACAGTAACGGAACAACAGACGTCCGAGCTGAAAGCGATTTTCACGTCGTATGCGAGACAGTTCTTGACCTTCCTGCTGGGACAGTTTCACAGCATAACCGACTTGCAGAAAGGCAGGGCTATCTTGGAATTAACCCTGAATTGTGGGACCACATACAGACACAGAGAGGATCAATATCGCCATCTCTCGCAAGAAGTGGAAGACCTTTCCATTCACTTGCAGACGGTATCTCTGGCCTATCAACAAATATTTCTGGCGGACATTCGCAACCTTACGCTATACATACGGGAGCTGCAACTACTGACTCCACTGGAACCACTGACGCCCGAGATCAACTTACTGCTGAGGAAGCTGGACAATTTCCCAGGAGCCAGCAGACCGAACAACGTACAGCTAGCAGAGGAGATCAAACGAACGCTCTCCCAAACCAAAACCGAATTGAAACAACTGCTATCACTGGATATCACGGGACAGATACCACAGCAATCCGTGGCACCACAGCAAGTACCACCGCTGTCGAGAACCCCTCAACCACCGATACCAGTGCGACACACCGTCCACCGCCCTATTCGTCAACCACACAACCAGCCTACAAATCGACACAACCTTTCCCCGGAACAACGGTCCAGGCGGACAGCAGACGTTGTTGCGAATCTCGATCGCCTACGAGCAGCGTTCCAGCACAGTCTCAGACTTCGCAACAGGGAAATTTAGGATTTCGATTACCGGTTCAAAATAACAACATGGCCTACAATACTTCCCCCACCAGAGCAGCAACAGTCAGAGATTTGGACGATTTTCAAAATAACCAGCATACTTTCTCCCGGTTACAATTACTTCCTTCTTTCACCGGAAGCCCTATTACTCGTTTGGACTCTTGGTTAGAATCATTTGAAAGTATAGTAGATGGGTCGGGATGGTCGGAAGAAAAAACGATTCAGATGTTACGTGCTAAATTAACGGACAGAGCTTTTTCCGTCATTCAGGCAATTTTAAAAGAACATCCGCATAATTATGAGTCAATTAAAGAAGCATTGCTTGACCATTTTCATGGCGATGAAAATGTTGATTTATATCTTCAAAAGTTTAACAAAGCCAAACGTAAGCCAGGTGAAAAAGTTGTCGATTACGCGCTACGTATACAGGAAATTTTTAAACGCGCGTATCCCGTAGGTCATTCCGAAAAATCGTTTGCAGTTATTCTCATGCAAAAATTTATTGAGGGATTAGACTCCAAATTGCAGACAAAAATCAAATATAAGGAATTTAAAGATTTTAACGAACTGGTTGCAGCAACACGGGTGTATGCCCTCAGACTAGAAGCGTTGGAAACCGATCGCGAAAAACAGGAGTTTATTCGATCCATAGACGGGTCACAAGACACCAACAGTGCAGAGTTAAAAGAAATTAAGCAGATGATAATAGACCAAAAAGAAGCTGTGAATAAGGCAGTTGCCAATATTCGCCACGGGGATAAACCTGTCGAAAAAAAGAAAACAGAAAGCGAAGAAATTAAAGACGTACTTAATGAGCTTATGCAAACCGTGAAAAAACTTCAACTAAATAAAAATGACGTCTCTTATCCGGCAAACGCAGCATACCGGAAGCAAGTTTCTTTTCAAACGCCTACTGTTAACCAGTATAGTAATGGTAGACCGTTTCCGCCGCGCTTCCCTAACAATAGTGGCAATCGACAATTCTCAAACACACAGAATAGGCCTACAAACGCTACACCACCGTTTCCGAGATCATCTGACGACACCAACAATAGGCCTACACAGCCGTCGATAATTTGCAATTTTTGTTGCTATCGTGGTCATATTCAGGCAGATTGTCGCCGTTATCAACGTCAAGGACTAGAACAAGCTCAGCCTCCTATATGTTATTCTTGCCGGGACATCGGCCATACATCTAATAATTGCCCTAAGTTCAGAAGCACCAATAGGCCTAACATACCAGGTTCCCCGCAAAACCAGGGAAACCAGTAGGGATCAACTGTAGCTTCGGGTCAGTTGATGAAGAGCCTCATTTTAAATCCCGACAAGTCGCGAAATTAACAACCATTACGAATGAATCAACTCCAAGAATTCCATTAAAAATTTTCCAGGTCCCGTTACAAGCATTATTTGATACAGGCGCGTCTAAAAGTATTATTCACGAGAGAGTATTTAAAAAGTTGCCCCCTAGAGGTCAGGTGATCTGCAGTCAGCTTGATTTCGATTTATATGATGTAGGGGAGGAAAAGTTACATACGTTGGGAAAAGTGACTTTGCCCGTTGGATACGGAGAGTCAATTTTGCAACAAGAATTTATTATTACAAATGGGATTTCTGAAGATTGTATCCTTGGATGGGACGCAATTCAGAAACACGCATTTAAGCTTGATGGAGAAACGAAGAGCATTTATCTAGCTAGAGATGGGCAAGGCTCATCTTCTGTTTTTAGGGTACCGGAAATGGCAGTTACGACGGTCAAAAAGACGACGCTATCTCGTCAGACGTCGCTCGTAATTGTAGGCCAGCTAAAGGGTTCATTTCCGTATGTTTCCCCTAACACCGCATTTATATTTACACCAGTAGAAAATTTGCCGGCAGGAGTTTATATTGAAGAATTTATCGGAAAAGTATCGGGAGATGGAACGTATAATATTGTAGTTGAAAACCATTCGTTAAACCAAGTCAAAATCCCAAGAAACACCAAATTAGGCGTAATTGAAATTATTCATCATGTCATCGGAAAAATAGCTTTAGATCAACGAGAAGCGAAGCCTAACGAAATAACTGAGCCTATTGTAATTTCAGAAGTCGACACTGAATTTCAAGCACCGCTCTCTAAATTATTAAATGACTTCCACGACTTGTTTGCGTCAAAAGATTCCGAACTAGGGAATACTAACCTTATTAAACACACAATTGATACCCAAGGACGAGGCCCCATTCGACAACGCCCATATAGAGTAACAAATAACCAAAGGAAATTATTAGAAGACAAAGTGCAAGAAATGCTTCAAGCAAATGTAATTCGATATTCGCAGTCCCCATGGGCTTCACCCGTGGTATTAGTAGAGAAAAAGAATGGAGAAATAAGATTTTGCGTCGATTATAGGAAATTAAATGATATTACAAAGAAAGATTCTTTTCCCATGCCAAGAATTGACGAAACTTTAGATAAATTATACGGAAAAAAATTCTTCACAACTCTCGATTTAGCTTCCGGCTATTGGCAAATTCAAGTTCATGATCCAGATATTGAAAAAACATCTTTTGTTGTAGAAAATAATCTTTACGAATTTAAAAGAATGGCATTCGGTTTGTGTAATGCACCAGCCACTTTTCAACGATTAATGAATTATGAACTAAGAGACGTCTTAGGAAGTAAAGCATTAGTATATTTGGATGATGTCATAATTTTTTCAGACACTTTTGAAAATCACTTACGAGATATCAGAGAAATTTTTACCCTATTAAAAGAAGCAAATTTAAAATTAAAACTTAACAAATGTCAGTTTATTAAACGTTCAGTAAATTATTTAGGGCATGTTATTTCAACGGACGGTATTAAACCCGATCCTGCTAAAATTGATAAGATAGGGAATTACAAAACGCCAACTTCTGTTGACGAAGTGAGATCATTTCTTGGGCTTGCTGGATATTATAGAAGATTTATTAAAAATTTCGGTTCAATAGCTAAGCCGTTAACTCGATTAACGCATAAAGATCTAAGTAGAAAACCTTTTGCCTGGGGAACGGAGGAACAGGTTGCCTTTGAGAAATTGCGCACTTCTCTGGTAACTCCCCCAGTCCTCGCTTATCCAAATTTTAACGAAAAATTTTTGCTTTTTACTGACGCATGCGATTATGGAATAGGAGCCGTGCTGTCTCAAATGCAGCATGGGCAAGAACATCCAATAGCCTACTCTAGTAGACAATTGACCAAGGCCGAAATGAAATACAGTACAACGGAAAAAGAAGCATTAGCCGTAATTGATGCAATTAAACATTTCCGACATTATCTCTTGGATAAACCCTTTGAAATTATTAGTGACCATCGTCCTTTGCAATGGCTGAAAAATCAGAAAGATAATAACGGTAGGTTAGGTAGATGGGCTATACTATTAGCTGCTACAAATTATGAATTAAAGTATAGGCCTGGACGTATTCATCAAAATGCTGATTGTTTATCACGATTGAAAGTAGCTAGTATTCAGCCGGTACCAAATAATATTAAGTTAATTTGCGAAAAACAGCTAGAAGACGACCTTTGTGTAGCCATTAGAAATTATTTAGAGAAAGGAGAGCTCAATGAGGAAAATAGCCAATCTAAACCTGAATGGGCTAAAGAAATTGAGTATTTTGAAATTAGAGAAGGTACACTTTATCGCCACGAAGTGCCTTCCAAAAATAGTAAGCGTAACGAAATTAATTGTCAAGTAGTGTTACCCTTATCGCTCCGCCATTTAGTATTAAAAGAATTACATGACGCACCGATGGGTGGACATTTAGCTTTTTATAAAACGTATTTGAAGGTCAAAAATCATTATTATTGGCCTACAATGAGAAAAGATATTTTAGAATATTGTCAAGCTTGTGAAACTTGTATAGCTAACACTTCTTCCACATATAGAGCACTTTTGCACCCCCATGAAATTGCTAAAGCCCCTTTCCAAGTAATTGGCATGGACTTTTTAGGCCCTATTACTCCCGCTTCGCCTAATGGAAATAGTTATATTTTAGTTATTACTGATTATTTTAGTCGCTGGGTGGAAGCAGTTGCTCTAAAAGACCAAACTGCCCAAACCACGGCAGAATGTGTATATAAAACAATAATTGTAAGACATGGTATGCCTAAAGCCATTATTTCCGATCGTGGAACGAATTTCACCTCGAAATTGTTCCGTTATTTTTGTAAGAAATTAAAAATTGACCAAAGATTGACAACGGCCTACAATCCCGCTAGTAATGGCGAGACAGAAAGGTTTAATCGGACACTAACCGCGATGTTAAGAAAAGAATTGAAAGACGGAGAACATGCAAATTGGGAAAATATGTTAGACGATGTTTTATTCGCTTATCGTAGTTCAGTTCACTCTTCGACACTTGAAACCCCTTATTATTTAGTTCACGGTAGAGACCCTAATCTTCCCATTAATGAATTTTTAGACGCTGTCCCTCAAATTTTTAAATCTGTATCCGACTATGTAGGAAATTTAGCTGATCGATTACGCTATAGCTTTCAGCGAGTCCGTGAAGAAAGCGAGAAAGCACGGAATCGTCAGCGTGAACAATATAATAAACGCGCGAAAGAAAGAAAATATGTCGTAGGAGATAGAGTTTTATTAGATATTCGTGTAGTTAAAGAAGGTGACAGTAGGAAATTCACCTCGAAATATAAAGGTCCTTATAGAGTTGTAAAAGTACATACCAATAATACAGTAGATATAGCCGATAATTCCTATGTATGCCAGCGTACCCACGTCAATCGTTTGAAACCTTTGTACGAAACAATGCTTTGGAAGACTGAAGATTGTCCATCCATTGAAAACTCATTGGACTTTGAAAATCGATTCCGCAAATCGATTGCGACTCAGACTACCGATATCTTCGAAAATGAAATCGGACCCGACATTGACAATCCAGACGAAACCTTTGACAGTGACGCCCTCCCATTTGACACTAATTTTCCGACTCAAGAAATTGGTCAGCGAAAGTTAAGCCAAGAGAACGTCGCCGTTTCATCTCATCAAAATACAGAAAATCAGTTGCCATCCGCTGAAATATGCGCCGATGCTACAAGTCAGCGTCATTCCACTCCAATTTCCGATGACAACTCCACACGCGACACTAACGAGTCCGAAAATCCACCAA
This sequence comes from Daphnia magna, assembly GCF_020631705.1. Taxonomy (NCBI): domain Eukaryota; kingdom Metazoa; phylum Arthropoda; class Branchiopoda; order Diplostraca; family Daphniidae; genus Daphnia; species Daphnia magna. The sequence goes on from NC_059184.1 coordinate 7,299,081, forward strand.
CAGAGTCCAAGGACGATTTGTCAGTAGAAAAGCCGGAACACCAAAATGCTACCGGACGACGCCCGCAAAGAAATCGAAGAAAACCAATTCGCTTTACTGATGGAATGGTCGAATGACTTTATTGGACGGAAGCGGACGAGACATCCTCGTAATCACCATCCCCGGGGCAAGAGCTGGGATGCCAGCATCAACACCTGCCGTATCACCGTACGAACTTCAACACCAACCAGACATCGACCGCGATTCACCAGCGCCCAGCACCGATTCTCGGGAGTTCCTGCATTGGCGGCACAGAAGGATCGACCTGATTATCCGACGATTGCGCCGAGCAGCTCTACAAGAAGACGGGTTGCCGCAAGCCGCCACCCGTCGGCCTCCACAATGACGTCGCCGTCGTGATTTTCTTTTTTTTTTGTTGTACCCTTTGTAGTTATTAAGTAGGAATACATTGGTTGTTTTATGGTATCCCATGAAAAAAAAAATAAAAAATAAAAAATAAAAAAAAAATAAAATAAATAGAACATAAGAAGGGAGAGAGAGAAGTAAGTCTCTCCCTTAATAGTAGAGAAAAAATAAAAATAAAATAAAACAAAGGAAAGGTATAAAAAAAAAGGAAACAGAAGTACTCTGAAAAAAAACAAACGAACAAACAAACACAAAAAAAAAAAAAAAATATAGAGGAAAAAGAAAATTACCTCTTTAGACGATTGAACTTCTTACATACTTTCCATACGTTGGGATACCATAAAGCAATGTCGTGTCCAACAAGTATAAAATAATTTGTTGTTTCTTTTTGCCTCTGTGTTCTTTGAAATATTTGCATTTAAGTTGTTCCCTCTCTGAGTAGGCCCATAAATTGCAAAACTTTCCATAGAAGTAGCAGACATTTATAAAAAAAAAAACAAAAAAAAAACTTGAAAGAAATAGTAGAATTTATTAGAAGTCCATCTGTTATTCTTATTCGGTAGCAATACAACATTAGAAATAGTAAACAGTAAAGTATTGAGAAAAGGAAATTAGAAAAACCTTGATAGTAATGTATTCCAATTCAGTTCAACAACTCCCACTTCTCTTAGAGATCCGTACACGAACGAAACAGCTGAAATTTTTCTAAGTCCCATTATATATCACTTCCCTTTTATGATTTTCTATAGCTTTACTATCACTGCAAAGACTTTTCCCATATACACTACACATAAAACAGCGCCACCGCTAGCGCATTCCATTCTTACACACTCCAACATACGCTAAGTTTTTCACTTTCCCTTTCGTTTTCCTACTGTAGCTTCCCCGCCGCAGCAATATTGAAAATATTCAAAGTTCTTTTTTTTTTTTGCCGAAGGCTATTTTCTCTACTCCCCCTATTCCATTTTTATTCCCCTCCGCTTCTTCCCCCCATTTGTACTTTTCCCCTGCATTGGACTTAGAAAAAAAACGAGATATGCGCGTGACCTTCCACGGCAGAAAAATTTTCCGCCGTAAAAACTTTGAAACGTTTCTTTCTCGTCAGCATTTCCACACGATTCAATATTTTTCAATTCTTTCTTTTTGATAATTAAGCTCACTTTCCCCTCTTTCCAACGATATAAATTTATTCAAAAAATATTGTGTCCTTCTACCATAAAAAACGGTTATATTACGACACCCCCTATTTTTCTATTATTTTGCCGTGGCGTAGCCGATGAAAAGCCGACGGGAAATCGTTGACCTTTCAAAAGCCGTCAGAAATTTTTCTTGTTGTTTTCTCTCTTTTACTTTGACGTTTACTTCCATTATTTCTTCTTCATATTTGATTATCTTAGCTAGTAAACCCACATGATGACTTAGACTAAGTTGGCCAGTATACTTTTCATTTTATTTTTGTTATGTCATTTACCATATATTTTTACATCGAAATGTCCTCGTTACCATTCCTACTGCTGCTATGCTTTTACGGGTTACACCCGCAGGCATTTGAGACAACTGTGTGCGATTGTTTTGAACCGAAGAATATGGGAATTATTCAATTTTCCGATTCAAACTGCAAACCGGAAACAAACAATACCGATACCGTGCAAGTGAAATACACCGTTTACAGTGATGAACGTGCCGCGGTAAAACTTCCCGGTTTTATTTGCGCGCAGTGGATAAACATTCGCCGTATTACGAAGACCTTTTTCGGCCAATTAGTGATCGTGCCGGACAAAATTTCTATTGATACGACACCAACCGAGTGCTACGACATGATAAACAATAAAAGGTGTGGTGAACATCATATGACTTTATCGGACAACAAATATGTTTTTGGACGTGATCCGGAAATTGTCGGATACTGGTTACAAACAATCGATTCGGAAATTCTGAATTGTGTGCTCGAACAAGTTCAGCTCTATCAACAAATGGAAGATGAAGATTTTTCGACACCTATCGGCAAAGCTTCCGCAAAATCTGGTAGCTTATCCCACAATCACCTTACACTTGTCTGGGACAAAACGTACACGCAAAAATCTCAACATACAATGCGAATTGTTGAATCTGGAACCGGCTCACTAACGAAGAAATTGGGAGATGAAAAATATTTTCGTCTCTTGGATGATCGCCGCCAACTGGATTTCCATTTAACTCCTCAGCCACCTTGCGTTCCAACTCAACAACACTGCTCCAACCGTACTACAGCCTTTAACATCGTCGGCCAATCAAAATTGTCCCTGGTAACGGCGGCCATCATGGAAAAATTTCCGCCAATCACCGTAGAGACTCCCGCGCCATCTAGCGCTGAAGATTTAGACAAAGCGGCAAATAAACAATATATTCAAGACCGTGTTACCGATCGTGAAAATGAATTAGTGCGTATGATTCAAAGGTTAGAATGTGATGCCCGGAAAGCAAAACATGAAAGAGCAATTGCAGCCGCTCAGTATAACGGTTGGCTTGCTGCTTCACATTTAAAATTACCACAGTGCACGAAATTACAAGCTTTCGGACAAACTGCTGTTGTGGTTAAGTGTAACTCAGTGAACGTCACATTTGAAACTGTAATTACGTCATGCGGACCACAGCCAAAATTCAACAATTATACCATTAATCTCGATGGCTGGGAATTAGTTAAATATTCCCCATGCTATTGGACCAACGGATTCGTTAACTTCAACGATAAGCCTTACGCTTTTCGCAACAACACCTGGAAAAGAGTTGACGCTAACATGGTATTGCCGGAACAAACGCTGGCACATTCCTTCCGTTACGACGACGTAAAATTCTTCGATTATGAACATCGTACCAACCCTGCTTACAACGACAACCTACTTAACCACATGAATGTCATGGCTGATATAGTAGCCGCCATGAATGAACATCCACCGACCGAATTTTCGTTGAATCACCAGCCCAGCGCATCAAGTGTGTTAGTGACAGCCGCTGGAGTAATACATTATACCAGCTGGTGGGAGACCATTAAAATGTGGTTCTTCATCAGCATATTCTGTATTCTCGGCCTAGTCATCTTACGTATCTGCTGCTGGTTGGGTATCTTTCGATTCATAAGAAAATTTTGCGGCTATCCAATAGAAGAGGCTCGTTCAACAACCACCAACCGCACCGCCATGCATCCAGTTTGATTACGGGACGTAATCTCGCACCGCCGGGAGCGATGTAACGAAGGCCTACAAATACATTTAATTATGACACCCACATTCTTATAATATTATGTTTACTCTCCCTTGGCATATAATTATGTCTACATTTTACTCTCTTGCATTTACTCTTCTTTTGCATATTACTCGATTATTGTAATCCGCATAGTAACCATTTGTCATAGACATCTTAGCGTTGACCTAATTGAACACCTGCTGTCTGACTCACACGTGCGACGCACATCACGCCACTAAACAAACTTCCGTGATTGGTTACACGTGCGACGCATTATCACGCCATTAAATAAACATCCGTTTGATTGGTCGCACGCGCGACGCCAATCAAGCCATTAAACAAACACCCTCTGATTGGCTGCACGCGCGACATAGCGACACGTCAACAGCATCACGCCACTTTGACGAGATGCGAGGTTTCATGGTGAACTCAAAATCTAAGAAAGATCAGACAGCTAGCAGCTCGCTAAATGTTCAGTTGCCTTCAACAACACTAGTTCGACATCTAACTTGCCTTAGTGTTTTCTCTACAAGTGTTTCTCTGACTACCTGTTTCCGTAAGTGCCTATCTGAATTGTATTTCCATTCGTGTCCATTTCGTGTCTGAATTCGCCGTATCGCTCGCGCTACTACGGTAAGATCAATTTACGTTGTCTCCACTTACACTTTGTTTCCCCTTAGTTCTCGTATTCTTATGCGTGTAGTCTCTCTTATATTTTATGGCCTAGTCTAGTAATACACTGTCATCATTGTGGGTAAACGCCTCCGAGTTCCGTGGTAATCTATTTGTCTTAATCAATAAAGTCATTCGCCCGAGAGGGAGGATGCTTTACACTTACCTTAAAAGAGAAATGTAAATATTCACCAAGTGCAAAACTACACTCGGGGAAAAAGAATATTAAGGAGCTTACCAGCATCTATAGTTGCTTCTGTGGTAACAGGTTTGTTTTCCATATTCGGCGTTGGTTCCGTCATAGTTAATGCCTGATCATAGGCATTTGACACTATTTCTGCATTGGAGTTTTAATCAGATTTTTTTTTTTCGGGATAAACTATTAACTAAAGAAACTCATTATATGAAATATACACACACCCAAAAAAAATGCCCATGACTTTGACTGAAGAATTTCACTACCCTTCCAACAGTAAATAGAAAGGAGAATTGGTGATTGATACCTGAGATTTCTGAAAGATCTGTAGTTATCGGATTATCGGTTGTTCCTAAATCCTCTGTGGTATCAGGAGAAATTCATTAGGTAGAAGGATCAGCGGATAGAAAAGCGAAAAAACAAACAAACATGCATAGTGAAGAATTTCACTATCATTTAAACAGTAAATGGAAAGGATAATTTTTGATTATTACCTGAGACTTCTGAGAAATCTGCACTGGTGTTCGGATTATCGGTTATTCCTAAAGTCCCTGTGGTATCAGGAGGAATGAGAAATTCATTAGGAGGAAAGGTTATATCTTAACAGAAAAATGTAAATGTTCACAAAGTGCAAAATTACACTCGGTAAAAATGAATATTAAGGAGCTCACTGGCTTCTGTAGTTGCTTCCGTGGTAGTATCTTTGGCTTCTGTACCCAGATAGGAATTGTTGTCCCATAGGGGCTCCAAAGCAGTACCAATGGCACCGCTGCGACGAGTTCATCCAGTAGATGTTCCAATCCAATCCCTTGAAAAATGAAGTACTTCCATTTTTCCGTTATATTTCGTTTGTCTCCCGTTGATGTCCCTAGCCCGTCCCATTTCTTTTCTTTTGGCTCTCTATCAACACTTAATAAAATTCGTTATTATCATATCTTTTTTCAGCGCGGGGAAATTTGCTCACTCCCTTTTACGACAGAGTTATCGTTTCGCTCATTAGATGGTTAGTTCAATAAATTTTGTAAGCAGTTTCTATTATTTTTTTTAATAATTTTTTATTTTCTATTTTTACTATCCTTCTTGCTGTAGATTTGTTATTGTTTATTGGTAATTTATGGAAAAAACATTTTTACTTGACTGTTCATCAAACAGTTCTTGGCAACGTTTACGCTCATTCTGGACTTGGTTGTAGCGTCTGTTTCCTGCATGGTGTGAGAAAGCTGGAAAAGAGTATCTCTGTTTCTTGCTTCAGTTAATAGATATTTTTATTCAACAAGGTTGTTACTATTTTTCCATGATTCTAGGGCTCTATTTGTTGATTTAGCTCATAACGAAATACGAATACCATGGTTGGAAGGGTCATGAAATCAATCATGACCTACGAGTGTGGGAGTTGTTTCTGCTATGTAGGCCTCAATGAGGATAAAGTTGCTTTTAAAACTTATACTATTTGTGATATTGTAATTGGTGAGTAAATTGCATGCTTCAAATACATTTTTTTTTAGCTTTCATTCGACCAAATTTAAACAGTTTTTTATATTTTTCACAATTTCAGACGGGTTTGTGAAGTGCACAAATCCATGACAAGAGATGCAGTGGAATCGAAGATAAAGAATTGGTTTTGTCACTGCCCAAGGTATGCCTTCAAGAACAATGAAGATGAAAAATAAATGGGGAAGACGAGCTCCGACAAGTTGATAGCGACTACTAATTGCTGACTAATTTATCATTTTCTACGTAAAGTGCGATTATTAATGCACTGATTAAATTTCCTATTTTGAGTTTCATATTGTACCTGATAAGTTAAACTATTTTGAGTTTCATATTGTAATTGATTAATTTAACTACTTTGAGTTTCATATTGTACCTGAAGAAATAAAATAAATTTGAGTTTTTTTAGATAAATTACAGAAAGAAATTACGAAAGAGTCTCTTTATTTTATGGAAAATAGCGGGATTGTCGCAAATTCATCAATATATGCAGCGGAAAAAATGAGAATGAATGAAGATACTATTCGTATACAAGACGTTTATTACGCATCTCACTTGTTCCATTGACATACCCAATTCCGTCCGAATGACGTCCAAGGTCTATCCAATGGGACGAGATAGGTACGAGTATGGGATCTCGGCGAAGCGGACATTACCCATGCGTAAAAGACGTCCAAGGAATGTAAACTTGGAAATCTGGTATGTTCCAAGTACATCTCAGACGTCTCAAAATGGCGTGTTTGGGACGTCTCTGGGATGGCACTGTGTTATCTGGGTAGTTGCTTCCGTGGTAGTATCTTTGGCTTCTGTATTTGCTTCCGTCGTGGTGGCATCTTTGGCTTCCATGTTTGGCGTTGGTTCCGTATTAGCTGATGTCTGAGAAGAGGCAGTTGACGGTAGTTCTGTATTTGAAGTTTTAATCGGATTTTTTGAACTAAAAATTTAGGGTTGAAGTATTAACTAAAGACAAATCATTTTATGAAATACACGGCTACTGTGGATAAAATCTACGTGTTTCCGACATGTTGCCAACTGACATCAAGTTTACAATACTTGCTTAGGTGGAAACTTCGCCGAACGCAGCGAAGAGAAAAGCGGAAAAAACAAAACAAAAAAAAAACATGCATGGCTATGAAGAATTTCACTACCCTTTAAACAGTAAATAGAAAGGAGAATTGGTGGCTGATACCTGAGGTTTCTGAAAGATCTGTCCTCGTTGTTGGATTATCAGTTATTGCTGAAGTTCCTGTGGTATCAAGAGAAATTGAGAATATTCACCAAGTGCAAAACTACACCCGGGAAAACAAGAATATTAAGGAGCTCACTGGCATCTGTAGTTGCTTCCGTGGTAGTATCTTTGGTTTCCGTGTTTGGCGTCGGTTCCATAATAGTAGATTCCTGAGCATCCACATTTGACGGGGTTTCTGCGTTGGAGTTAATACAATTATGGATGAACTATTGACTTAAGAAATACACAGCTACTGTAGATAAGATATACCTGTTTTCGATGTGTTATCATCTGGCCCCAAGTTGACAGTACTTGCTTGTGTGGACAATTCGCCTAACGCGGCGGATAAAAAAGCGGAAAAACAAAACAAAAATGCACGGCTATCATTTCACTAGCCTTTAAACTGTAAATAGAAAGAAGAATTGATGACAGATACCCGAGACTTCTGCATTAGTTGTCGGATTTTGGGTTATTCCTGAAGCCCCTAGTGGTATCAAGAGGAATGAGAAATTCATTAAGTGGGAAGGTAACCTTAGCAGAAAATTGTAAGTATTCACCAAGTGCAATGCAACACTCGAGAAAAAAGAATATTTAGTAGCTCACCGGCATCTATAGTGGCTTCCATGTTCGGTGTTGCTTCCGTAATGGCTGCTGCCTGATCAGGGGTATTCGACGGTAATTCTGTATTGGAATTTTAATCAGATATTTTGAAAAAAAGAATTTAAGGACGAATTGTTGATTAAAGAAACTCCATACATAAAATATATAGCTACTGTCGATCAAATATACCTGTTTTCGATGTGTTACCAGTTGGCATCAAGTTTACAGTAGTTGATTGGGTGGAAACTTCACCGAACGCAGCCGATAGAAAAGTGGAAAAAAAAAATACACGCATGATGTGAAGAATTTCATTGTATCCTTTAAACAGTAAATAGAAAGGACAATTGGTGATAGATACCTGAGATTTCCGAAACATATGGTTTAGTTGTCGGATTATAGGTTAGTCCTAAAGTGCCTGTGGTATCAGGAGAAATGAGAAATTCATTAGATCGAAAGGTAATACCTTAACAGAAAAATCTAAATATACATCGAGTGCAAAACTACACTCGTGAAAGAAAGAAAGAGCTCACTGGCACCTGTAGTTGCGTTGGTGGTAACATTTCTGGTTACCATTGTTGGTGTTGGTCTCGTAGTAGCTGATGCCTGAATAGAGGCATTTGACGATGGCGTTGAATTCGTAATAGTTGATGCCTGAGCAGAGGCATTTGACGGTGTCGTTCGATTCGTAATAGCAGATGCCTGAGTGGAGGCATTTGACATTGACGTTGGTCTCGTAGTAGCTGATGCCTGAGTAGAGGCACTTGACGTTAGCGTTGGTATCGTAGAAGCTGATGCCTGAGTGGAGGCATTTGACATTGACGTTGGTCTCGTAGTAGCTGATGCCTGGGTAGAGGCACTTGACGTTAGCGTTGGTCTTGTAGTAGCTGATGACTGGGTAGAGGCATTTGAAGTTAGTGTTGGTCTCGTAGTAGCTGATGCCTGGGTAGAGGCATTTGAAGTTAGCGTTGGTCTCGTGGTAGCTGATGCCTGGGTAGAGGCACTTGGCGTTGGTCTCGTAGTACCTGATGCCTGGGTAGTGGCACCTGGCGTTGGTCTCGTAGTAGCTGATGTCTGGGTAGAGGCACCTGGCGTTGGTCTCGTAGTAGCTGATGCCTGGGTAGTGGCACTTGGCGTTGGTCTCGTAGTACCTGGTGCCTGGGTAGAGGCACTTGGCGTTGGTCTCGTAGTACCTGGTGCCTGGGTAGAGGCACTTGGCGTTGGTCTCGTAGTACCTGGTGCCTGGGTAGTGGCACTTGGCGTTGGTCTCGTAGTACCTGATGCCTGAGTAGAGGCACTTGGCGTTGGTCTCGTAGTACCTGGTGCCTGGGTAGAGGCAGTTGACGGTATTCCTGTAATAGAGTTTTAATCAGATTAAAAAAAAAAAAGGACGAACTATTTACTAAAGAAACACATAGTATCAAATACACAGACACCGTGAATAAAATATACCTGGTCTTGTTGTGCCACCAACTGGCATCCTGGTTACTGTAGTCCTACTAGCTTGAGTGGTCAATTGGCCGAATGCAGCGGATAGAAAAACGGATAAAACCAAAACAAATGCATGGCTATGGAAAATTTTACTACCCTTTAAACAGCAGACAGAAAGGAGAATTAATGACAACAATCATAATACTTGCAATATTAAGTTTTACCATTGTTTTCATAGTCGAATTTTCGTTTTGCTTTCGGATGTACAAACTACAAATGAGTCTAATTACGGTCTCTCTGCTTATATTTGGTACGTATAATACCGGCTACGTGCTTTTTGAAAAACAAAATTAGTTTTCACTCAACAGAAAAATGATACGTCCGAAACGAACAAGATACACGTTAAGAAGAAAAAGGTTACAAATTTAGCAAATTATTTTAGAATCAGCTTTCAGTCTTCGTTTCAATCCATGTAGCCTTTGTGGTTCTTCTAAAACTTTACATCTAAACATGTTTCAGAATTCAACAAAGCTAAGCTATTTTGATTGAAATTGAACGCGGAATTCGAATTTCAGGTCAGATTTAGCGTAAGCTAATCTGTTTCAAGTTTTGATTAGAATTTGAACATGTTAGAATTTCATTAGAAGGTCCTACTGTTAAAACTACAAGTGTAACTTGAAAATGGACCTGATTTTCGTGATCGCCGTCGAATTTCGAGTAGGAATCAAGAGCTTTTAGCCAAAGTTGGGATTTGACCAAAAATCGCAAAAGTGAGAAGGCTACAGCCTTTGCTGTTTTTCAAATTGTTGGACATTTGGACATATCTCAGAATTTGACCAAACTTCAATAATCCAGCCAAAATTGAACGAGGATTTCGAATTTCAGGTTATATTTGGCGTAAGCTAATCGATTTTCGTGTTATGAGTAGAATTTGAGCATGTTCGAATTTCTAGATTTCCATTTCGAACGTCCTACTGTCGAAAATACAAATCACACTTCAAAACGGACTTGATTTTCGTGATCCCCGTCCAATTTCGAGTAGGAATCTAAACCTTTTAGCCAAAGTTGGGATTTGACCAAAAATCGCAAAAGTGAGAAGGCTATTGCCTTTGCTGTTTTTCAAATTCTTGAAAATTGGGACATATCTCAGAATTTTGCCAAATTTAACTATTCCAACCAAAATTGAACGAGGATTTCGAATTTCAGTCCTGATTAACGACTTTACTGTTAAATTTTGGACATGTGTATACCGTTCTGTTTAGAGCCTTTGCCTCAATAAACTTTACTCTCTAATGGAAAAAGTAAGTCAATGACCAGCATTCGGCTGTTTAACTACATAAAGAGTCCATGCAACCATGCCAATATGCCATATACCTGTGCCATATATGAAATACGAAATGACTTCGTATTGAGGTATTGAGCCTCATCTTCCGGGTCGAACTAGTGGCGCCGATGTGTTAGGAGGCTACAAAGGCTTACCTAATCATTAAATCACACGGATCTATGAAACACATATTGTACCGTGAGCTAGAATCCCAACTTTCTGCAAGACTTTTTCACATTTTCTTAAGCATTCCCAATCACAGCGAAGCCTTCTAGTCTTTACACTGTTCTGCCATACTCGTTAAAGGTGTTAATAAGTGTGTAATAGATCGATCGATCTCCTATTGACGTATTTTGTTATAAAACTTGTGTGCAATAGAACAAGTTAAATTATTGGGAAAGTCATATAGTGGATAAAACCAATAATTCTCCAGGCGAGGCTCGAACTCGCGACCTCGGCATTACTTCTTTTTCCTTTGCATTATTTATCAGCGCAATCAGTTACTGTCTTATAAGTACCATGCGCTAACCAACTGCGCCACTGGAGATATTTATGTTGTATTCCATATATACTAAGATTTTAAATATTGTCGCGGAGGGACAATAGCAGAAATGCTTATCTCTTCCTAGAGAAGCTACAGCTGACGCTGTAATTACGAATATGGAAATTCGTTGTAATGTCATCGGGCATTACTCTTTATTAAGCAGAAATTTTAAAAATAGATTAAGAAAGTACGTTAAGTTCATGTAACCTTAGGGGAGGGGCGTATTTTCAAGGCTAGTATAAAACCCACTATTTTCTCTCCCTCATTAGTTCTTATTCCGCTAGACCCGTAGCTACTAATTAAAAGAGTGTTATTCTTTTTCTCGCATGTATTTCACTTGTTTTGAGTTACAATACATCCCTTTAAAGTCAAGTGTGACAATATACTAGTAGATTACAGAACCCTCTAAGTGTTAATTCCCATTCAGTACAGGTATTAACAGATTTTTGATTTTCGTGACCCAATCATTCATAGAGTGTTCGCCCACATCGCAGTTAAAATCTAAATAATCTCTATCAACCTTTCTGCTTCGAGACAAACATTTTTAGATGCAATGCCATTAATTATTCATTTCCTTTACCTCTGGCGAGACTCGAACCCGCAATCCCCGGCTTAGGAGGCCGGTGCCTTATCCATTAGGCCACAGAGGCTTGCGAGTTAATAATTTGCATTTAACTTTTTAAAACATGAAATTGTTTACGTGATAACTACCCATCACCAAGCAACAATTTTGAAGATGTATTCTGCATTATAATATTCAACTACATGTTTGTACCACTGGCAGGACTAGAACTCTTAATTCCCGGCTTAGGAGGCTACAAAGACTTACTTAATAATAAAATCCCACGGATCTACGAAACACATATTGTAGCGTGCATTTAGAATCCCAACTCTTTGCAAGACTTTTTCACATTTTCTTAAGCATTCCCAATCACGGTGAAGCCTTCCAGTCTTTAAACTGTTGTGTACTCGTTAAAGGTGTTAATAAGGTTGTAATAACTCGATCGAACTCCTATTGACCTATTTTGTTAGAAAACTTGTGTGCAATAGAACACGTTAAATTATTGAGAATGTCACAGTGGATAAAGACCAAAAGTTCTCCAAGCGAGGCTCGAACTCGCGACCTCGGCATTACTTCTTTTACCTTTGCATTATCGATCAGCACAATCAGTTACTGTCTTATAAGTACCATGCGCTAACCAACTGCGCCACTGGAGATATTTGTTGGTTATATTTGTTTTGTATTTCCATATATACTAATATTTTAAATATACTAGTAGATTAAAGAACTCTCAAAGTGTTAATTCCCATTCAGTACAAGTATTAACAGATTTTGATGATCGTGACCCAATCATTCACAGAATGTTCGACCACATCGAAGTTCAGATATAAATTATTTCTATCAACCTTTCGGCTTTGAGACAAACAATTATAGACGTAATGCCATTAACTATTCATTTCCTTTACCTCTGGCGGGACTCGAACCCGCAATCCCCGGCTTAGGAGGCCGGTGCCTTATCCATTAGGCCACAGAGGCTTGCAAATTAATAATCTGCATTTAAATTTTGAAAACATGAACCTGTTTACGTGATAAATACCCATCACCAAGCAACAATTTTGAAGATGTATTCTGCATTATAATATTCAACTACATGTTTGTACCACTGGCAGGACTAGAACTCTTAATTCCCGGCTTAGGAGGCTTCAAAGACTTACTTAATCATAAAATCCCACGGATCTACGAAACACATATTGTAGCGTGCATTTAGAATCCCAACTCTTTGCAAGACTTTTTCACATTTTCTTAAGCATTTCCAATCACGGTGAAGCCTTCCAGTCTTTAAACTGTTGTGTACTCGTTAAAGGTATTAATAAGGTTGTAATAGCTCGATCGAACTCCTATTGACCTATTTTGTTAGAAAACTTGTGTGCAATAGAACACGTTAAATTATTGAGAATGTCACAGTGGATAAAGACCAAAAGTTCTCCAGGCGAGGCTCGAACTCGCGACCTCGGCATTACTCCTTTTTCCTCTGCATTATCGATCAGCACAATCAGTTACTGTCTTATAAGTACCATGCGCTAACCAACTGCGCCACTGGAGATGTTAAATTTGTATTCCATATATGGTAAGATTTTAAATATACTAGTTGATTAAAGAACCCTCAAAGTGTTAATGATCAAAATATTGACAAAAATAGTCTACATCGACACTGAATCATCGATTGTTCCTTTTGGTTCTTCCATTCGATTCTTGCTCCGCCGCAAACATGATAAGGTATACCTAGCATTCGTATAAAAGACAACATGTGCATAAAATAACATATCACAAATAGAAGTAAATAAAAAAATTAATAAATAGAACTAACTAAGGAACTCGCTTACTTTTCCATTTCCTCGGCTTCTTCAACTGTGTCCGGTAGAGTTGTCTTGTTAGTTTCAGGTAAAAGAAGACAAAGGAGTCCTACACTCAGGTTGACACCAGCAAATACTATGAAAGGCAATGCTGGATCAATTTTCCTTCCCTGTGTATAAGCTGTAAATTCAGGTAATCTCCAGTAACGTAATATTTTACGTAATTTGCTTACAGCGGTAGCTATAATAGGTGCTAATATCCCACCAACACGGCCAAAGGTCGAACAGAGTCCTACTGCAGCACTTCTAGCTGATGTAGGGAACAGATCTGACGTATAGGAATAGACCGTTGCCATCACGCACGATATGAACAGTTTTCCGAGCATGGAAAAAGTGATCCTGATTGCCGGAGGATCTTTATCACAATCAAGCAGCTATTCATGCTTCTCTTTGCCCTTTTAAGCAAAATAATATATCTAATTCATACCTTCAGGAACAAGGCCTGTTATCAGACAAGCTACGCCACTGGCAATCAAACCGCCGCTGAGGGTAGGTCTTCGCCCAAGTTTGTCCACGAGAAAGATACCGCTAATATAGGCTGGGATTTCCACAGCCCTGTGGGTAATCAATTGAAATGATAAGAAATCAGTGAGCTATAGACAAATTGGATACTTGCATTGCTAGTTCATAATTGAGGAAGAAGTCATCAGATAAGTTCGTCGCTGCAAATGTGATCCCGTAATACCCCATCACGGCAGCAATCCTTTAGGTTTTTCCATCACAATTAAATCGTTGTTCTGGGATGCTAATAGTATATACTTGATGTACAAACTTGATACTTACCAAGCCAAGAACATGATCGCAAATCTCTTCAATAGAACTTTGGAATGAAATACATCTTGAATGCTCTCTCCCTTTGAAACGCTGCCGGAAACTGGTTCCCCTTCGTGATCGCGGCCACCTGTCTGTTAAAATATTCGTAGACATGATTGTGTCGTAATTTTGCTGTTATAAAAATCTTAATGTTTTGTTTGACTCAATGGACATTTGCAGACTTAATATATAAGATGTTTAAGGATTTTGGTGTGTACATCGTCGCTTTTTTCTTTTTCAACAAAGATCAAGTGATCTGGCACGTTTTTCTTATTCATTTTCGCCGCCTGAAGGATGAGGAGACGGGCTTCCGAGTAACGTTTCTTCGCGATTAGCCAACGGATCGATTCCGGGACGACCCTTTTCATTTCAGAGAATCATGCATAGATCAGCAACAACTTGATGTAAAACACGTACAATCGGAGTTCTTACCAATAAAGGGAGACGAGGTCAAACATTGGAACACTGATGACGAGTTGCAGATTTTTCCAATCGCGGATGTAAAAAGCCACCAAACCAAGGACTGCGCATCCGACGGTAAAAACGCACTGGTATATGAAACCGCACATCACACGGTATTTCTTGCCAACAGCTTCCACACCTAACTCGTTACCGGGAAACGTTTTTAATTGGAAAGAAGAGTAATAAATTCATCGTTTTTTCAGTAGTGAATAGTTTCAAAGTTACCAAACAACTTACCCCATACGAAAAGTATAAGAAAATGGCCGATGGCGGTGACGCCGCACAAAAATCGCAACACGCAGAATGTAATGAAATTCGGAGAAAATGCCAAACCAGTGGTTAGAGTGGCAAGAAGCACAACGTTCACAGAAAACGCCAACTTGCGGCCAATTCTAAACAACAATATTACTTCAATTAGGATAACCTTAAACAGGTTCGATACCTATACACCTACTGACTTGAATTCTGTATAAGAAAACTAGGTATACCTATCGGCTATGTTGCCAAGTGTTGCTGCACCAATTAGCATTCCAAACATGTAAACTGAGCTGGCCAGGGTTTCTTTCCATTCGTTTTCGCAGGTCAAATCAAACTGTAAAATAATGATTCTTACATTAAAAAAAAAAAAAGCAATTCTGCAGGAGTATATGATAAACAAACCTCCGTGACGATGGTTGATTGGAATAATGATGTATCATAAATCCAATGGTCACATCCTACAATCATTGTTGGGTCAGTCGGGGCGTTAGGTTGCTGGCATTCTTCTAAGTTTGTCCAAGTGTAATTGTAACGATTGCATTGATCCGGGGTATTGTCTTCTTTCCAGGGAATTGTATTGTTTAGCCAAGGCGTGAAGAAGTGATTGGACTCAGACGAAACGCTATAGTCAGCATCGCAGCCCTCTACAAAACATCTGAGCAAGAGTTATACATTTACAGCTTTGAACAAACAATAAACATTTAACAGATTATTTACCTATTATCAGGAACAGCGCCCGTGAACGTGTAAGACATCACCACCATACCCGGGAAAAACGCGGGTACGCAGAGCCATAAAAATGTACGTAGTTGATATTGTCCTAACTGCCCTACATGTTCCAAAATGTCGTCGTAGTTGAAGCTTTCCCCTTGCTGTGTTTTAAGGTCATTTTGCTGACTCTTTGTGGAATCGTCTTCGTCGCAAATGGAGCTTGTGGATGAATGTTCCGCCATTCCCATTAATTGTGTATTCAATTAAAGTTGAAAAAGGCTTAACTTTCGCTGTTTTAATGACAGAAAACTCCAGGAACAAGAATTAGGCCAAGCGCGGAGCATTTGCTACATTCATGCAGCCGACTGATCACCAAAGCGACTCATTTGCGCATGAAGACCCCTCTTAATCTCTTAATCTCTAGAGAAAAAACGAAATCTTTAAAATTACTTATTGCAAAAGAATTTGTAAAGTTTAAGTCCCATATCAAAAACGAATTCCAAATGGCAATGCATGTCTGTTTGACAGCTGACGTTTGGGATGCAAAGAGACGCAGTTTTATGGTTGTTACAGCCCACTGGCTTAAGATGCTTCCTGATGGAACTATTATTCGGATGTCAGCTGCGATTGCTTGCCTTAGGTTCCCAGGTGATTACATATTTTTATGTGAAGAAAATAAGAAACTCATTTTTCTCATTTTATTCTACAGGGTCGCATACTCACGACAAAGTAGCAGAAAATATTATGCAAGTCATGGATGAATACGGTTTGCCGGCATACAAAGTGAGTCATGTTGTAACGGACAACGGATCGAATTTCGTTAAAGCATTCAAACAGTTTTCCGTAAGTAAAGTTTTGTCTAAGTCCTTTTACCTGAAACATTTGTTTATTTCGAATATGAACTTTGTAGGCCGAAATGAAGAAATCTCTCGTCGAGTCTGCTGTAGCTAAGCTAGCCGAACATGTTGCCAATGTTGACAATTATTGATGCACATCTTGTGAAACCATCCGTCGCAACCATTCCCGTCACATACGATAAACTCCAATCCTTTTTTCTCCCAACCTGTCCTACGACAATTACAATACAATAATTCTGCTTCGACAGTCTCGTGAGTCCTCGTTGTACGATGCTAGTACCGGCTAGTACCCAGTGATCCGATCCATCGTAAACGATCTGCAACCATTGATCGTCTCGTGCTTGATTATTTGTTTCCCTTTAGGTTGAAAGTTACGTTGAAAGTCAACGTCTTTTGGTTGAAGGTCACGTTGCTTGCCGATTGATTTCGTTTGTTGAATCAAACTAATGCATTAAAGTTGTTTAAAAAGATGTTTGTTATTAACTTTTCTTTCAAATCAATCAGGCATCTAGGAACGGGGAAAACGTTTCAAAATTGGTTGACGAAAACAATTTTTGATGTTAAGTATCAAGTATGATGATGAATCATACTTACAGAATAACGACGCAAGGATCACAAAAGTCACCATCACTGATAAGGACTGCTCCGAGATCGCAGCATTGGAAGAGTATTTTCCCGAGGCGACTCACATTTTATGCCATTTTCACGTCCTTAAAGCGGTTGATGCTCGTCTAAATAAAAAGGTTGATGGTAAGGGATTAACTGAACAGTGCAAAGACGAAATCCGCGAGCATTTTCGAAAAGCTCTGTACGCGGAAACGGACGCTGCCTTTGAGCATGAAAAACAGCATTTGTTCAATCAAGGTAGCTTACAAGTTATTTTTATAAAAAAATATGTTACTTTATATAACATCTAAATTTGGTAAGGGGGAGGAGAGTCTTTCGTCGTACTTTCAGCTGAATTGGTTTAACATCGCACCAAAGTGGACGACTCTCGGGCGCCGTCACTTACCGACGTTTGGTAATAACACAACAAATCGTTTAGAAAGGTAAAATCTGAATTTAAACCAAAAAAAATTTAAATTAAAAAAACATAATTGTTCTATTCACTCAGGTCCATCAAACCATCAAGGAAATATTTCTAAAAACGAAGAGATTAGATCTAGTAATACGCCATCTTCTAGACAATATCAAGTTACGGATGACGGAGAGAAAATTGAAGCAAAAAATTAGAGAGCTGCGCTTTCCCCACAAAAACACCAAAACCAATCCACTGTTCCAGGACTATCAACGTAAAATATCCCCATTCGCTTGGAGCCTTGTAGCTGAACAGATCGGGATTGTTACAAAGAAGAAAATCTCATACAACTACATTCAGAAGGATAAAGTGTACGACATCAAGTCGAGGAACTACAATTACCGGACTCGTACTGATTTGACCAAGTGCACTTGTCAATTTTTCTCGAATTATGGACTGCCCTGTCGCCACATCATATTCTTCCTCATCAAAGACAAGAAGGAAATCGAAGCTAACTGTTTTTCACAACACTGGTTGGTTGGCTGCCCGGAGGTAATTTGCATACTTTTAGTCACAATTTACAATACTTATTCTTAAAGTATGTATAGGACGGTGTAATAGTACCTGAGAGTATCGCACCACCTACAGTAATCCAGGAAACAAAGAAAAAAAGGATACGTCCTGTGACGGCCAGAGAACAATTCAACATGGCCCTGACGCTCTTCAAAAAAATGGCTGAGACCCTAAGTGGCCTTACTTCCAGTGATTTCCAAGAAAAAATCCAACTTTTTTTAGATATTCACGATCTAGTTAAGAAGGAGAAACCAATTAGGTTATCTAAAACGGGTAAATTAGTTTCTTCAATCTAAAATTTAATATTAATTCCAACTATTCATCTTACCTTAGATGATTTCCCAGATGGAGAGGTCGTTAATCAGGGGCAATGGAGACGAGGCGAGGCGCTGAACCGGATAATAAGTGTCCTGTGGTTTCACCGCATCCATGGAAGGATCTCTGAATTTCACGGGTCCCGAAAAAGCGAGGAAAACCAAAGGGAAAAGACAAAAGTCTTTTCAGTGAATTCCATGGCAGAAGACAAGGAGGAGCGACCAAGCGTGTACGTAATGAGAAGAACGTGAAGCCTAGGAAACGATTGAGAACAGAAAACGTAAGCAAATGTCTTATATATCCTAACAATACGTATAATAACTGTATTGTGTTTCTCACTTTTGATTAGATGGGCAGACTTATGAGCAAAGAGATGGAAGAAATGCTAATTTTGGCTGTGGAAGAAGAACACATGAAGGATTTTTATAATCAAGATTCCTCAACACAACTTCAGGATTTACCTAGTACACTAGAGGTAAACCAATATCATTAATCCATTGAAAATTATCCAAGTTAATACTCATTGATCTCCTATAGATAACTATCGACGCTCCCACCATACCTACACCCAGCGAAGTTTCACCTGTAAACAAAACGGACGTTTGCATCACCACAGCCACTGATGTTCCACCTGTCGATGAAGTGGACGTATCCATCACACTGATCACACCTACATTATTCGATACTTCTGTAGAGGTAAAAAAAATATATTTAGAAGAATTTCAGTATAATGATTCAAATTTCCTTATTACCTTTAATAGCTTGTGTCTTCGACTGATGGTTGCCTTCGAAATAAACGGGACAGGAGTAAACAACCCTATCTTTTCTTGGATAAGCCGCAAGTATTAACAAAGACGAACAAACTCATGTCAGGCGACATCAACAAGACGCAGGCAATCCTGAAAAAGCAAAATCCAGAAATAGGGGGTTTGTTCTGCTGTACAATTGGAGGCAGCCTTGAATTCCCCCGAGCGCAGGGCGATCAATGGTTGCAGATCGTTCATGACGGATCGGATCACTGGGTATTAGTTGCCAAAGGATTTATTCAACGTGAACATGTACTGGTTTATGACAGCAGTCCCGGCCATCCATGGAGAAACGAGCATGTCCTAAGTTGTATGTCCAGTCTCCTCCAATCATCTGAAAAGGAAATGACATACATAATCAAAGATTGTCAACGGCAGAGCAATGGGTATGATTGCGGGGTATTCGCAATTGCTTTTGCTACGAGCTTGGCATTTGGAGAAGACCCTGCTAGAAGAATGTATGACCCCATAAAGTTACGCCCTCACCTTGTTCAGTGTATGGATTCCGGCAAACTAACTCCATTCCCATCAGTTCCAAGTCGTGCAACGAGGACTCACGAGACTGTCGAAGCAGAATTAATGTATTGTACCTGTCGCAGGACAGGTTGGGAGAAAAAAGGATTGGAGTTTATCGGATGTGACGGGTGCGTTGTCGCGGATGATTGTGACGGATGGTTTCAAAAGATGTGCATCAATAATTGTCCTAAAGATATGAAAGATAAATGGTTTTGTATTAACTATCAATAATTGTCCCAAAGATATGCATGATAAATGGTTTTGTATTAACTGTCTCAAATAAACTTACTGTACAAAGAAATGTGTTGCTGCTTTGGCGATTAAAATACATTGATTCAAGACATTTTCTTATCAACATAAGAATGGTATAGACATTGGCCACTATTGCATGCCTTTGTAGAAGGAAGGGACTGTTGACAATCACCAGTCTGCATTCCATCCATCCATCTGGACTGGTGCAAATCACTCTTGAATGCCATCGTAGAAGATATGGACTGCTGTAAATCACCAAGTACAGCACAGATTTCTTTGCTATCAATCCCTCTTCCTTTACAAACACCTGTAAATAACAAAATCAGTGTTGTTAATCAAATAATATCAACAAAATGAAAGAAGAGATTCTAATCTAACCTAGTTACAATCAGCGTGGTAAAATTAGTTAGGGCAAGTTAGGCAGACGAAAATAAACAAAACAATTTGGCAGACAAAAAATAATTTTAGAAAAAATAATAAAACTTAGCAACGCCGCCGTGAAGTGCAATAGCATGTATTGGCCGTTGGAGTACCTCACCGGTGAGGTGCAATAGATTTTACCTTACCAATTAGCTAGGTACAACATGCATACGAATAAAACCAACCATATCCATGTTTGTTTTGAAAAATTTATCGGTTATCTTATTTCATTTATCTTTATTTAAAATGAGTATTATCGCTTCTGGTGTCTATGACTGCCATAAAACTCTTTTGCATTTAAAAAATCTACGTATTTTGCGTAGAAAACTATTCTACACCTGTTACACCATTTTCGACATTTTCTTTCGGGATGGCCTTATACCCTTCTTCAATGGCGAATCAATATAGTCCCAGATTGCCTCGATGGGATTGAGATCGGGTCTCTGTGATGGCAAAACTATCCTTGCGATGTTCCCTAGAATATATTTTTTTACATTTTAAGTTGAAGATAATTGTATGAATAATGATTCTGCAAATCAAAATCATGTTATAAAAATTAGTTACCAAATTTCTCTTTTTATTCTATATCATTTCTTCAAAATGTAAATGAAAGTTTAGTGTCGTTATCCTCCTGGAACACAAATCTTATCAGTCGTTTTCCCTCTGAAATGGCTGTTTGAACTAATATGGAATAAAAGCCTTTTTGATCCATTATTCCAATGACTCTTTTATGTCGTGTAACACCTTTATTTTATAAACCATCTGACACCATGATGCTCCCACTACCGTGCTTTATTGTCGGTAAGAGTCATTCCTTGCTGAATCTTTCACAAGGCTGTCCACCGTGACGGCACAGCTTTTGTGATTTTTAATGGTGATGCCAGGGGAAGTACGCAGAGTAATTCAAGTCACTGTGGTTCAAAGAATAGAAAGAATTCTATCTGTGAAGTACAACACTTAATGTGGATTCATGTTCTAAAAAAAGAAATAATGTTACTTCGTTTACAGAAGTTTTAAACAGTATAGAGGCAATTCACTTCGCGGTTTCGCGTGTCAATTGTTTCTGCGTCCGCCATTTTTGCTGGTTGGTATTGTTTTTATTCTCATTGTTTGTATAGGGTGATGTTAAAATTTTTGAATGCAAATAACATTTGTGGAAAAGCAGTGTAGTTTTTTGTTATTTTTATTCCAGCATCTAATGTCTACATCTCTTGTTAAGTATTTGTTTAAATTTGTGTTAATGGACCTATATGGTTTTATTTTTAAAAAATATTTGGTTCAGGGCTGTCATGGGTGACAACGTATTTGAAATCGAAATTCTCGAGTCAGATTCCTTGCTCGAAGAAGAATCTGTGTTAAATACCGATGTTCAAATAATCAACTTATCTAACTTGACAATTTATGCATCCACATTGCAGCATGAAGATAGGTGTTGGTATGCAGCCAAACTATTATTAGTAGGTTGGTATTGCCCGTACACAATTCATGAAGAATATTGGTGTAACGGACTTACAATCAGTGAAAAAAGACTCAGGTTACCAATCTGGATTTGGTGAATTACCTCATCTGCTCCAAGTCTCCTTACACCCATGAAGACCTTAAGGCATAAAAGGGACTTGAGGCTTATAAAAGATTCATCGACTGTGGTATAGGTTCATTGTATGTGCTAAGCCTGCTCAACAAAAATGTGTTATTGAAAGCAAAGGTTCTTTGGTTTTTTTTTTGTTTATTGTACACATCAGTTTAATGTATAATTTTTTTTAAGGTTCGTCATTCTATGAGCATTAATGATACACCAGCCCAGCCATGGGCTGCATTCAATTCAGCTGGCGTAGTCATTGCTGGACACTGCAATTGCACAGCAGGGTATGTTTAATTTGAAATTTAGATTATAATGTGTAAAGTGATACGTAGTATTTACCAAAAAAAACATTGCAGTTTAGGTGAGGTACAAAAACAGGTTAGGTGAGAACAAAAACACGATTAACATAATTGTCATAACTTACCTAGCACAAAATGTGAATCAAAAACTGTATAGTTATTCGTAACTTTCTTATCAACTAGATTCAGTCTTTTTAACCAGACTGCTCTTCGTCTTTTTTCCTATTTCCAATTCTTCTTTCCCTAGATTTTTACGAATACAGGGGACATAAAAAAAACGCACACTTTTATCCCTGCTTGATTTTTTGCAACCTGGAGCACAACAATACTGGAAACCCATGACTGCCCTAAACAAAATATGTTTTTAAATTAAACAATAAAGGTCCATTAACACAAAATTTTTACAGATACTTACCAAAACATATAGCAATGAAATGAAAGAATAAAAATAAAAATAAATTTAGCCATCTTTTCACAAATTAAATTTCTATTGATAAATTTTAACCTCAGCCATGAAGGAGGAATGGAGGAGGAGCTGGTCGGGCAAATTTTTGAGGCGATGATGATATCTGCCTCAGGGGAAGGATTTGTTCCTTTTTCTGCCACCAGATGCGGGAGAGTAGCGAAATATGTGAAAATCTGGGCTTTCGCTGGTTGCTATCGTTACGGGTTGGCACGGGTTTGAAAAATATGAAAAGGCTGATTTCTTAAATATCAAACAAAACATGTGTACTTCATGAAAAAACAAAATTTACATAACATTTTAGACAACTTTCATTGTGCGTGTTTTCGCGTAATTATTGCACCGGAAACATCGTTGCTTATTTGATTGGCAATATATTTGTAACGAATAATCATGAAATCGTATATCAAATTAGTCATTAGCTTAAGAAAATGGGAATCACAACCTACTTTTGGCAGTTTGTCTACGCACAGCGTGTAGAAAATATCCCTGAAGGAGTCATGTTGAACGATATACCCTACTCCGCAAAAATCTAGAATGTAGAACTCGACTTGCTTCAGCATTTGAAAGAGGTTCGGGGAAGAGAACCTTAACTTGCCCTTACTTTTAGTTTTTGTGAGATGATGCGCATTGAATTCGGGAGAAATATCTTCCTCTTTCACCTCCATTGTTTCATGACATTCCTTACAATGCTTACCATCTTTTACGAAGCGATAAATCAAGTAACCGCTTATTTGAGGTACAACATTTTGATTTTTAACAGTGACATCGACATCGAAATCGAAATTATGTTCGATCTCTACCTTGATATTTGTTAGGAGAATATCCTTTATGTAATTCTTAAACGTTTTGTTCATTTTTCGATTGTCCTTGAATCTTTTGATGAGCCAGTCAGTATAGCTAGTTAGCATTTCCATTTTCTCCTGGCCGTCAACGTTGCAGCCGCGGAGAACGGTTTTTGTTGGATAGTACAGACTCAGCATCCTGAAAAGCTGCAGGAAAGACAAAGCGGTTGGTTTATTTTGGCCTCCACCAGCTGATCGAATGATTCCAAAAAACCGCTAAAAAAATTAAATAATTAGAATTTCTTAATACAAAAACCAAAACAAAATCACACCTCCAAGCAGTCCTGGTTGAATTTCGCAGTTAGGACGTATCTCAAAGCATATGTTGGACTTAATAGGAACTCCACAAGTTCTATCATCGACTTAATAGTGACCCGCAACGCCTTAATAGTATGTTTAGAAACGAACGGCGGTGGATACTCTGGACGCTCAACTCCTTGATAGAAGCACTGGGTCTTGTCTTTTGGCCTCGTGACTACGGGGAGTTTCACTTTTATAAAGCAAGAACTATTTTTTAAAAGGTCATTCAGTTTCAGTAGATTCTGTTGTTGAGTATAAACATCGCGAGAATTATTAGAAGCAACGAAGAACGGTAGCAAAATTTTAAAAAAAACCTCTTTCTTCATTGGCTAGTTATCCATTGTAACGCCGTCTCTTGGGCAACGGGCGTTCATTAAATCGAAAGTGTCATTTAGTAATTGAACGATCTCCTCTAGTGGTTGACTGTTTTGGAACTGTAATCTTATCTCTTCATCAAGTTGTGGACAGGTCCGATAAAACTTAAGTCCTTTGGACACTGATGTTGATAGAACCTTAAGAGAAAATACAAATAACAACTGAAAGACTATAGCGTAAATCACAGAAATACCTGCATCGCCAAGCTGACATTTATTTTTTGAAATGAAGTAGGGTTTATATGCATGTCGCGAAGCTTTGGACAAACAGATCCCTCTCCAAATATGTTGTCTGTTTTATACAAGAGCTCTATCAGCCCGTGTGGCGTCATCAGTTCGCCTTTACACTGGAATAATAAAATATTAAAAATAAAATAATTGTCAAAACAGTAGAGCACTATTAATACTACCTGCACAGTAGGATGATTGTACATTTGATTTCCGACACACTTAAATGCATGGGGGGATCTTGCAGCACGAAAATCTCTCTGTTAGATATTGTTGGATGAGCAAAGGTGTTTTTAACGTCTTCCTCATTTCCCTTTTGAAAAATGCCAGCCCCAGCCAGCTTCCAAAATTTCATGTTCGTTGAGGCCCCATCGCTGACAACCGCCAAAATCCGTACACCACGAGCCTCTAAACGAATGATTGCCGCTATGACCAATCTATACAGATCTTTCCCAGACGCAGCGCCAGCTGAAGCAAACACTCCAAAAGGCTGGACCCATTTGTCTAGCAATGGCCTAAAGCCGCGTTCACACCAGAGGTTTTCGGCTAGCCGAAAGATAAGAGATGAAAAAAACGAGCTGAAAAACGAGCTGAAACGAAAAAAAATTTCATCTTTCCAAAGACGAAACTTTCTAAACTTTTCGGCACCGAAAAGTTTCAGCTAGCCGAAAAACGAAAGCTGAAAACTGAACAGCCAATCACAGCTTTCCATTTGATGCGCAATTAATTTTTGATATTAGGTCAACATCATCAATGCCAAATCTGTCTGCTGTCATTCTTTCAAGAAGTCGTGTGTTCCTCGTGATTTGTTTCGTGTTGTTGTTCATAGTTTCTGGAAAAAAATGCCCAAGTTAGTCGCAACAACGAAGTCATCGAGGAAATCTCCTAATTAGCTGGGAGTGAGCGATACAAGCAAAAAAATTACCAACGCGTATGTGTTTTATTTATAATTTCATAAGTGTGTGTGGCAATGTGATCGTCATCCCTCATATTTTTATTATTTAGGAATCAAAAACGAGTTATTAAAATATGGTCAATTGCAACGACTGAGAGATTCATCCAGTCTGTTGAAAAGCAGCCGGTTCTGTATGACGTGACGATGTCTAATTATAAAAACAATGTATCCCAAGCTACAGCTAGAGCTGTCATCGGAAGGGAATTTTCCATTAGTATGCTGTTTATTACATTTTCTACAAATTATTCAAATATATTCTGTTAGCTATTTTATGTAACTGTTTTTCAACAGGTCCTGACGAAGTAAAAAAGAAATGGAAGCAATTGAAGGACACCTACAGGATTGAAAAGAAGAGGCTGAGTGAAGAAGATCCAAGTGGCAGTGGTTTGGATGGATCCAAACGTGCGAAGAAGCGTTGGACTTATTTCGAAAAAAATGGGATTCCTTTCCAAAGTGTAAGATGTTGCCGAGTATGTATATATTACATTTAATTTTTTATACGTAGGGCGACAATTACAAATATTTCTACTTATCAGGAGGGTCACAAATGTGGACGATGAGGATGAGGAAGGAAAACGAAATGAATCTTTGGATGAGGAACAAAGTAATACACCTATCAAAAATTGGAGAATGACAGAAATTTTGGAAAGGGAGGACTTTTATTATTCTTCTGGTACCACCTTTCAAATTTTGCTCACAGAAATGCTATAATAAAAGACTTGTACTTTCAGATTCAGATCATCACGACGAAGAAAATGCGATGTCCTCGTTGAATGATTTAGAAAGTGCTTCTGATTTTTCTGATCATTCGTTTATTAAGGAAATGGATCTAATCGCGAGTGGTAGTTGTAATAAGGAGACCATCGAGGGACTGAAGGAACCTGGTTTTAAGACTCCGATTTCTTCTGCTCCAAGTCCAACTGCGCCTAGAAAGACTAAAGGTATCATTAAGAATGTTTTTATGTTTTGTCCGTGGACTAGACATTACGTATTATTTTTTTTATGTAACAGGCAAGAAGGCTAGTCTGGAAAGCGAGGCTGCCAAAGAAATCGGACAGTTAATGAAAACAATCGGTCAAGTTTTAGAGAGCAAACCCGAAATTAAGAAACCCAATCCTCTCGAGCGAATCCTCAACGACATTGAAGAGGTCGTACGAGGTGAAGAGGCCCTACGATCAGCTATGGCAAAAACTTGGGATTGCGTGTGGCTGCGATTGATGACGAAGAGACACGCGATAACATCCGCCATGAAATAGAGCAGGCAATTTACCACAACAAGCAGGAACTCAAGAAGAAAAAAACGCTGTAGTGACTGGCGAAGGAAATCACTCGCAACACAGATAAAAAACGATTAGAGTCAATAAGAGATTTGTCACTTCTATGTATTTTAATGTGCAATTTAATGCTAGTGCAATTTGTACAAACTGCAACACAGTAATAAAACAGGGAAACGTTAATATCGCCATTTGAAGTTGTTATTCATGCTCCAAAAAATAATCTTCCTGCCACGGAACAATACCCTCATTATTAAAATATTTCCTTTGGTAATCACGAACTTCTTTCACTGCATTTGATGCATTTTGTCCGATCTTGGGAGCTAAGTCTTGGAAACAGCAAGTTGATATTTCTCTTTCGCTGATGTCTTGACGCCATTGGCCCGCTGATAATGTGCCGTTCCGATAGCGGTCACCGTAACTTGCATCACCATACCTAGGATCAGCAACTGAGAGGAAATTGTGCAGCACCACTCCTGCAAGGACTAAATTCTTCACATTCTTTGGATGAAAAGGAATCGGTTTCAAGAAGACCCGCCAGCGTGCTGCCATGATTCCAAAAGCGTTTTCAATAGTCCGTCTTGCTCTGGAGAGCCTGGATAAATTAAGAGCGGTTTTTATTTTAGAAGAGATTATGTCGCTGACATTTGAAAATTAACCGTAATATG
The DNA here is from genome assembly GCF_020631705.1 of Daphnia magna. Classification (NCBI taxonomy): domain Eukaryota; kingdom Metazoa; phylum Arthropoda; class Branchiopoda; order Diplostraca; family Daphniidae; genus Daphnia; species Daphnia magna. Next base: position 7,326,595 of record NC_059184.1, read on the forward strand.
TTACCTGTAGTTGTATATCATCCACATCCTGGCCATGAGACCCGTGCAGCGGTCTGGATAAGGCTTCCACATGTACACTTCTTGAGGAAAAGCGTCATCAGCTACAACACCATAAGGCATCTCAGGGTAATAACTTGGATTCGCTTCTGGGAGACGACTAGGTGGAGGTAGTCCTATAAGATTCATGAAATGTCATAATGACTACATTGATATTAATAATTTAATCAAATTAGCCCACCCAAGGAATTCGTTTCAAATTGCTTTTTCCATTTGGAAGAGTTGTAGACACTTCTATCGTTTTATCTGCCGTATGCTCCAAAGTCAACCAGCGTGAAACAATAATTAGCGTCACAGATAGCCAGAAGCACCATACTGAAAAACCCCTTATAGTTGTAGTATAAAGAACCTATATTATCAAAAAGTAATGATTATTATTAATCAATGTAAACATGTGATTGATCATACAATTATTACGAACCTGAGTGGGCAGGACATTGGATTGAAATGTGTTTACCATCTGCAGCACCAACACAGTTGGGGAAATTCCAGCGGTTATAGAACTCATTCGCCTTTGTTCTCCATTCTTCTGTTGAAGGTTTTTTCACTACGTCCCCTTTTAGAACTTGAACGAGGGCTGCTGTGATAGTATTGACTGATTCCGTTGCAGTAGAATGCCCGACACGGAAGGCGTAGCCAATGCTTCTGAGGTTATCGCCAGTAGCAAGAAAACGGAGTGTTAGGGCCAGTCGTGCACCTATAGAACAAAATATGTTCTGCAATTGTGTTGATATTTGGATATTTTTGGTACCTAGTGGTATGCACTTGCGATACTTTGTGTCCTTTTTATGCAATGACTGCACTGTACCCAAACGCAGAAGAAGATCCTCAAATGTAGTTGGTGTCATCCTTGTGATATTAAAGAAGACGACTTGGTCGTGCATTGCAGCTTCTCTTAAGATCGTATTGTACCAAGAATGCTTTGCACGATTTTCTTCAGTGTTATGCAAGCGTGTCCACAACCTTCCTATCGGTCGTCTTCTACGGGCAACTTCACATTTTCTCAATGACAACTTCACTTTCCAAAGTGATAACATGATGTAAACGACCTTCAGCTTCCAAATCCAAAGTTCGTACTCATAATTACTCTCTTCTATTCCTACTTCCATTTTAATTTTAAGAAAAAAGAGAACTCACAATAATCACACACAAAAATCAGAAAATCTGCAGACGACACAAATAATTAAGTAGCGAAAAAAGTAATAAGCGCCATCTACCAAGATGAACAAATTTGTAGTGTGAATAGTCGAAGATGAAAACGAAATTTTTTCATCTTTTGGTTTTCATCTTTCATCTTTCGGCTAGCCGAAAAACCTCTGGCGTGAACGCGGCTTAACCATAAAAACTAGGGCGTGATCAGCCAAAACAGGGGTTCCGCTGACATCAGGTTCAGGTCTCGGTCCATCACCATCGTGGTTATCTATTTCATCTCGGTTACGAACCGGATCAGTGTTGAGATTTGCAAACCCATCGAATGCAAGCGACTCGGTGTTGAAATCGGGCTTGGGCGTCAGAGATACCTCGTCGAAAGAAATTATAGGTAGGAGTTCTTTGCCTTCTTTGCCTTGGACAATTTTTTCGATTGCTTCTAACGCTGGAATGTTGTAGCCGAAATGGCAGCTAACACCGCTCAAAAGTTTTAAAAGGGTACTACGGCTTGGAAGGGGGAGTAGTTTTAGTTTTCGAATATGTTCGTAGCTAGCAACGCTCTTGATGCGTAAAAGAAGGCATTCCAGAAGCCACTCAGCTTCATATCTCATGCCGTATTTGTTTTTGGCTTGTGACTGTGTAATAAAGTGTAATGGTTTTCAAAGTCAGCAGTGTCTGTGAAGGAAAAATAAATCGTTTAAGATTGACAGGTATCACAGTTATTTCAGGCATGCATAATGGTAACATTACGAAATAAATAAATATGTAGGGAAACATGAATAATAAAGAAGAAATACTAGACTTTCAGGAGATAATAATGATGATAGATAAAGATAATAGGGATGATGATAAATAAGGTATTGTATATTGACATGTTCACACGGATGAGCAGGAAAGGATGCAGGTTCTCATATGTAGGAATCCGATGGGGATAAGGTATCATTTGTTGGCATGGTCGCACGGTTGAGCAGGGAATGCTGCAGGTTCTCATATGTACGAATCCGTTAGGAAGGATTTAATAGGATTGAATTCAAAGGAGTGTTACCTTGGAGTCCATTTTTGTTTTCATTTTATCTTGAATGTTCTGTAACGTAGTTGATTTTGCAATTTCACTCATCTTGGCCCTCAAGTTGACGACATCTTTCTTCATGACCTATTCAAAAACATTCATAGTAAAGATATACTGGAATAGATTCACACTGTTCTAGGACGACTTGTTATACCTGCAATCTGGCCTTAGCTCGTTGCTTCCATTGCATCAACATTTTTATTTTATTTGATGCTAATCTTAGTTTCTGAACCACTTGTTCTTTAGTTTTACAAGCGTACTTGGTTTTATTGGTGGCTTTACGCGTTTTCTGATCACGGGCCATCCTCATAGTTAAAAAACGCAAAAGTGACTGACACTCTGTACATGTAGCACTACCGTTGGCTGATAGTAAATGGCATATGCATTGCATAAATGATATTTAAAGTCAGCAGTTAAGTATTGCATAAGTTGTAAACAATGAACGTACCTAGTAGCTCTGCAAATATCGTTTTCGTAATCAGGTTCCACAATATATAATTCAGTATTCACATGACTTATATTTTGAAATTTGGCGACTGAAATTCCGACACATCGACCTCTTGCCGCGAATTCTCTCAATATGTAGTTTGCTTCAGCGTAATTTGAGAATTTTTGGGGATTTTTAATTCCAGAATCGACCGGGTCACATAATTTGTCAAGCATATAAGTGGTCACAGTTGAATGTAGGAAGTCAACAGTTACTGATTTCCTAATGGAATGAACTTCTCCAACAAACATTGCTTCAACCAAATGAGTATTGTGGCTGGGTCTGTTCGCGAGTCCTTGGTTTAACTCTGTCCAGTTGTCAGCCGGAATGAATATTCCGAGATCGTCGATTGAGGTGGGTAATGAAGAAATCATTTCAGGATAGTCGGCCACAACAGATCTCTCAAAGGTAGACTTGTTGTTTGGCTGGTGATCACTATGTCTACGAAGAATAACGTATTGTTAATGTATGACGATCGATATTAGTATTTACGTAACTTTATTGTTACCTTGAGTTCCCTTGATGTATGACATTACATTCTTCAGTGTTTGAAGTCAGGACATCTGTAACAATTGAAAGTTGTGTTTCCTCAGCACAATCATCTACATGCATGCCAACATTCTCATTCACATGAAATGGGGTTGTGGTCTGTAGATGGGATTGTTGTAGTTGCAATATCTGATGACATGGCTCTCTTTCATATGTTTTTCTTTTAAAGGGTAAAGAAGTTGTAGAGCAACTTTATTCATCAACAGATTTCCTTTTTTTAACTGTCGGTAGCTGTGGTTCATTACCTAACAAATATAAATTGTTTAATGATACTACGAGTAAATATACATGACTTATTAATAACTATTGATCAATAGGACTAATGAAACCATATATACCTTCCTCCGGTGTCAGATTGATAGATGGTATTCCATGTGGTAAAAGCCTGCTTCGCATTCCATCAATTGTATTTATGGTTTCTTCTTCAATATTTATTTTATCAACGCGAAAATCACTAGACAAGAAATGACGTGCACACACTCTGCTTTGGGGCTTCGGAGCCAAATTTTCTCTTTTAACTGAATGGAGGCTAACTGCAGTTATCCATTTGCCTCTTAGTTCAAAGTCTTTTGGAAAATAAAAACTACTATGTTTGGTAGGATTTGGATGTTTTCTTGTTGGTTTATAACCTTTCCTACACCCTATGATGCAACAAGTCATTATCACTTTCACTTTCTTTCTAAAAAATATAAAAAATATGCCCTACACTCAAAATTTCACTTCAACATGCTTAGTTTTGACAAGCAAGCATGATGGTAGTTTTGACAAGAGTCTAGCAGATGAAAAGTCCATAACGGTGGCAACCAAAATAAAGCATAGATTTTCTCATATTTCGTTACTCTTCCGCATCTGGTGGCAGAAAAAAGAACGAAAATTCTGCCCGAGGCAGATATCATCATCGCCTCAAAAATTTCTGCAGGGCCTTATGGGAGCAGCGTCTCCTTCTTTCCTCCTTCATGCCTCAGCCTATAAACACAATGAGAAAAATAACACAAAAACCCAGCAAACATGGCGGACGCAGAAACAATTGACACGTGAAACCGCGAAGTGAATTGCCTCTATTAAGGTTACTAGTAATAAACACACAACAATTTAATGCAGTAACTTATCCTAAATCTGTCTTAGGGTGCGTTTTATCGTCAACCTGTAGTTGAGCTGCTCAACTTTTTGGTTGACCGTAAAACGGTTTTTACGTTGATTGAGTAGAACTTTTTGGTTGAACTACGCAGTTAACCATAAAACGAAAATTGATCTCAACATGTGGAAAGCCCCTCCTCCTTTCCCATCCCTTTCAGAAATACTTGTAACGGATACTAATTGTAAATTTTATAGAAATAAAAAAAAAATTGTTGTTTTAGGAAATAACGGTGTCTGTAAATTTTTCAAAAATATTGATCGTAGTATTACGTAGTTTATTAAAAATTTGCAAAAATTTTTAAATCTATTGATTAGTGTGAAGTAGCAGACATAAAACGTGAACATGAAAAATTTTTAACAGCAAAATCCAGATGTCACAATTTCTTCAATGTCTATTCAGAAGTTATTTACTTATCTCTTATCTCAAATTTCTGGAATAGTAACAAATGTTAGTGTAGGAATTATTACAAAGTTTAACATATTTTTATTATATATTTTTTTATTTCATATATTTTTATTATTTTTTTATTATTTTACCTCTTGGCCTTAAAACACCTTTGTATTCATTGTGATTGTGACAGTCTGGACTGTGATTGAACTTTTGTGGTTGAGCTCGCAAAATTTGGTCGAGCACAACCTTGGTTGAACTTTTTGCTTAACGAAAAAATACTGATTGAGCTTAATTTAGGTTCGGGTTGAGCTAAAAATATGACGATAAAACGCACCCTTACTAGGACGTGCAGTACTGGACCGCCAAAGGACTTTATAAGGACGTGCTTGAGCCACGGTCCTTTTTAAAAATAAATCACGTCTGTCAGAAGACATCTTATTTTGATCTATTTCTTTAAAAGCCACGTTGCCACAATTAACAGTGTAGCGCTGGGGTGATTGGCGGTGAAATAGGACCGAAACGGAATAGGACTGGAGAAATAGGACTGGGAGAAATAGGACAACTTTTTAAACACATTTAAAACAGTCCTATTTCTCCTTTGACCAGTCCTATTTCTCCTTGGATATAAGGCTATTTCACTTGCCTTTATCTTACATATTTAAGGACAATGAGCCTCCAATCCGGTAGGCGAAATTGGGGGGATATTGCAGTGGAAGAGCGTTGGCTTTATATGCCTACGCCCTTGAAAATTACCGTTGACAAAATGGCAACGCTTACTTCGCTTGCATGCTAAGAATTCCTTATCCTATTTAACTTTTTATTTCAGAATATGAACCGTCATTTTTGACTGAATACAGTTCATTTAACAAATAATTAAATTTAATAAATCTAAATGTTGTTTAACTTTTTCTATTGTAAATTTTTCGTACATCTTGCAACACAGAGGGGGTTGCGTGGGATGATTCGTACCTTGGAATCTCAGCCCCTTTGGTGAATCATCCCCCTCCCTAGAAGGGTGAGGACCACGCCCATCGTAGCCCCTCTATGATGCAAGTCGTAAGAAGAATAAATAATAACCAAAGTAAAATTGCACTCACATTTATGAAATGATTAATTTTTTGATAAATGAACTATGTATTGTAAAAAATTTCGGTTAAAGTACTGAAAAAAATTTTTTTTTATCATAACGAGTTCTTAAGCTGCAAGTGAATTAAGCGCTGAAATTTTGTCAACCGTAATTTTCAAGGACGGAAGGATATAAGCCAACCCGCTTGTCTCGGAAAATTCCCCTCCCATCTTGCCTACCGGTTTGGAGGCTCATTGTCCTGAAATATGAAAGAGTAGGAATAAAAAACAGGCCTTACCTTAGGAGAAATAGGACCGGTCAAAGGAGAAATAGGACTGTTTAAAATGTATTTAAAAATCAGTCCTATTACTCCCAGTCCTATTTCTACAGGAAAAATAGGACTGGAAATTTTCAGTCCTATTTCTCCAGTCCTATTTCGTTTCGGTCCTATTTCACCGGCTACCGCTGGGGTTCAACTTTGTAACAATTACGTACACCACATCAAATAATAATCTAGAATTGCTTTTTTTTCAATACGTAGTGATTGGTTAAGAAGAAGAAGCTCAGTCTGTGATGCAGGAGTCCAATGATCGAAACTCAAAACAATTATGTTTCTTCTCCGGTATTTTGGTCAAAGAGCGGAATGTGTCGATTTATTAAATGCTAAATTTTATTCAAAAATTCATTTCTTAATGATGGAATCCAAAATTATTTCACTGTGTCAGTCTAAAAATACCTGTTATGTGGTTGAATCTTTCGAATATGGTTAGTTGTTAGTTTATGGAGGGGTTTCCGGAAGGGGAATAAACATGTATGGGGTAGGTGCATTTTAAAATATTGCTAAAATTACATAAATAAAATAGATGGGAAAGAGTCTACTAATCTACTGGGTAGGGAATTTCTACGGGAAGAGGGGGGATATCCTCAGCTTCGGGGTTTGGTGCACCATGATGGAAATGGGCACACACCATATCCATTGATCCCTGGATCGCTGCCAATCGGGCCCTGAATCGGAAGGCACCCCAGGATCTTCCGTTGATTCCAAGAATCGAACGGATTTCGTCGTTCCTGGGGTACCATGATCCAAGAGACCCGACAACCAGGGGGAGAATCCTCCCATGCGAAGAATATTTATCATATTTCCGCTGGTAGGCATTCTCCATACTCCCTGGTTGGTCAAAGCAGACCACGACGTCGACCATCACCCGGGAACCGGATAGTTGAAATTCAACATCCGGTCTTAACCTCTGCCCGGGGATGGCATTGTTGATCGTGACGTCGTGTCCTTGCTTGACTAGCAGCGACTCCAAGAGATCCTGGATGGTGTTGTGCCTCTTGGTGGCGAGCTGGAGACCTTCTTCACAGTGGTTAAGCACATGAAACCCGGTCTCGTTTTCCTTTCCACATCGGCGGCAACTCGTATCTTGCTCCTGTGAGCAAAACCACGAGTGCCCCCGAAGAGGAAGGATGTCGAGCCGGGCCCTGTGAAGATATCTCCAGTCTCGGAAGGAGAGGGGCGTACGGCAGGATACCAGGCGAGCCATGTCTTTCGACTTGTCTTCCAGGGAGAGGCCAGTGGCAACTACTCCCTGGTGGCTCTTGTCAGAAATTAGGTCCCTGGTATAGCGCTGCCGAGCTACTTTCCGAAGTCCGCGGACTGCCTTGACTGGGCTTACGGAGACGTCATCGGCGACAATTCTTATATTTTCGTCGCCGGATACATCAATCCGCACTCCCAGTCGTTTTGCAGCTTGGCGGGCAAGAGTCCAAAGATTGGACCCTGCCTCCGCGTACCTCAGTCTGTAGAGCCCCCATCCACGGATCCCGAAAGATATTCCCCAACTGGCAACACTCCTGGATGCTCGTTTCTGAACCCTCGCCGGATGGTGTCATGGAGCTGCTCTCGGCATATGTTCCTCACTGTAGGGTCTCTACAAGTGAGGAGCTGAGCAGCCCTGGCGATGGTCCAGATATCGGCATCATCAGTGAGGCGGCATGTTCCTAGGCCCCCAACCCGCCGGTCCGCGTAGAAAAACGGGACCGTTGCGTGATTGGGAAGGTTGCAAATAAGGCCTAGAAACTTCCTGCACTCAGTGTCCAGTTGGGTAAGACAGTCTTTCAGGACCCGACCCGAAGCGAGGTGATGGGAAAGGGAGGGAAGAAGGTGGCTACGGAAGATTTCAAGTTTTTGCCATGGTGCGAGGTGGGAGGCGGCAATCTTGTCAAGGTTAGGGATAAGGTCAGTGGGAGGACGGAACCGCAATTTTCCGCCGATCGGTGTACCAAGATATGTCTCTTGGTCGTCTGGTCCCAAGCACCGAATGGGTTGAGTACCGATTCGGCACAGAGCCTCAGACGGCTTGCCTTTGTCAAAGACCAAGCAAGCACACTTCCCGGCGTTGAATTGCAGCCCTAAGGTGTCAGCGGTGAGGGATAAAATGTCTAAAATATTTTGGAGCTCGTCAGGAGAATTTGTAACCACGGCAATGTCGTCAGCATATGCCGTGGTCTTGACGAGCGAGCCAAATAATAAAAATCCGGGGTTGATATTGGACTTTCCGGCCCTGACGAGGGGCTCGGAAGCCAGATTAAAAATAGGGGCGCTAAGAGCGTCACCCTGACGAACACCTGCTGTTGGGGAAATACGAACAGATTCTTTCTGAACGGCAAAATCCATCCGATTCCCCGAGTAAATGTCCGCCAGGATGCGCCGGAGGTCGTCTGGTATCGGAAGAGAAGCAAACAGCTCTCCAAGAACGGCGTGAGGCACAGAACCAAACGCATTGCACATGTCTAGCCATGCTATAGACACATGCCTACGTTTGGTCCTTGCCTCCTCGACAACGGTCTGCAAGAGCTGTGTGTGCTCCTGGATACCATGGACCCCCGGGAGGAAACCCTTTTGCTCGGGGAGATAACCAGCCAAGATCTGAGGCGACCTCTGTGAGTCTCTGACTGATTACTCCCGAGAACAGTTTGTAGATGGTCGGAAGAAGGGAAATTGGCCTAAAGTTGGAATAATCGCTAGTGTCCCCTTTCTTAAAGATGGGGACTGTTCGCGATATTTTCCAACAGTTAGGAATTCCAATCTTCCAAACTATTCTACAAACTGTTTCCAGCAAGATGCAGTCGGGGTCGAGGGCCCTTAGATGTCGATATTCTAAGCCATCGACCCCTGGTGATGTATTTGTTGCCCGGCGAAGTTTAGCCTCAAGCTCTTTTTGGCTAGGCGCACGATTGAGGAAGTCCATCTGGTCCCTTGATGGATGGGACCAGTCGCAGGTGTCGTAGAGTACCCTCGCACTCTGGCACTGCTGCGAAGGTAGACTCGAGCGGTGGTAAGTCCTCTCGAGGTATTCCTCCGCAGCTTCAACAGTGCCATCGTACGAGGGTGAACGATCTCCGAGCACCTCTCGAACGGCTCTTCTTGGGTATATATTGAAGAGCCGTTGAATCTTCCTCGCTTTGTAGGCCTTGAGCTTGATCTGTCGCCGGGCTTTCTGCATCTGCCGGTTTTGGTTTCTTTTTCTACCATTAGGGTTTCCTCGGGGTTTTTCAGGGCTAGGGTCTTCTAAAATCTGTGCTTTGAGGAGCCAGTCAGCAGTGCAACGTTCGAGGACGCCTTCGAGATCAAGAAGAGTCTCGCAGCTCAGAAAAGCAGGTACCCAGAGACAAGCGAAATCGCCGCCTCTTTGGCTTTGCTCTTCTGAGCTGTCTTGGCTGCATCCTCGAACATTTTGCTGACTGGGGGAGAAGGGTTGGGTCTCTTGAACGGGATCGGGTTGTGGCCCTTCCGGAGCTACAGGTGGTGGATAAGAAATTTCTTGTAGAGGGAGTTCGTAGAGCCAACTAAAATTTTGTGTATTAAAAGATGCGGCGAACTCCCTCTCAAGAATTAAAATGGGGCTTTGGGTAAAATTTGCTGGAGATTGGGCATTACCAGGCCCCTCCTCTTCGATCGCCGGCATTCCCATCACGGATAACTCTTGACGCTTATCTTCTGTGACAGCGATCTCCTCTTGGAAGTTTGCTACCACAGAAGAATCCCGAACAGAGGTATCCGCGTTGAAAAACCGTGGCGACCGGATGGAGGGTGATTGCTGTGGTGCTGAGTGCAATCTCTGGTAATGCCCATTTAGTGTAGGGCCATCTCCAGCAAATCCACACACTCCGCATTCCCAGTATTTCAAAAGTCGGAGTGTGTGGGCTGTCTCTAGGTGTCGATGAATACTACCCATGGCTCTGGTGTTCTGTGCCAGGGTAGTCCATTCACACCTAGGACATTTAGTGGGTCCTCCAGGGTATCTTAAAATTATTTTGTCCCCCTCGATTCTACAAGGGGGAAAAGTGGGGAAAGGTGAGTGAGCGGGATTTGGGGACCCCTGCGAACCACCGATTTCAGAAGAAACGGTGAGTTCGAGGGATTGGCGGAGAATACTGGAAGAAAGGGACTCAGTGCAGGGCCTTGCATGCCTGCCGGCTGAAATAAAGGAATTAAACTCCTTTTTGCAGCCAATGCAGACATACTGGGTCATGAACTGAACCCCTCTCTTCGAGTGTCGATCTTTGATGTGTTTCTCCGCCAACTGTCTCTTGCGTTCCCCTGACCAGGGCCCGTTACCCCGCTCACCCTGGCAAGCTCGTTCCCCACATCTTAATATGTTTGGCAGAGGAACTGGGATTTTAATAGCATTCCCATGGAGTCTTACTCTAGTAGCGTTTCTACTAGATGCTCCTTCCTCTGCCATTCTAACCCTGGGACCACTTTCATAAAAGATTAAAGGAAAGAAAGGAATAAAGGAATAAAAAAAAATGAAAAGAAAAGAGCAGAGAAATTATATAAAAAAGGAAAGAAAATGATTAAAACGATAAATATATTGGCTATTGTTTTAAAAAAGGTATCAAAAAGGTTTCACGAAAAATAAGGATAAAAGATCGTCTGCTCATGTAAACAAACGATAAAAACGGGAGCTCATAAAAACACGTCTGCTTCGGACGGAGTCAGACAGGATAGTGCATATGCGAATATGGTAGACTACTCGACTGTCAAGCGGAAGACCCGTGTTCGAATCCGATGGCAGAATAATGTTTTTAGCGTTTTTTGATAGAGCAAAAATTCGTCCCAGTGAACGCCCAAATGAGAGCTTTGGGTGACCATAAAAATCCGTGTATTAGAGCAGTTTTTGCCGGTCATCGACACCTGCTAAAATCGTAATGAAGTCGTCATTGTATGATTTCAGGACAGAACAAAGAAATCCTAGTAGTCCCGTTAGGATGAATAAATATCCTTTAAAAAACGTCAGTGTGGTGTGTGGGGGTAGAATACTTTACCCATTAGAGAATATACACATCGATTAGAGTGTATGAACAGAAAATTTTGAATTTCGCTGTGGAATGACAATGCGGGATGGAGTGTGTTTACATCAAAAGGTGTTCACAATCATGATGTCGGTTTGGGGGACAACATCTTGCAACTGGAGTGAACGAGTTCTTGAAAACAGCACGAGCGCTGCGAATGGTTCGACCAGGATCTAAGACAATCTTAGAGCATAGCCTACTATATATAAGGAAGCCGAAAAGATTGGCATCCCCACCGTGTTGAAAGTTGAAGCCGATTTTGCTCACCCTTCCCTTATTTAGGCCCCTCCCAAGTAAAGCCACGGGAGCCATCTAGGAGTCGAGAAAACGAACTTTTTTAAAAACATCATCTTTCGTTGTTTTTTGAATAAATTTTTGTTGTTGGTGGGGATAGCGGGGGGGGGGGTTGGTGATTGCGGAATAAAATCACGAAACAATTTATGAACGTGCCTTTTGTGTTGCTTGGAGCAATTGTATTGCCAGGTATTACATTTCGTAACGTGTACGGAGCCATTTTCCAAATTTGTAACATTTCAGGAAAAAAGGCAGTCAATATAAAATGGAGGTATCGTGTATAATTAAAGACTGGGAATTCCAGGGGGAAACTCGGAAAAGAAAAAAGGGTAATGTTTCATCATTTATCTTCAGATCAAATGATGCGTAAGAAATGGGCCGACAGCATTACCAATAGTTTCGGCTTTAAAAAAGAGCTAAAGGCTATAGGGGATGCGTCTTGCGTGTGCAGTGAACATTTTAAAGAAAGCGACTACATAACGTGATTCACCGGGACTAGACGTTTAAATTATAAATGTGCAATTTCATGCACAGCACAAGAAAATTGCGAGGTAAAAAAAATGAAAGAAAAATTAACTTGTCAAACAATATTCTTTTGGGGAGTACTCATTTAAAAAAATTAATCAGGTGCAGTTACGGGCCTCAAATATTGGACCGTCTGTCAAATTAAGTTATCCATTAGTTTCAACTTACCGTAATACGAGACTTCAAACGTTGGAGGGAACACAATGGTTAGATGATTTGAATGAAAACAATGGTTTTTCAAAAATAACCAATACCCTTTACAACGAATGGCAAATTGAAATAATGAAAAATATTCCACGGCAGAATAATTCATATGACTGTGGCGTTTTCATCTGTCAATATGCTTACTGTATTTCAAAAGGAGTCGCATTCAACTTTCAGCAGAACGATATGATAAACATAGGACAAATAATGAAAGAAGAACTTGCCACAGGGAAACTTCGTAACAGACTGTTGATGGTACCATCCGTTTTATCACCGCAAATGGCCCTGTTTGCTCCTTCGCCGATTCCGGCTCTTCCACCGGCAACGCTTTTGCTACCTCCTTTGCCAATACCGGCTCTTTCGCCGGCAACGTTTTCCCCACCGCCTACGCCGATTCCGGCAGTTACAACATACAGTCCAGCCAGTTCGATTTACTGTACAGCCGAGTCATACGTACCAGCACCTAAGAAAAGAAAGATTGTTAACGATAAGGGACATATAAAATATGACTATCGTTTAACTAACACAGGTGCGCATGGCGTAGAATCGCTTCGTGAAAAAGTAAGGTTTCTACAGCAACAAACAAGAAGACTCCAAGTAAAATTATTGGAAAGCAATGAAAAGCTTAACCAGTAAAAAAAGGACATGGCAGATCTAGATAAAAAGACGTTAATGGTTGCGAAATTGCATGACCGACGCGCCGATAAGGAACTGATGGCGATCTTACTACTAAATCAGGTATGTGATATGAAAAACAAATGGTTTTTTTGTGTTATGAAATTTTAATTACCCACATTTCAACAGGCGGAAAATATGATGAAAAACAAATTCTCCTGGGAGCCTGAGGTGATAGCATCTTGCATTATTCTTCATGTTAGATCCCCAGGGATATACAAGTACATCTGCCGGAGTAAACTTATGTTTCTCCCGTGTGTCTCCACTTTAAGGAGCTATATAGGCAAATCTACTACCGGAGATGTCGGCTTTCCTCCACTTGCCGAAAAAAGACTGAAATCGTTGGCCATTAACCTAAGGGAACAGGAAAAAGAAGTCAGTATAGAAGTTGATGAAATGTCGCTAGATCCAAAAATGAAGAAAATCATGCAATGGGACAGAATTGTCGGACAAGTTAACAGTGGTGGTGTTCTGGTAATTCAAGATGGAAAACCTATTCTAGATAACCGTCTATTGGCCTTTCACATGACTGGACTTTCGACGGCTTTCAAATGTCCTGTAGCTTACTTTTTTGTACGGCAACTAACAGCTAAGGATCCTTTTAAGCTAACCGAATTTGTTCTTGAAGATGTGGAAAAATATGGATTTAATGTTGCGAGGATTGTTGGCAACAACGCCTCTACCAACGTAAAGATGTTTCGAATGTGGAGCCCTAATGGCAATCTCGTCCCATTCATTGTTATTTGATTTTGATTGTTATTTTTCAGTTTTGACTACACACACATATTGAAAAATATACGAAATTTGCAGGCAGATCGGGTATTTGACATAGGTGGTCAACCTGTTTCTTTTAAATTAGTAAGAAGAGTTCAAGAAATTCAAAAAAAAATTTCCTTCTTCCGTCCCTATCGCAATCTTACGGACAAGCACACAAACCCAAACACATTGGACAGAATGAAAGTTAGACTTGCTTATGATTTGTTCAGTGACGAACTCATAGCAACATTTGAACTGTTCAAGAAATACGAAGCGGAGGGTTTTACAAATGAAGCAAATGTTAACGCTACGATCACATTCATGAAGCACGTAAAAAGGTTTTTGTTTCAAATTCACGATGTGAGTAATACGACGCAACATATCTGCAAGCGATTAGCCATAAAAAAGCATTTCACAAGAGCTAATGATCCGCGATTGAAGTATCTTGAAGAAACTCTGCCCAATTACTTCAAAAAATGGAAGGAACACACAAGGAAAACTAAGAATACCCTTGGTTTTCTGAGTAAAGAGACCCATGAAGCACTGATTTTTACTTGCGCATCAAAGCAGCATGCATCCGCTATTTGCTATTGGAACGAAAATTTCAAATTCGTTTTGACCAGAAAATTTTCCACTGACAACATTGAAAGAATGTTTGGCGCTATTCGTTCAATGGGAGAGGGGAACAATAAATGCGACGTCGCTTCTGCCACTTTCACAATCAACAAGATTCTTCGCACGAATATTTGTCACAGTTCAATCCATAGCAATGTCCAAATAAAATAGACAGGGAGACAACGGCTAATTTACTGAAGGAATCTACGAGTGGAAAGTCACCTAAAAACTTACGAACTAAAACTGTTCTCAAACAACTGGAGAATTCTACACTAGCCATTCTTGATGAGTTAACTAAAGTCCCAGGTGAGGCCACCAAAATAATCCTTACTTACATCTAAATTTACAATACCTAACTTTGTTTACTAGATTACCCATTCAAAGAAACGGGAACGGCAGCTGTCGCGAGAAGGGGGGGATTTTTAATAAGATGTCTATACGAACGACAGGAATGCCTAAGTTGCATTGGAAAACTGAAAACAATAAATGAAACCAGTCAACAGAAGAGTGACTTCTTGAAACTGGTTTTTCTCTTAGACTACATTCTAAATCTCATACAAATTAGCTAGAGGAGGTTTGTTTTACCCGAGTGGGCGTTTTGTTTCCCGACTCGTCACCATCGAAAAATTCCTGCGAAATGTTGTTCCTTTGATGCAGGAGGCCACGCACATAGTGAAAGATCTGGTTGAATTTATCAAGCCACACCTGACATTCCCATCCGTAACGGGAAATTAGTCGATTGCGTTTTAGACAAATTTCTTTCTCCTACGATAAGCAATTATGCTAATTACAAATCAGCAATGAAAAAACCTAAAATAGCATTCAAAAAAGGAAAACCTTGATTACGGAAATACAGAATTTTTTCCTGGAAAAATGATTTATCTTGTTAGTTTTGCTGTTTTTTAAATTTCATTTCGTCCTCCATGACAGTAATAAGTCACAACATGGATGTAAATGGTGAATTATTTCGCAATCACACCATCACTTTGGAAATGACATATTCATTCTCGGGACAGTCCGCTGCCCACACGATTCCTCTTCCACGCCGCTTAGCAATTAATATTTTTCCTGTGGTCCAGTCTGGTTTTACTGGTTGAATCATCTCTTTACAATTGACTAATTGCTTGCATCAGCAGAAGTACAGCTGTCTAGAAAAAAAAAAAAAAACATTATATGTAAATGGGTCATGAAAAGAAAGTGTTCATAGAGTAAATTCTTCACTATAGGCTTAAACTGTTTATACCATCACATAACAAAGTGAGATAAATATATGGCAAAACGCCTCCAGAAATAGCATTTATTTGAAATAGTGGACTCTGGCTGAGTTTGTTATTTAAATCAGTAAACTGCTGCTAAACTTGTGTTATTGGTTATTAATTGCTAATAAGTCACCTAAAGCCATGTTTCATAAGCTGGCTTTTTAGGTCAGAAGAGATAGTTCAGCTTGTTCTTGACTTGAGTCACACTGCATTTGCTTCATCTACTTTTAAAGAGTCGATTGAATGTGCTAAGTTAATTTGTTGGTGGTAAAGGGGGTGATAATGTGAAGACAGCAACATAGCCATTCTTCTCGCATACTCCCTGTGTTGGACAAATAAAGTAATAAGTTTTAACATTCAAATCAGAAAATGCTAATGGAAACTAGGTTAGTTACCTGGTTGTATGCAAATATGCTGACATAAGTTCTCGACACTGGCAAAATCAAACTGTTGATAATTTGAAACTGTAATTCTGGCAATCAGAACAACTGTAGAGCCCACGAACATGTTCCATTTCACTGATAACTCAACAACCAGCAATTGCAAGACTCCATTTGTCTCGACATAGCATTCAGTTAATTTCACTCTCTATGTTGGTTCATAACTTCATCTAGAAGAGAAAAACAGTTGTGAAATAAGTGAAGGCAACAGCAATACTAAATCAATTTAAAAAAAAATTTTCTAATGCACGTATCACTCGGATATTTGTTGCAATATTTAGAGAAGTGATTGAATTTGCATGACGTGAAGAACTTTTACAGCAGTCAACACTTCAAATACACATATGGCCAAATCCTTTCAACTTATCCAGTAGGCCACCATAATCATAACCAAGGAAAACTCTCCATACAAACAAAAACAAACGACGGAATAAACGTCAGGTCAGCAACAATAACACCTTCCATTCCTTCCCCGAGAGCATTTACATAGATAGAAAAATTACAAACCAAGTTTTTAACTATCGCCACTAGACGATAAACAAGCTCCCGTGGCTTTACTTGGGTGGAGCCTAAAAAGAGGAAGGGAAGCCGATTTGGCTTCAAGAAAATGCTTAATCCTTTTGGCTTCCTTATATATAGTAGGCTATGCTTAGAGTTAACTCGCTGAAGATATCCTGGGGCAAGAATAGCCTTGAATCCAGTACTGGAGAGAAGGATTCAGCGAGAAAAAAGAGCTAACCAGCCTTTACCTACAAGAACCATTGATAAATTGCTAGATTTAATGAAAACTAATCCTGAAAGAATTTAGGTAAAATAATATGAATATAAGTAATAAGCAAAACAAATAACTCATTGTTTGTAGCGGAAACATATGTGGACATAATTTTTTTATTGAGCGACCCATTCCAAAGAAGATGACAACGTTTCAGGTGTCGGGTTGGTTTTTCTGCCGTTAATGTTTCTTACCCAGCTTGGAAAAATAATTGCAATGTATCAACACGGAATTTTACATTAAACAATAAATGCCAGTTAAAGTTATAAAAACTAATTTTACATACCTTTTTCAGGATTTTCCCGTAGCATTCGTGTTTATGACCAGAAAAACATGAAACCTCTATCGGATATGCGACATAGTTATCCCGATTTATAGGTTCGCTTTCCTGACGACCTAATCACCATAACCGATATCATCTCTGACTACGAACTTGCCTTCATGGGGGTTGTTTCAGATGTTATTTTGGACGCGGAACCATGAGGCTGATGGTTTCATTAAAACCAGACCCTCTTCAGTAGGGGAGACTGGAGTAAGCCGGGACGGTTTTCGTTTCCCCCCTATATCTCCCAAACTAATCATTAAATTAATTTATTATTTTGTTTTTATGTATTCCATACGGTAATGTACCCCCCATATTTTTTATATAATTTAATAATAAACCATTTTCCCATATAAGACCTGTAAAGTTTTCTTAGATTTGTGGGAGGAACCTATTTTGAGGGGTAAGTGAGGACACTAGGGTGGGTGGTGAGGGACGTCCTCCGTTTTCGCCTTAAAATTCATTAAAAAAAATTTTAAAAATTGAAATAGCGTCCCACTGCATAGACTCTATAAATTAATAAATGTTTCAATTTGATTATTGTGTTCATAAAAATTTTTTCTTATATGATAAAAAACCCTTATTACAAGATAGGTGGGGGCTGGGCTTATTGTAATCGATTAATATGCTGAATAATCGATTGCTTGTGATCATCGTTGGCGTCATGAGCTCGGTGATGATTGATGGGCTTGAAGGCCAAACCCGCCCACTAATGTCCCATTTTAGTCAAAAACAGCTGTCCCGATTTCCCGATAAAGAGTATTTTTTTAAAACGTTAATATTATCTACAGTAATTGATCGAAAATTATAATTTTTGTTTTTAACAATAAAGAAATGATTAAGCTTCATTTCCATATTAAATTTACATGCTATTTGCGATTATTTTTTTCTATAAACATTAAATGGCGGAGACAAAATTAACTAAAAAAAACCCGTTTTTTTGTTTTGTTAATAACTAATACAGTTATTGACAAAACTCAACCAAATTTCATGCCAAAGTAGATTGTATGTATGTAAATAACATACTAAAAAAATTTTTAATTTTATTAAAATCTACTATTTTTCCCCCTACTGTCCCTCTTGACCCGGTGTCCCGGCATACTCCAGTCTCCCCTAATCACCCTTTCAGGAACTAGCGGACTGGGGGTGCAGTAGCCCAATCATTTAAGAAATAATTTGCCTTGCTTTTTTGTCGGCATAACTGATCTATAAAGAATACGAAGTAAATATAAGTCTACTACAACATGTATGTGAATAAAATGAAATATTCCCCATCTGAAGGACACAAACGATCCCATTGTCGACGTTTTGCTATGGATTCTAGTGAGACTCAGCGGGCGATTGCCACTCTGCATACATATTAGACCGGCTTTTAGATAGGGAAAGGGGCTCCCGAACAGTTGATTCAGCTGTATCAGGAAGAAAAATAGAACTAATAATTTCGCTCAGGCATCGCACAGATGGTTTAACAAACGCTGTGTTCATTCCCACATAAAAGTTTTGGAATTCATTGATAAGTAAGGTCTGATATTATTGTTTAATTTCAAAATTTTAAGCTTTCTTTCTTGATTTGATTAAATAAAGGTAGCAGAGGAAACCAAATCTTGTGATTTTCAAACAGCTGAGAATGGTGGCCCAAATAGCAAAGGATCAACAGTACGTGTACAGAGGAAACGGAACAGGAAAAAAGCAAGGAATTTTACCCTGCTGGCGGATGGCTAATTGATTATCCGTGGGTTTCTAGAGGGGATTAATTAAACCTTTAATATTCAAATTTATTAATTTGTCTTATTCTACGATTCATTAGAATTATGAGTAATGCTGTTGTGATGTTTTTTACCTCATTGAACTCAGTTGCTCCAGGACAATTATCTAATAGGAGCCTTCACTCCGGTCACGAAAATTCTGATAGGATTATACCACTCGTCGCCAAAAAATCAGCAAAACCCCATGCTTGCCCTTCCAAATGCAACACGGCACACCGCTCCGTTGACGACTTCTTTATCGAACTGGGTCTTGAATTTTTATTGCAATTGGTGATATTTTATCTTGACTTCCAAGACATAGCCTTTTATACAGAAAAAGTCGAAATGAAAATTATGGCTTATTTTTTTTTTTTGCTTTTTTTCAAGGTCAAGGTACTTAATCGGGGAAGCTACCACGATTGCAATCAATCGATTAATGCAAAAACATAATCGATTGACTGTTTTACCCGATTGATCCGAAAACAACCCCGATAATAGCTCGTTTTACCCGCCTGACCCGATTATTACCCTGAAACCGTAAGAATGACCACATTTTCAAATGGCGTCAGGGCAATCGGGTTAACCTCGTTTTTTTCCCCGCACCCCCCATTGATAAAGTGGCACCTCAATTCATCCCCAAATGCCCTTTTTCGGTGTGTGGTGGTTTACACGATAAGAGTTAATCGGGGCCAATCGATAAGTTTTATTATTGATTGTCGAAATTTATTTTGTTCCAAAAGGAGGGAAACTTAACCGTGTTAAAATTTTGCCCTAGAAAATATTTTTATTTTAGGTCTAACATTTACTACGAAAAATATTAAAAAATAAAGGTGTAGTTATCTATTTGCTGGGATGGTTTATTTTCAAATTTACTACAAAATAATAAATGAATTTTTGTAAGTCGTGAGTCGTTTTGCGCAGGCTTACCGTTTAGCTTACGGGAACCAAGCCATTGGAAATTAAATTAAGCTATAAAATAATAAAGCAAAGAAAATATATATTATTTCGCATTTAATAATATTCAAAGCAAGCATACTTGCTAAAATATGAAAACTTATTGGAAACCATGGCAACCATTTGAAGCTGTGTGATTTCGACGGACGCGAAAGATTCCCGAAACAAAGAAGAAGATTTTGCCCATGCACGGACCGCTTGGCAAAATCTTACTGAAAAAGACGCTTATCGTAAAAATTTAGCGAATGACAAAAAGACTTAAATTATGCTTTGAAGCTAACGGCTGGTAGAAGAAATATTAAACATATTTCATTTGTCAGTTTGTTTAAATTAAATAAATCCTCTTTTCAAAAAAAAATTTTTTAATTTTTTCTTAGATTTATTTTCGAAATGCTATAATTTTTTCCGTCTTTTAAAATCGTCTGTCACCAATAAGTTTTCATTTTGCGAGAAAATATGCAAAACGGAAAACTTGAGAAAAAAGTCGGGGCGGAGGAAAGGTAACAATTCATAGGTTAGCCTTTCCCGACCTTTTTCTCAATTTCTTCGTTTTCCAAATTTTGCTCGTAGCAAAAAATACTAAAATCATGGCAACCATCTCGCTTTTGCAGTCAAAAGAAACAAAAAAAAAAGTTGCATGCTTTTTTTTTGTTTGTATTTTGCAATTAAATACTATGCCTTCTAGCTCTCATTAGGAATTTTTATTTTTGGGGCTACCGGGGGGTATGCCTCTTTTTTGTGGAGGATACTGTACCTGTTCTTAACTCATCTCTTCAACCGATTACTTTTCACGCCGGCATAAGAATTGCCGAAATTGAATCGACTTATACGCCGACGTGGCTAGAACTAAAGGAAGGAACAGTCTGTAACATTGCAGAAGGCAAACCTGGCAAATAAATTCCAGAGTTTCTGTTAAAACCACTAGAAAAGATTCCATCAATCTATCGTCTTGAAATGACCAATTTGCTTTGCAAGTATAGTAATCTTTTTCATCACGAACATTCTTCGTCCTTGAAATCTACGAACATCAGTAAAAACCATATCGACACCAGAGTTCATCAACCCATTTGATCTTTGCCTTACAGAGTCAGTAACACGGAAAGACGTGCCATCCAGTCCCAAGTTAAAGAAATGCTTGAATCTGATATCATCCAACCATCTTCTAGTCCATGGTCATCCTCTGTTGTGATGATTCAAAAAAAAATGGTGAACTTCGATTTTGTATCGATTATCGTCGCGTCAACGCACTCTCTCTCTCGTCAACGCACTCGAACTGATGATTTTCTTGATCATCTAAGGGGTACTTAAGTATTCACATGCCTTAACCTAAAAAGCGGTTACTGGCAAATCCCAGTTGATGAAACCAGTCAGCAAAAAACAGCCTTCATTACCCCAGACGGGCTTTACGAAAGCAAACGTCTGCCTTTCGGCCTCTGCAACGCACCCGCAACGTTTCAACGAGTCATGGATAAAGTATTGTCCGGGCTAAATTGGAACGTATGTTTAGCTTACTTAGACGATTTGGTCGTTAGCGGGAAAACGTTTGACGAACATTGTGATGAACTAGAGTCGGTATTCATCGCATTGGAGAAAGCAAATCTTGCATTGAATCTGGAAAAATGCGCATTTGCGCAGAATCCAATCATATACATCGGTCATGAGGTAAATACAGAAGGTATACGTCCTGACCCCTCAAAACTGTCTGCTATTACCGACTTTCCTTCTCCAAATCTCAGTAATCCTCAACAACGATTGAGAACTTTACGCAGCTTTCTAGGAATAGTGTCCTACTATCGGCGTTTCATGGATGGGTTCGCTTCGCTTGCTGCACCTGCTGCTTGCTTTTCAAAAAATTAAAGTTCTACTGGTGAACGCCCCTGTACTGGTTCATCCGATTGAAGGTAATCAGTTAGAAGTCCATATTGATGCTAGTGGGCTAGGGCTTGGAGCAGTTCTGATGCAGCTGTCTGCAGGGGATTTTCACCCTATTTCCGACATCAGTCGACGCCTATCACCTGCTGAGACAAATTATCACTCGAATGAACTAGAATGTCTTGCCTTAGTGTGGGCTGTTTCGAAGTTTCGTCACTACCTGTATGGACAGTCATTCCGCGTGAAAACTGATAATAATGTAGTCCGATGGCTAGCCCATAAAAGAGACATTCGAGGGAAACTTGCCCGGTGGATCTTACAACTTCAAGAATTCGATTTTAGTATTGAACATCAGAAAAGTACAGAAAATAGGGTAGCCGATGACCTGTCACATCAACTCGTGACTGAAGAGGAACCTTTACTCAACGATGAACGTTCGTTTCCACCAACCCTCAAGAAAGTTTCCGAAAACTCGGAAATTTGTAACATTCGTCAGTACTCTAAAGAAGAGTTAGCTTTCTGGCAACAAGGCGACGCAACAATTCATGCACCACTACTTCAATAATTAGGATTTCAGGTAAACGAAAGTACAAACCAAGTCAAGAAAATCAGAAAGCCTGATGGCAGGTTCCACATGGAAAAAGGAATTCTTTATCGACTAAATCCGGGTAACGGAAAGAAATATCAACTGGTCGTACCATCTATTCTCCGGTGAGAACTCCTTGACGCATGTCAAAGCTCACCAGATAGTGGACACTTTGGAGTATTTAAAACAAAAGCGAAAATTTGTGAAACCTATTGGTGGCCAAACCTTAACCATAGCGTTCGTGCATACGTCGACTCGTGCTTCTTCTGCAAAAAGAACAAAAAATTACCGCAACCAGTTGCGGAGCTTCATCCAATAACACCACCAAAGACCCGTTTTCCTTTATCGGAATGGATCATATCGGCCCATTTAGACGAAGTGAAAGGGGAAATCGATATATTCTGGTCGCTATAGGTTATCTATCCAAATGGATTATTGCTAAGCCGGTGGTCAATACGTCAGCGGCCCTTATCCGTCAATTCATTCAAAACGACATCATCAATCAACACAGTTATCCTCATCGTATGATTACTGATCGAGGCAGTGGATTTAGAGTCAAATCTCTGCAGACACAATTACAAAAATTGGGTATCGAACAATCATTTTCAACTACTGAACATCCTCAATCAAATGGACAAGTGGAGCGTAACAACGGTTCCTTATTGATGGCTTTTAAAGCCTATGTAAACGAATCTCACACCAACTGGGATTTAAACATTCCAGAGGCGACCCTTGCCATAAATACTGCGAGACACGAAAGTTCAAAAAATACACCATTTGAAGTTGTGTATGGACGCCGGTCTGAATTTCCACATGAACGACAGTTCCCGTGGCCGTCAACCAGACGGATCGTAAATCATAGAAAGTTTCTTCGTCGAATTCTTCGATTCCGACAAGAAGTACGAAAAAACTTGTTGAAACAACAAGCCGCCGTCAAAAAACGTCACGATTCAAATGTACGAAAGACTCATAAATTCAAGAACGGGGGGTTAGTATTAGTCACACGCACTTAACGTTCCCCACATCATACACAAAAACTGCTACCAAGATACAACGGACCTTATCAAATAGTTCGCCCATGTTCAAAAGTAACTTACCTAGTAGAAGATCTTATAGCAGCAAGAAAGAAAACTATGTGGCGACGATTTCTCGCACACATCAGTCAATTGAGACACTTCAAAACACCTCAAGAATGTGAATGGGCCACCAGCCGCTCAATCAAAAGATCGCCTCATAATCGAAAAACGTTTGTTTTCTTCTAGAAAATTTTCAAAAAATTTATCAACATACATGTTTCTTCTTTTTTGTCATTACTTAATCTGTTTAATTTTGGTTTTATAGTAATAAAACTTGAGTCAGGAAAGCCTCCGTAACAAGGGATACAAACGGCTCTTTAAAAAATAAAGGTCGCTTTAAGCATTTTTTTCAAAAATTGTGTCCCTAAGGAAGGTGGGAAGACGGAGAGCGGAGAAGAAGAAGAGGAGAGTTAGCTAGTGAGTCTTAGGCTAGTGAAAAAGTACAGTGTGTTATCCCTAATACCCTATAACGTTACCTAATGCGGAATATTTGGTATGTTTTTCCCTATCAAAGCGCCTTTTGTTTTTGTTCAGACCGTCCAGGTATTTATGTCGCTGGCATGGACGGTCTGGTTTTTTTTACCTAGTGTTCAGATCGTCCAGGTATCTATGTTGTTGGTATGGATGGTCTGGTTTGTTGACCTAGTGTTCAGACCGTTCAGGTATCTATGTTGTTGGTATGGACTAGCGTTACAAATTTAGTTTTTTTTTAACCCAATAAAACAAAATTAAATAATCGGGTTTTTTTAAAAACGGAATAAAACTAAATCAATATTGGATTTTTTTCTGAAAAATAGATAATTAACTAGATAATATTTGGTTATTTATTGGGTTTTATTGGGTATTTAAACTAAATAATAATTAAATAATAAACTCGATAAATTTTTTTCACTTCTTTGTCTTTTATTTATGGAAAAAAAACATTTTAGCAACAGTTCTTAGTTATTAATTCTCAATATTTTGAGTATTTTAAGTTAATCCAATAGTACAATTGAAAAAAAAAACCAAAAAAAAAATCCAAACTTGAAAACAGTAAAATGATAGGTAGTGATAACTGAAAAGTTGATTCGACTTACAAGTCCTTAAATAGTTCCCTGTAGTTATATTTGGCGCAAGCCTCAGATTCGAGTAATTTTGGGCCTATGTTTCCTCGATTTCCATCGGTACTCAGCCCAGCCCAAGAAAAAAGCCGTTCAGTTGAGGCCGATGTGGCCGGAATGGCTAAAAAGTCGAATGCAGTTTTGCTTAAGTATGGAAATCGCAATGAATTTTGAACCCAGATGTGTGATGGATCTTCCTGGCTCAGAGTCAGATCAGTTGCATTCAAATTTTTATCCAAATACGAAAAGTATTCTTCCAGTTCTTTTTCGATTTCTTCTTTGAGTAACTGCTGTTGAGATTTGGAAAAAGAATCAGTCATAACAATGCGTTTTTTTTTACAAAGTGCCTGTTGAGCAGCGATTTTCTGTTTTTCCTTTTTATTTGAAGTATGCAATCCATCAGAAACAGAAGTTTTGCCTTCTGTGGATGTAACTGTAGATGTAGACGAACTGAGGGTCTCTCTGATTGAAGTTATAGATGTAGATGGCGACAACAAATGCATCTTCAAACGTTGTTTACCAGTTACTAAAATTATCGAGTTTTTTATCGAGTTTCTCATAAAAAAAGTGAATACTCGATAAAAATAATCGGGTTAAAAAAAACGAAATTAAATAAAACTAAATAAAACTAAATAAACCAAATAAAACCAAATAACAAGATAAAACCAGATATCGGCAAAACTAGATTTGCAACGCTAGTATGGACGATCTGGTTTTGTTCTAGAGCAGGACGTCGGTAAAGACGTCCGACAATGCTCGACATGCCGTTAAACCTTGTAACCCTCGGAAGTAGACAAGAAATAATCAAGTAACGCCTAAGAAAACAATCAGAATCGTAACATTATATAGTATACTATTATCCCTAACTTTAAGCTAGGAAAAAATAACACAAAAAACGCGTCTCAACGAGATGAATTTTACTATACCTAGTTTATCAAGGTGCAAATAATGTCTTTCTGTAGTAAATACACTAATTAAATTATTACCTTCCCTAAGTGTTTGCCGGGGTAACACCCATGCGGACTTACCGCACGCCAACTTTCCCTTTTTTCCCTTGAGGCTGAACTATAAGGTAAATTCCTAACTATCCATAACTTCTAGGCTACCTAAAATTAGGGATAGTTGTATACTCTATAATGCCCGTTTAGAATATGCACTTCTCTTCGAATGCTTTCGTCCATCACCTTAGTTGCACTCTTCAACGTTTGTAGGGGAGAACGGGGTCAACTTGGACACGGGTCATATTGGACAAAACCCCTAAGTGCTACATGTTATGGGAAAATTTTTTTTTTTTTAATTTTTGTATAGACTGCAATGTTTAACGTTCTAGAAAGAATATTGATTAAAATCGAATCATTATTGTTCTTGTTATCGCAGAATTAAAAAATGGCCCTGTTTGATGTAATATTCTTCCCTTTCCCTGTCCAGTTTCGCCCCGCCGTTTAAATAAAAACTAAAAAAAAACGACTTCATTAAAATCCTTATAACTCGTTTATTTTAAGACTTAAAAATTACAAAAAAATTTTGACAAAATTCTAAAAATAAATATTAGAAAAAGAACATAGAAATCTAAAAAAAGAGGAAAGAAATTTTTTGTCCAGTTTGACCCCGTTCTCCCCTACAACTGCTGTCTTTTCAAGCCTATTTTATTTTTGTTACCAAAATTTACATATATCCATTTTACACTTTAATATCAAATTATTCACTCAGTCAAATAAAAGCAAAAACACACTAAAATGTTACCTGTCAATCGAGGAATAATTTCCCTCTCTATTCACTCAAGTCAAAACAAAATATTAAAATAAATTAAGTAAAACATAAATTAAAATATACCCAGCGCATGGCTGATGGAAGTTAATATATGCTCTATTTTTATTTTCCCATATATTTCGTGTTTGCTTATGTACGCGTATTTAGAAAAAACAGTTACAGAAGGAATTGCCACAGCCGCTACCCCAGTGGTTGTCGCGTGAAGGGGAGCGGCTAGCGCGCAACATTGGCGCGGCAACGCGCTCAGACTCAATGAGCGAAAATTTTCAACTTCAAAAAATCATTATAAAATAATGGATCATTGTAACACGATGGGACTTTTTCACTCTTATTAAGCAAATAATGATCTATGTGTAGCGTAATCTATACTCCCGGCTAAGGTCGTATATAGCCGCAATTAAAGTTATTCACATTAAAAATGGTTATCACATTTAATGTCATTATTGACATTTAAAAACTTCTTTTAATGTCAATAAGTAAACTTTTTTTAATTCAAGTGACGATCGCAACTAAATAGTTTTGAATGGTGAGTTATAAGTGATTTAGTGAAAAAACGGCCACCCGGAAATTAAAAAAAGGGGGAAGTTTGCACCTTTATATTTCGCTTCCGGCTTCAAGGACGAAGTTAAAAATTTGCCAGACCTTTTCTTATGTCTTGAAAAACACAATATAAAAATAAGATTTTTCCGAGAGGTTCGCGAAAAAAGTTTTTGTATTTGGATGGAATGACCCCGAAGCCAAAAACTTAAAGTTGTAATTCTTATGTGAAAACATTATGGGAATGTCTTCTTTTAGGAATCAAAGTGACATCTAATGAATACGTTGAAATGGTGAATGCTGGAGACCTACATCAACTGATTTCCTTCTCTCTTGTATGAATCGATGAAAAAAATTAGGTCGTTGAACAACAGTCGCAAGGCATTGGATATGGCCATACCATGCGATTGGTCTAAAAAATTCGGGGTATTCAGTGTTCACATACAGCTATGGGCATCAGTCATTCTTAAGGGTAGATTATTAAGAAAAAAAAATTAACTCTTTTGTGTCAATGTGAACTAACGTTATTGGATATTAATTATGTGGGTATCAAAATAAAACGCTGATTTCGAGAAAGTTCTTTGTTTTCTCTCCAAACCAATGGTATTTATATGAACGGAACCAGTCTTTGGATCCACGATCAAGATCAAGATGAAAAAATTTATCGCCAATCCAATCGTTCGAGATTGATTTGAGATAATTGGCATTCAGATAAAATTGATCTGATCCGATCATTTTTAAAGATCAAACTTTTCGCATCTAGCGGTAGATTTCGTTGTCGCATGTACCCTACTAGCATTCAGACGTCATAGTGATATCCCAGCTAGGTCCTTTCCTACTGAGCAAGATATCCAATGCGACGTCTTTAGTAGGTAGGACATTCTTAAGTCCGGTTTTTATCGTCTTTTAAGATCATCCATTGGACGTCCATTAAATATCTAAAAAAAAATACAGAAAATAAGAAAAGCCTTAGCTCGGAATCGAACCTTGGATCTTCCATACTGTAGCGAATCATATGCTATAACCACTCAGCTGTTATTAAACATTTTGGATTGTATTAAATTGCTTTTATTAGCGTTAAATAAAATAAAATAACTTGGAATAACTATTCCCACTGAGGTTTGAGGGTTGTGGTTGGGTTATAGTAGTTTTACTATTTCTTAAGAATAATAAACCGTTCGGTGCAGTACGCCGTACCAGTAAATGTTGTTATGTATTGTAATTAAGCTCTGCGTAATAATTTAATGCATTCTTACAATGTCAGATTGCGACTCTTTTTAAAATTTGGGCCGTATTGCTGGAAAAACTAGGAATGAGAATTTTAAACATTGCTTGGTTCATGCACTCCACCACCCGACAATAGAATTCCAATGATTGTAACATAAACTTTAATGCCTGACAGTAGAACCCCAACACCCGATAGTAGAACTCCTGTGATTTAAAAATAATATTTTATGTCCGACAATGGAACATCGATCATTTAAACATAAAATTTAATATCCGACAGTAGAACTCCACCACCCGACAGTAGAACTCCAATAATTAAAAAAGAAAATACATATGCCCGACCATAGAACCCTATTGGTTTTTTTTTATTGAAATTGGTTGCCACCAGAAAAACTCCAATAAGATTCATAAAGTCTGGTTGCGCTATGCGCTTTCTACGCGGATAGGTGAGTGTAAAGCGCGATATCTCCTTGAAAGATGTATTTCATAGTTCGCAGCACTGACAACCCAAAAAATGCACTGGGACGAGTCTGTAATTTTTCCTTCGAGTATACCTTTCATATTTAGTGTGCAGTTCCGCCAAAGATTGGTTTGCCTCTAGGTTTCCTTATAGTGTTTGAAATTCTGCACGGGGATGGTGTCGTATTTGGCTAACAGTTCACCAACTGGACTAGCAATTTAGGGAAAATAATTAAAAATTTGGCTCCACTTCTTATGAAGACATGTGAAGCATTAAGCAACTTTTTTTGGATTCGGAGGGGGTTTCGTCGCCCCGTAACTACCACACCACTCTATTAGTTACGAAGCCTATTGTTCGACCACGTGATTTATTGCCGTATGACATTTCGGTTTATTGCCGAAGCATCGTTGTTCGGACCAGCTGAGAAATATTTAACGTAGGAGTAAGGCATGATTCATCCACTTCTGATTTATAGCGCAACGCCAGTTGCCGAATCCTGTTTCGTGGCCAAAAAACAAACCGCCGAAGTTACACTGGCTAATCTAAAGTGAAAATACCAGATTGTGAAGTCCATAGTTTCAACAATGAATAAGCTTCGCTTTGGAGCCGTGAAGGTACAGACTATATGTTGTATTTTACCTTTTTGATAATCTGTTTCATATGTTAATTGTTTCGTTTTACTGGAAGATACAGCTACATTTTATAGTCAGCGACCTTTCCCAGATAAAACAGTGCCGTCCCAGAGACGTCCCAAACACGTCTAAGATGTACTTGGAACATACCAGATTTCCAAGTTTACATTCTTTGGACGTCTTTTACGTATTGGTAATGTCCGCTTCGCCGAGATCTCATACTCGTACCTATCTCATCCCATTGGATAGACCTTGGACGTCATTCGGATGGAATTGGGATGTCAATGGAACAAGCGAGATGCGTAATAAACGTCTTGTATTCAAATAGTATCCTCATTCGTTTTCAATTTTTCCGCTGCATGTATTGATGAATTTGCGGCAATCCCGCTATTTTCCATAAAATAAAGAGACTCAGTAATTTATCTAAAAAAATCTAATTTGTTTTATTTCTTCAGGTACAATATGAAACTCGAAGTAGTCAAATTAATCAATTACAATATGAAACTCAAAATAGTTTAACTTATCAGGTACAATATGAAACTCAAAATAGGTAATTTAATTAGTTCATTAACAATCGCACTTTGCGTAGAAAATGATAGATTAGTCAGCAATTAGTAGTCGCTATCATCTTGTCGTAGTTCTTCTTCCCCATTTATTTTTTCATCTTCATTGTTTTTGAAGGCATACCTTGGGCAGTGACGTAACCAATTATTTATCTTCGATTCCACTGCATCTCTTGTCATGGATTTGTGCACTTCACAAACTCCGTCTGAAATTGTAAAAAATATAAAAAACTGTTTAAATTTGGCCGAATTAAAGCTAAAAGTAAAATGCATTTAAAGAATGCAATTTACTTGCCAATTACAAAATCACAAATAGTAGAAGTTTTAAAAGCAACTTTATCCTCATTGAGGCCTACATAGCAGATACAACTCCCACACTCGTAGGTAATGATTGATTTCATGACCTTTCCAACGATGGTATTCGTATTTCGTTATAAGCTCAATCAACAAATAGAGCCCTGGAATCATGGCAAAATAGTAAAAATAATACTTTGTTGAATAAAAATATCCATTAAATGAAGCAAGAGACAGAGATACTCTTTTCCAGCTTTCTCACACGAGGCAGAACAAAGACGCTACAATCCAAGTCCAGAATGAGCGTAAACGTTGCCAAGCACTGTTTGATGTACAGTCAAGTAAAAATATGTTTTCCACAAACTACCAATAAACAATAAGAAATCACAGAACAGCAAGAAGGATAATAAAAATAGCAAATAAAAAATTTTTCTAAAAAATAATAGAAACTGCTTCCAAAATTTATTGAACTAACCTTCTAGTGAGTTGATTTCTAAGTGTTGATAGAGAGCCAAAAGAAAAGAAATGGGACGGGCTAAGGACATCGACAGGGAACAAATGAAATATAGCGGAAAAACGGAATTACTTCATATATCAAGGGATTGGAATGGAACATCTACTGGATGAACTCGTCGCAGCGGTGCCATTGGTACGGCTTTGGAGCCACTATTGGACCACAATTTCTATCTGGGTTGTTGTCGCTGTGAAGAATACGGCTCGAAAGCGAGATTGGCCCACGTGAAAGGCCTATGGCAGCAACCATAAAGTCAGCTTTCGATCTTTTCATGATATATAAAATAAAACGTGAGTGTTTATCGTGCTTACCAGTAATTTTTTGTCAAGTAGCCTGTTATGTTTTTTCTTCTTTTGTTTATGAACGAATGCACTTAACACGTCAACCAAAGAATTTGCAATTTAATCTGCGCTTTCGCTTCCTGTATGTATAAATCTCTTTTAGCCGCTTGTTCATTCCGCTCTCTCTGACACTTTTCAAATATTTCAATTTTTTTGGCCCTCCGTTTCTGTCTCTGAAACTAAATCCCTGTACCTAATGTAGGATTCTTTCAGCTTGTTCCACCTACCATAAACCTTAAGCCAGGATTTCACAGGATTTGGACTGAGTTTTTTTCTATGCAATCTAAGTTTTGCTGCAATTTCAGCAAATACTGTTTTTCTTGGAATCTTCTTGTAGGACACTTCTTCCTAATGGTCTTTAATAACCTCCAACAGTTTGGTACTTGCCCCCAGGTTTGGCGATTTTTCCGCTTGAGATCTGAAGCCCGCCCAGAGCTCTTCATCGGTACTGTGGTCACTTTCAGGCATAGCGTCGCTTAGGTCCAATGCTGGTCCTTCCTGAATAGTTTCCGTGAGGATTGTTGGGAGTTTTTTAGTAGCCTCAACGTCCTGCTGTTAATTTTGGAAGCGGATTTGTTCTTCTAAAATTTCTCTAGCATTTTAGTCTTAACATTTACATGGTACATCATGGTGGGATGGAGGGACTGCGTCGATGTCTACTTCAACGGTGTACATTGTTCCTGATAAAAAACCGTCAATGGATTTAAAAGGAGGCATACAAACATTTATAACATTCACTGTCGGGTAGAGTGCCCGAATAAATGTAGAAAGAATCACTTTTATAAATAATGTAACCATAGGCAACCGCATTGCCGATATAGTTTAACGGAATTTTTTTCAAGCGTGTCTTCCATGACTGAACACTAACTGATGCCCTCACTGAAATAAAGAAAAAAAATCACTTAACATAATTTTCTTTTTCTCTCTAAAGAAAATACCTTTAGAAAAACCTTTTTAGTTTTTGTTTTTGTAACAAAAGAGAATATCACCCCACCACCCTTCCTATTGATCCTGTAAAAAAAAGAAACTCATCCAAGGGTGCTAAAAATTTTTTCCTTTTTTTGCGTGAGTTATTGCGATAGGAGGCAATTCAGTTATTAGCTCTCGCAGTGAGCAAAAGTATACTTGATTTATTGGTATCAGATGTGCCGAAGTTAGAGAAAAATGAATACGAAGAAGAAATGTCTAGTTTCTATTCAAACCATATGAAAAAGATAATTTCTGTGGGCATTACGAGTTTAATGCGTAATTCCCATGTTCGCGTTTTTGGGTTAATAATGTTTTATTTCATTAAGGCATGATTCCGTTTAACTTGCAGTTATGACGCATTTATACTAAAATGTTTTTGTTTATTGTTGTAGATTTTGCAGAACGACCATCCCATGTTTTACGGAAGATGTCTTTCATCAGCATTTTCGTATGACTCGCACTACATTTGCAAAATTAGTAATCTTTTGTGATACCCATCTACCTAAAACGCCAGAGAACCAGCTAGAAACAAAAGAAATAGTTTACATAACCCTATGGTACTTGGCCAACCGTTGTTCATACCGAGTTATATCCCTCTTGTTAGATCGTTCAATTTCAACAATCTGGAGAACGGTCGGTAATGTCACGGGAATAATAGAAATGCATCTCCATCACTTCACCAAATTACCAGCCGCAATTGTAATCCCTGCAGTCAGCGAAGAATTAAAAAAGCTGGCTGGATTCCATGGTGCTATAGGTGCCATGGATGGAATGTATATAAATATTTAAGCACCAGAAGCAAATCAGAAGGACTCTAATAATCGTTTCATCATTCCCTTATTCTTCTAGCCGTTTGCATCCCAAACCGTTCCTTCAGCTACACGTTTGCTAGTTTTCCGGGAAGTGCTCACGACGCTCGAGTTTTCCGATGTTCGGATTTAGGAGCTATTACTTATGATAATCCAAATTTGCTTTTTTTTTGTATATTTGCATATTTTTCTGTATTCACATTAGCAGCAACAGCAGAACACAGCAATTCGTGGGGAGTAGTGAAATGGTAATAGTCAGTACAATTATATACTTACCTTATATTCTTTGCTGAATGATGTGTTGTGGACTCACCTATCCCAAACTCTCTTATACCTTTCTCTCAGCAAGAAAGCGAGACCAGCAAGTCAGAAATGGGATATCGTCTTGTATTTTACATGGACTAACGTCCAACACCCCACTCACCCAGTCGTTCGTCAAGTGTCCCAGAGACCTATTTCTTGTCACCAACTCACCCACGACCCCTCTGGCAAGTCACACACACACACAGGGAAACTGGGGGAGGCTAGGAGGTGGGCGGTTTACCTACCGTACACATACACGTATTATACACATAGGGAGACTCGGTACGATCGTACCGCAACAGATAGAATTGTCATGATGCTGCAGCTTTCCATCAAATGAAACTTTTACGATATGCAGCCAAGTGAATCGTACTCAGTTGGGATACTATTTTCCTACAATAATAAAAGAAATACGATAGAACTAGTCAACAAATATTTACTTTAATACCTGTGTTTTTTTACTATCGCATACACTCTAACACTTTGCATTAACTGTCAAATTGTGATAACCAACAACTAAAGAAAAAAACACTGCAACAACCAATGGCAAAGGCGGAATTTTTTTTTCTTTTGCTGGGATTCGGGGACGTAATTTTCCTTAGAAAATTCTGCGCAATCTTGCTTATTCTCTGCGAATTCACAGAGATATCAAGGAACCCGGAAAAGGCCTAAGCTCAGAGAGGAAAAGGAAACACGTGAATCAGATCAGAGAGGAAGGCGAAAGAGGTCAGACGAAAGACGCAGGTGTAACCACTCCCGTAGAGATCCATCAAGCGTAGAGGATAGCAACAGGTGCAACCAGTCACCGGATCGCGACAGCAGGAGGCATTTGTGAGCCCAGACTCGCTTCTCACGTTGGCGGCCTACTGTTGCCGAGGGGGACGACAAGAATCAGGGGATGGACGGTGTTTCGAGTGATTCTGCTTGTAGTAATGACCAGCCGGCGTCTAAAAGTTTCCAGCTAGACAAGGCCCGGCCAAAAGAACTTAGATCGTTGATCTGTCCGGAAGCCGTCGGAGTACAGACTGTTAACGACAGAAGTCGTTAGGGATAAATGTAATTTTATTTTTTGTTTTATAGGTCTGTATGTACGTGTGTGTGTGTGTTTGTGCTCGTGTCATTGCCAAGGGGCAGACAAGTCTTAACTTGTCTGACCTTGGCTAAACTATAGGACTGACCCTTTGGTTTTTCTATAGGTTACCCTCCCTTACACTTCCGCCACCCCATTTACACCTAAAGTTAATGGTTCGCGTTAGAGCCCTTCTTTTGTTTTCCCCTTTTCATGCATTTCCGTCGTAGTCGAAGACGGAGGGAGATGCGGCAACGAGGTCATTTTCAATCGTTTTCGTCGTGGCTGCAGTTGCAACCTGTTGTTCCCGTTTTCGTGTTTTTGAAAAACTCATGTTCGTTTTTAATTCAATCGTAGCGTGGCGTTTTAGTCACTGAGTAACCCACATTCCATTTCGTTTATTTCGGTGGTTAACATTTTGGTGCATCGACCGGGAACTTCATCGTTCGTGTTTATCTTCGCCATCACCTGTCCGTTCACATGGCCATTCATCCGTGGTCCCCCGGCTCATCATTTGAACACTTCAATCAGGACGTAAGCATTGTTAGCTGGTGTAAAGGGATCATGTATTTAACCATTCTTCCCTTTACGAAATAATTTAAATTAAAAGCGGTTTTAAATAAATGAATAAGAGACGTCTGATCCACAATGTAATGTATTTGGTTTCTAAGTCTAAACTACAGACATAAATAATTAGAGGTGTGACATACCATTTGGAACAGTTGGGTAGCGTGCGGGTAAAGTCTTCACTTCACAGATCGACTTAACGGAACTTTACTGCTGTTTTAACTGAGTGTTTTAGCCACGGAAGGAAGCTAAGAGGAACTAAGAACAGGTGGATGGAAACGGAAGAAGGCGACTAACTATGAGAGGAAAAGTCACGGCCTTTTATATGAAAAAGATGCGGCCGTGACCCGAATAAAGAAAACCATAGGGAAAGAAGGCTCTGTGCAAAAGCCACCCCCGACTGGAGTTGACAGTTCTGTCAACTCACTTAAGTCGAATTTTAGGGAGGTTAAGGGGTATCCATCCTCTCGGATGAGTCACGGAGGGGTGAGAAGAATAATAGTTTAAAGTTGTAAGATTTACGGGATAAAG
This sequence comes from Daphnia magna, assembly GCF_020631705.1. NCBI lineage: Eukaryota > Metazoa > Arthropoda > Branchiopoda > Diplostraca > Daphniidae > Daphnia > Daphnia magna. The sequence continues at coordinate 7,361,639 of NC_059184.1, forward strand.
CGTGAATTTGGAGTATAAATTAGTATTTAATAGTCCTGTGTTAAAGCCACCCCCGAACTGTGGTGACAGTTCGGACAGGTCACTTAACTAAGATTCAAGTGAATAATTAGTAAAAATATTTCTAAACCTACGGTTATTTATGCATTGGGATCTTAATCTAAAAAGGGTGGAATGTCTTGGCGCGTGCGGTGCAGGTGTATGAATATTCTAGACGTGGGAACAGGTAGGAAGATGTTTCGGAAGTTTTGTGGCTAGATGAGGATGCTTCCGTGTTAGTCTGCTGATGTAAGAGCTTCGGGCGATGCAGGTGTCTTTCGGGAAGTCGACGGAAAATCTGTCTGCTCTGTTGCTGCTTGTAAACTAATGGTGGGTTCGGAGGGGGGCTGTGTGACGAGGGATATGGGGGAAATAAAATTAAAAAGTCCTGCTTCCAGAATGGGAATTCTGTTACACTGGCATATTTTTGTCCGACCTATGGTGGTTGGTCAATTCTTGTCAGTATTTGCTTATCTCGTCCTATTTACCATCGTCGATACCTTTTCAGGGCCGTCGATTGGTAGTTTTCGGTGTCCACTACACATGCTCAATCGTCGATACCTTTTCAAGGCCGTCGATTGATCCTTTCATTTTCGTCTGTGCATATTTTCAATCGTCGATACCTTTACAGGGCCGTCGATTGTTAATTTAATTTCGTCCGTCTTTCTTATTTACAATCGTCGATACCTTAACAGGGCCGTTGATTGTCAATTTAGTTTTCATCCGTCGTTTATATTTCAATCATCGATACCTTTACAGGGCCGTCGATTGTTAATTATTGACTCTCTATCTGTTTACAATCAGTAAAACAGCTTCATCATTCCACGAAAAAAGAACACCCCGGTGGCTAAGCTGAGAAGAAAGCTGATCCGTAAAGGCTTTCGGCAGGAACAATATCGTTTCCAGCATATCAAGGATCTGGAACCTGCATATCGAGAGACTGCAAGCGGGACAACTGCAAGACTCATCGCCCAACGGAGACCAACCGAAGACATGCAAGCTGTTATTCTTCCTGCTCCGCGTAACTAAACTTTTAAAGTTTATTTATATACAGTTTTTCCTGGCAACTTTAGTTGTTTAGAGTTGTCCACACCGGAACTGCTTCTTCGGATTCAAGCTGTACAGAAAGTAGCGGAATTTATTCTAAACTTACCGTCAGTTTCAGACAGCCAGCCCAGTCAATTACGTCCGCCACTGGAGCCGATCTCACAGCCACAAGCTGCTGACCCTACTCCACGTCGCATAAGGCTAGATTATTTTCGTTCCGCAGGTAGAAGAGATACTGACATACCACCACAACCACCGGAGGCTTTGAGAGCTGCTTAGTAGTTAAATCTGCTCAGTCACGCCGGAAGACTGGACCACGGCTAGCGGATTTTTTTTCTCCACCGTCACCAAAGAAACCTCGTTTCTACAAGCCAAACAGTCTGCGACCAGTCGAGCAGCTTCCGGATCCACCTACTCCTCCAGGAGTTCCAGTGTCTGAGCCGGACGAGTTCATCCCTAATCTTGCTGATTGTGAAGTAAGAAGCGAAGTTGGCGAAACTGAGGTAGAACCTACGCATGTTTAACCAGAAAAACCTGCTAAGAGTTGGAGAATCTGAAACGCAAGGACGCAGATCGTACGCATGGTAACCTCAAGTCAGCTTTTCGGGAATTCTGACCAACAGCCTCGAAGGAAATAATTCATTTGAATATTGTATGTTAATTCCCGTGCTGGTTTAACAATATAAAAGTTAAATTGAATTCCATCGCTTCAACTTGTCTTATTATAACCAATAGAGCGAGATCGTCAATTAGAAGAAACTCTAAGTTACCGAAAACTTATTTACCTAGCGAAATGGCTCAACCACGTACACGTGACGGCAGCACAACTAGTATGCCAGATATTGGTATTCCGGTTAATCGTAACAGAAATGATACTGGAATGTATATAAATATTTAAGCACCAGAAGCAAATCAGAAGGACTCTAATAATCGTTTCATCATTCCCTTATTCTTCTAGCCGTTTGCATCCCAAACCGTTCCTTCAGCTACACGTTTGCTAGTTTTCCGGGAAGTGCTCACGACGCTCGAGTTTTCCGATGTTCGGATTTAGGAGCTATTACTTATGATAATCCAAATTTGCTTTTTTTTGTATATTTGCATATTTTTCTGTATTCACATTAGCAGCAACAGCAGAACACAGCAATTCGTGGGGAGTAGTGAAATGGTAATAGTCAGTACAATTATATACTTACCTTATATTCTTTGCTGAATGATGTGTTGTGGACTCACCTATCCCAAACTCTCTTATACCTTTCTCTCAGCAAGAAAGCGAGACCAGCAAGTCAGAAATGGGATATCGTCTTGTATTTTACATGGACTAACGTCCAACACCCCACTCACCCAGTCGTTCGTCAAGTGTCCCAGAGACCTATTTCTTGTCACCAACTCACCCACGACCCCTCTCGCAAGTTACACACACACACAGGGAAACTGGGGGAGGCTAGGAGGTGGGCGGTTTACCTACCGTACACATACACGTATTATACACATAGGGAGACTCGGTACGATCGTACCGCAACAGATAGAATTGTCATGATGCTGCAGCTTTCCATCAAATGAAACTTTTACGATATGCAGCCAAGTGAATCGTACTCAGTTGGGATACTATTTTCCTACAATAATAAAAGAAATACGATAGAACTAGTCAACAAATATTTACTTTAATACCTGTGTTTTTTTACTATCGCATACACTCTAACACTTTGCATTAACTGTCAAATTGTGATAACCAACAACTAAAGAAAAAAACACTGCAACAACCAATGGCAAAGGCGGAATTTTTTTTTCTTTTGCTGGGATTCGGGGACGTAATTTTCCTTAGAAAATTCTGCGCAATCTTGCTTATTCTCTGCGAATTCACAGAGATATCAAGGAACCCGGAAAAGGCCTAAGCTCAGAGAGGAAAAGGGAAACACGTGAATCAGATCAGAGAGGAAGGCGAAAGAGGTCAGACGAAAGATGCAGGTGTAACCACTCCCGTAGAGATCCATCAAGCGTAGAGGATAGCAACAGGTGCAACCAGTCACCGGATCGCGACAGCAGGAGGCATTTGTGAGCCCAGACTCGCTTCTCACGTTGGCGGCCTACTGTTGCCGAGGGGGACGACAAGAATCAGGGGATGGACGGTGTTTCGAGTGATTCTGCTTGTAGTAATGACCAGCCGGCGTCTAAAAGTTTCCAGCTAGACAAGGCCCGGCCAAAAGAACTTAGATCGTTGATCTGTCCGGAAGCCGTCGGAGTACAGACTGTTAACGACAGAAGTCGTTAGGGATAAATGTAATTTTATTTTTTGTTTTATAGGTCTGTATGTACGTGTGTGTGTGTGTTTGTGCTCGTGTCATTGCCAAGGGGCAGACAAGTCTTAACTTGTCTGACCTTGGCTAAACTATAGGACTGACCCTTTGGTTTTTCTATAGGTTACCCTCCCTTACACTTCCGCCACCCCATTTACACCTAAAGTTAATGGTTCGCGTTAGAGCCCTTCTTTTGTTTTCCCCTTTTCATGCATTTCCGTCGTAGTCGAAGACGGAGGGAGATGCGGCAACGAGGTCATTTTCAATCGTTTTCGTCGTGGCTGCAGTTGCAACCTGTTGTTCCCGTTTTCGTGTTTTTGAAAAACTCATGTTCGTTTTTAATTCAATCGTAGCGTGGCGTTTTAGTCACTGAGTAACCCACATTCCATTTCGTTTATTTCGGTGGTTAACATTTTGGTGCATCGACCGGGAACTTCATCGTTCGTGTTTATCTTCGCCATCACCTGTCCGTTCACATGGCCATTCATCCGTGGTCCCCCGGCTCATCATTTGAACACTTCAATCAGGACGTAAGCATTGTTAGCTGGTGTAAAGGGATCATGTATTTAACCATTCTTCCCTTTACGAAATAATTTAAATTAAAAGCGGTTTTAAATAAATGAATAAGAGACGTCTGATCCACAATGTAATGTATTTGGTTTCTAAGTCTAAACTACAGACATAAATAATTAGAGGTGTGACATACCATTTGGAACAGTTGGGTAGCGTGCGGGTAAAGTCTTCACTTCACAGATCGACTTAACGGAACTTTACTGCTGTTTTAACTGAGTGTTTTAGCCACGGAAGGAAGCTAAGAGGAACTAAGAACAGGTGGATGGAAACGGAAGAAGGCGACTAACTATGAGAGGAAAAGTCACGGCCTTTTATATGAAAAAGATGCGGCCGTGACCCGAATAAAGAAAACCATAGGGAAAGAAGGCTCTGTGCAAAAGCCACCCCCGACTGGAGTTGACAGTTCTGTCAACTCACTTAAGTCGAATTTTAGGGAGGTTAAGGGGTATCCATCCTCTCGGATGAGTCACGGAGGGGTGAGAAGAATAATAGTTTAAAGTTGTAAGATTTACGGGATAAAGCGTGAATTTGGAGT